>NC_136057.1:192128771-192576317 GCF_964261635.1 Lissotriton helveticus
TCTCACAAGCACACTCTCTCTCTCTCTCATTCTTTCTCTCACACACACACCTCTTTCTCTCTCACTCTCACACACACACACACACACACTCTCTCTCTCAAAAAGAAACAGTGGCAAAGACCAATGGTTTGGAATTTGAAATGAAAATTATGGGGTTTATTTACAAGCCCCTTGCGCTGCCTGTACGCCTCTTTTTCCCATATTAAAAGTGACGCACCGGAGGTTCAAGGGGTTTGTAAATAAGCCCCTAAATTTATGAAGCGCTCCAACACAACACCCATAAATTTTGGTGCTGCCGCATATTTCTAAGGGTGGCGTAAATAGGAGGCTGCGCCAAAATTAAGACCAGGTAAAACCTCGTCTTACCCTGGCGCAACGAGGAGAAATGTTTAATTTCTCCTTGTTTTTGCTGTTTCCATGTGTGCAGCCTTATGCAGCACACATAGAAACACCAAAACACCATTGATGTTTGATGTGCAGGAGGAAGGTGTTCCTTCCTGCACATAAACAATCTCTATATAAAAAAGGAGTTTTGCACATTGAAATTTGAAAACGCATTTCAGATTGTTCATGTGGACGAAGGGACACCTTCCTGCACATAAGCAATCATTCCCCTAAATGCAAGCACCCGTGCACTATGGTGCAAGGGTTCCTGCATTGGCGCTAGGCAGCTTATTAGAGCCAACACCGGGGGAAACGCAAAGCTGCACCGTATTCTTGTAAATACGGTACAGCCCTGCGTTTCAGAAGTGGCAGTGCGCGGCATTAAGCCAAGAAGGCTAAATCCGCACTCCGTCACATCCTTGTAAACATGCCCCAAAAGTATTTCTTCTCGCTGTGCCTCCGTACGCTTCCCCAAGGGAGACGTAGGATTCTGACCCATTCCCAGTTTTACGAAACGTCAGGTTCCACAGCAAAACCCATGGCACGCACTTTTCATGCAAAGTGATGCTTGAAAAGGGGACGTAAATCCAAGGGCATGAAAAGCCACGCAGGGTGGCTTTGCGTGGCCTTGTAAATATGGGCCAGCACACTGTGCTGCGTAAAAAAAGTGAAACACCAGCGGCGCACGGGGCTTGTAAAGAAGCCCCCTGGCTTTTTAGGTTTTCCTGAATTGAAGAAGATTTCTCATTTCCTTTATTTTCAGGGGTAGGGTATTCCATAATTTGGCTGCACAGGTGACAAAGCTTCTGCCTCCCCAAGAGGATTTTGTGAATTTGGGAAAAATTACGCTCTTGGCTACGGATGAGCGGAATGGCCTATAGAGGATGTACCAGGAAAAGCTGCATTTAAGATACCCAGGGCCTGAATAATGAAGTGCTTTGATGGCAATGCACAATTAGGTCGGATTCCTTGCTATGTTCGCTTCTTAAGCCAGTAGGGTCAAGCAATTTATTTGCATTTATAGAGGAAGCCGGCTCTAGATTCATGGCTTTCTCTGCTATCAGCTCACAGCAACCTCTCAGCAAATGTACTCTACTTGTTTACTATAAACAAACCCTACACACATTTTAATTCCTTAATACTCATTAAAAGTCCACACAACCCACACCTTTACACCTTTCTACCCCAACTACCTCATATTTGTACCTTCACACACGGACAAAACACCACTCTATCCTATACCACTAACCAATCAACTTATCCAGTGCTTAATTTCTAAAACAATAAGTGCCAGGGCCCTCGTCAGGAGGCCACTGCTGCTTGTGCCACCCATTGCCCCTGCTACCGCTGCCAATGACAGTACAAGGACAACTACTGACCATCACACTGCTACAAGTGTGACAATTCTGGCAATTCCAGCTATAAGAACGGCTTGTGAGGCAGGTATTAGTCATTTTAAACACATATTATAATAATAGCCAGCAGTTGTTGCGTTCTCTAAATTAGACAAACATCACCACCATGTGGCAGCCTCTCATAAATGCGGTGTTGACAATTATGTGCCCGTACCCAGTACCGGAAACCATTGGCTCAAATTACCCACTGCACTTATCACAAACACAACCCAAATCCACACCATATTTTACTATATCCCACCCAGATACACACTCCCAGATATACAACCCCCTTTCTGTCACCAACAAACCCATACTCAGCCATCCGTCTTTTCATCCACCAACTTGCTTCTTCTCTTTTTACCACAAAAACACAATCACAAAAACCTTATACTCAACCGGACATTTTATCTCTTTTACCAACTAAATCTAACACAAACACTCTTAACTCGTTTTCATCCACTCACACACACTACATACAGTCTTTTCTAAAACCCATTTCCACTCCCTTTACCTTGCAACTTCCACTGCCAACAATACTTTACATACAAATTCTACACAGAAAACAAAAAAAACCATCATCTCCACACACTACTCCTTAAAAACAAAACAGAACACACAGGGCCCGATTCACAGAATGAACTTAAGACTCAATCCTAAACTTACTACTATTTTGGTATTCACAGAATGCACTTACTACTTTCGGTATTCACAGAATGAACTTACTACTTTTGGTATTCAGACAAACCTAAGACAGACTTAAGACAGACTTAAGACAAAATCCTAACTTCTGTGAATACCAAAAGTAGTAAGTTCATTCTGTGAATGCCAAAAGTAGTAAGTGCATTCTGTGAATACCAAAATAGTAGTAAGTTTAGGATTGAGTCTTAAGTTCATTATTTGAATCGGGCCCACACACACCAGCACAACAAAATCTCACATACAACAAGCAATAACACTTTCTGTCACAAACTACAAACATATACCACTCCCGCCTTCCTTACTAAACAGATAATACATACCCTAAACCAACTCAAATGCTAATCTTTCTCTCTTTTCCCACACCGATCACCTATCACATATTCAGCAGCACAGAAACTCTCTTTTAACCGCCTCTTATCCATTGGACAATTTAAAACCTTACAACATGACCCACATGCTGCACCACCACCCCTAACTCATGCACCGTCTACCCTAAATATGCACAAACGAAAAGAGCAACATGCCACTCTCCACAACTTCGCTTCACCATGTCTACTGCACAACAAGCCTACTCTTACAAAAAACACAGCTCACCAACTCACTCTCAACCACCATCTCCACAACCTACACACGCAGACCCATCAATGTGCCTTCTTGGCCTGCTGGACGAGGAACACAGTACAGATAAGCGAGACTAATGCTATCCGCATTCAGCTAATACCAGCAAACTTGGTACAAGCCCACAAAATACTGCTTGCTCTTATACAAAACAGTCACACCATCACTAAAGCACATTCTCTAAACTGCCTACTAATAAAGGCTCAATCACTCTAAGAAAACAAGCATCACATCTACAACCTTCTCACTGACACACAGTGGGCGCGCCCAAATACGTAATAAAGAGACTTCAGACTGTGCAAAATGCGGCAGCAAGGCTCCTTCTAAAGGTTCCTAGCTATGTCTCCACAAGAGAACCTCTCAAACAGCTGTATTGGCTCCAAATTGAGGCAAGAATTACGTTTAAATCCCTCTTTATTGCTCACAGGGCCATAAATAACAAGGGCCAACTAAAGCTCAGACAGATGCTAACCATTTACGTTCCAACTAGACACGTGAGATCCTCGCATCTTAATTTACTCAGCACAACCAGGGTAAAAAGGATGATATGGGGAGGAATATCATTTGCACACGTAGTACTGAAGTTGTGAAACGATTTTCCACTCAGTATGCGAGCACTGGAAAATGAAATTTCATTCAGGAAGAGCCTTAAGACATGGCTGTTTCCCCGTTAATGTACCAGAGGCTCTACTCTCGGCACAAGACTCACAATTGTGGGGAAGCCTTCGGGTAGCCATATGCTTTTCAAAACATAAACAACGTGACCTACTCTTCATAACTGATTCATTGTTGGGAGATTAAATGGCTCCAGTGTTCCCTGAATCTGTTCCTCTAGGCTATCAAACTATCACTCAAAATCCACCCCTAGACAGGTTACTTGAAGAATACATAACTCAAAAGGCAATCTTGTTAACATACAAAGAGCTGGTAAACAATGCCCCTCGCCCGTTAGTAAAACTGTGGGAGAAATGGGGAAAAGACATTGCAGACATACAATAGGACAAATTGCTCGACGCCCTATCATCCCCTAAAGAAGTAGATATTAAGTCCTGATTTCGCCTCATACAACTCAAAGTGTTCCACAGAGCCTATATCTCATGTACTGCATTGGCAAAAATGGCTAGGCAATCAGATCACTTTGCCGAAAGGATGCGGTCAGGAAAGAAAAGGGAGGTGGCTTAACCGGCTGCAAGATGGCCGCACCTTGAGTGGGCTCTGACGGCCAAGCCACTTATCCGATCAAAATCTTGCAGACACAGTGCCCATCGCTGCTAAATACCGCATCTTCGCCACTTTCCCGACCTGGTGGCCTGGAATGGTTACCCTTTTGTCTTCCTAAAACGCTGCTGGACTGAGATTCACCGCTGCGGGTGTCCCGGGCCTGGGCCCCGCGGATGGCGCGTCCGACCCAGCCCCCTTGAGGCTGTCTGCGGGCTGCTTCCAGGCTCCTGATCCTTTCCTGGCATTTCACCTTCGCAACCTCTTTGCCTGAGCCGGTGAGTGCCATTGCTGTGGGAGCGTGTTGTGGTGAGGATTGGGGTGCGCTCGCTGAACCGCCCGGCCTGTTCACGCGCGGACGCCGTGCTTCATACACCGGTGTCCGCCACTTCGGCCTCTCCTCTTCATGCCGGGTGACGCGGGTGGCGCGCTCCCCTCGATTCCTTGCTGCATGCTGCCCTCTCCCGCTGCAGCACACCGGTACCCTGAGATATCCTGCTGCAACTTTGGTGCTGGCTGCGCTGCCCCTTTAGAGTAGAGACCTCCGGGGGTGATCTGCCTGCGGCTGCTCGTGTACTGGGCATCCGCCCTTGGGAGACACGCCTGCCGCTCATTGCCACAGCTCTTAGGAGCCGCCGACCTCTTTCACTGCCCGTTGGCCCCACCCACCAGGCCAGCGCCGGCTGGTTCCATTGCCTGGGGGCTCCTGTTTTTCTCCTCTCAGATCCGGTCCTGCACTTGCTCTACTGTGTGGCGCTCATCCTCCGCCCTTTGCTGGGTCCTGCTGCCGTGGATGCCTGGTGCCTGAGGTGCCTTCATCCTAACACAATCTTGCACTACTCTGGCCTGTAACTGGACTGTGCTATTGACCTCCTTCTTGGGGGTCCCCTTATTCTGTGCATCTCGCTGTGAAGGAGCACCCACTGCTCACAGTGCGCCTTTGCCTGCTCCTGGCCTGCATCCTCCTATGATGCCTGTGCCTGGGCTGCCCCTGCTGCTCCCTCTGCTTCTCTGGCAGCCCTGCACACAACTTACCAACCTTATCGCCACGCCGGTCTGGCCCACTCTTCACACGCCAGGCCCGTTGCTTCTCTCCCGGACTGTGAGCTTGTTGATTCTTTGCTTTGACTCCTTGGCATTGGGTTCCGTCCCTGGTGGCCTCCGAGCCACACTTGCTTCTGGCACACCAGTTGACTGCCTCGGCCCGCCGACAGAACCGCCTGCTGGCCCTGTGCATCCGCCATCTCCTGAGCTGCTATACCGTCTTCGGGTGCAACGTTCTTCTCCTTGCTCCATAGCCTTTATTACGCTGCTTGTTCGCTCCCTCCGTCATGGGAAGAACAGATAGCCAAGCAACCCAAAATTGCCCTTAATCAGCGCTGCTAGATGCATCAGGAGGGTGCTGGCAATGACTGAGGGGACTCCCTCCGACATGGCTCCTACCCGTGAGGTCGACCTAAAGGCCACCATGCTGGACGTCAAGTCTACTGTCACCGGCATACTGTCCCAGCTAGGTCAACTGTCAGCCCGGCTGGACACAATGAAGGCCCGAGTAGACTCCCACGACGCCCGCTTCCTGCATGTAGAGACCAGGGTGTCAGACGTGGAAGACTCCGCCACCAAAGATCATCAGAAACTGCTGCAAATGGACAAAATACTGGACCTCATCCGGAAGAAGAACGAGGATTTGGAGGCGCGCTCCCGTAGGAGCAACCTCCGCATCACAGGAGTGCCTGAATCCACCAATATCTCCCGTATGGAGGACTTTGTGGAATAGTTGGTTCGTGAGCTCTTTGGCGACATCCTTTCACCTGTCTTCATTGTCGAGCGGGCCCCCACTCCCTTAGCCCTAGCCCTGCCCCAGGCCTGCTGGCCTGCCCTATCATTGCCAAAATCTTGAACTTCAGGGACCGCGACGCCATTCTACAGGTGGCCAGGGAGAAAGGGGAAATCCGGCATCAGAGCAACTCCCTGTCGTTCTATCCCGACTACACCACTGCAGTCCAGGCGACTCGCTGTGAATTCCTTCTGGCAAAACGACTCCTCCAGAAGCACAAGATCTCCTACTCATTGACATATCCTGCCAAACTGCGCGTCAAACAGGGCTCCAAGACTCTCATCTTTCCAGACCCCAGAGAAGTGTTGGCACTTGCTATAAAACTGGACATGTTACATCGCTCTTCGTCTGGCAACTCCCAAGCTGCTGCTGACGATAATCTCAGTGATAATGATTGACCTGCTGGCACGTTCTGCCTTCTTTATGCTCTTGGGTTTTTGTTACTCTGATTCTTGGTTCAAATGGGGACTATTGTATTTATGTTGACTCCTAGGCCGTCACAGTTCATATCCTTGCCATTGGCACAGTGTCCTCTACTTCTTGATGTTCACTCTTCGCTGTCTGCCACCCCTTATGGCTTGGCCACTAGGTGTGTGCTGAGCACTGCCATGCCCTCACGGGATGATTCCCTTCTTGGACACAGTTCTTTCCCGTCCTAGTTGTGGGTCCATGGGGTGGGAATGGGTGGTACCTCAGCCTGATTGGTGGGTTGGTGTGGGAGCGGGTTGTGGAGTTCTCTGGGGTTTATTTATTTATTAAACTGTGCGATTACTTAGAATCTTTACAGTATAAAACACAAAGAACATCACCCCCCAATGTGCCCGTCACCCAGTAAAACCATATGTACAACTTTAAAATAGAATAATGACTAATTTTGCCCCTTTTTGTCCAATCAAAGTTCTATTAGAAGAAGGAAGGTTTTTGTCTATTCCTTAGATTCACACCAAATAGAGGGCCCGATTTACAGAATGAACTTAAGACTCAATCCTAAACTTACTACTATTTTGGTATTCTGTCTTAAGTCTGTCTTAAGTTTGTCTTAAGACAAACTTAAGACAAAATCCTAACTTCTGTGAATACCAAAAGTAGTAAGTTCATTCTGTGAATGCCAAATTTAGTAAGTGCATTCTGTGAATACCAAAATAGTAGTAAGTTTAGGATTGAGTCTTAAATTCATTCTGTGAATCGGGCCCAGTGTCTTGGGAAAGTGTGGAGGTTTGACATGAACGTTTTCACTGCGCATCACCTGATGGGTTCTTCATTGGACCCTTGTCCGACCCTGGTATAGTTTCTGGGTCCAGTTGTTCCAGTTACTTAGCGGGAGCTCCCTAAATTAGCTGTAAACTAACAATCGTTTGTGCTCCAGATGGTGCTCCTTACACAGTGTCGAGACCCTTAGGATCTATGGCCTTTTGATGGAGGTCGAGTGCCATTTTGACTTGATGGGTGAACTTACCAACCCTAGCTAATAGACAGGTCGTAGTTTCTGAGAAGCACCAGTTCGAGGCCTCTCTGCATGTTCTATGGCCTAGATTCAGTAAGGCCGGGCACAGCAAACGATGACGGTCGCTGGCTAACTTTGTACAGCAACATACCAGGTGTAACCATGACTCTGCGGTGGTTGCATAATCGACAGGCGATGGCACCGTCCGTTCGTGCCCATTTGTATTAAAGTCCGTGATCATGAGAGCCAGGAGGCGCAGATACAGGATTTTCTTTCTCGCATGAGTTGTTAGTGAGTCTCGCGTACTCTGATGTAGTATTTTATCAGGTCCCCCCAGTAATGCCAACTCCGGTCAATTCAGGCCTATTTCTAGCCTTAGCCTGTTGTTCCTAGCCTGTCTAGGGGCCTGTAGCACCAACTTATACGCTTTTGCCTGGGCCGCATTGACCACTTTGTCGAATGCACCTGGGTAGGCAATGTGGCCATAAGTAATGGAGGGAACCAGTTTTGCCCTGAGTACTGTCAAAATCGGTTCTACTGAGGGGCTGGCCAAGCAATAGCTTAGGCGTCTTAAAAACAGAATTGTTTTTCTATTCTTGGTTTTAGCTCCTTTAGATGTTTAGCTGCAGTGGCCCTCTCTGACACCCAAACTCCCAGATAGTTATAGGATGGGGCAGTAGCGATTAGGTCTCCCCCAGGATCCATGTTGCTTCTTTTTTGCGCTGATATTTGCCAAAGATTACTATCTTGGTCTTACTAACGTTTATCCGTAGGTCATTTTCTTTGTTGTACGTCACCGGGCTATTTAAAGCTCTTTGAAGTCCCACCCTGGTGTGGTCCATGACCACCGTGTCATCAGCGTACTGGAGGGTTCCCAGGACCAGCTTCCCCAGTCTTGGCGGTACTAAGTTGGCATCTTTCAGGGCTTGCCCCATGTCAGCTGTATACAGATAAAAAAAATAGGGGGGCCAGAACGCACCCCTGCTTAAGTCCAGAGTTGGTCTCGATTCTTGCTGTTGTAATTGTTGGACTTAATTTCACCTGGACCCATGTCCCCTCATAGAGTGCTTTTATAGCTTTTAGCAGGACTTGTGGAAGCCTCCAGGTCTCAAGTTTTGCCCATAGTTGACTTCTGATCACTCGGTCGAAGGCCGTAGAATAGTCTATAAAACAGCAAAACAGAGGCAGCTTGTTCCTCGTGTTGGCCTTCTTCGCCAGGTAGGAGAGCGCTATGATGTTGTCTAGAGTGGAACTGTTGGCCCTGAAGCCAGTCAGTGTGCGCGGGAGAATGCCATTCTTGTCCACCCAGGCCTCCAAGTCCCTTAAAAGAAGACCGGCGTATACCTTGGCTTCTATGTCTAAAAGGGCTATAAGCCTGTAGTTGGACGGGTTCGAGTGGTCACACTTCTTGTAGATGGGAAATAGGACTGAGCCTTTCCAGGAAGTTGGCAGGGTCGCAGTAGTGAATGAATGATTAAATAGAGGAGTAAGTGTTGTTGCAAAGAAGGCTGAGGCAGTTTTAAAAACCTGGGCAGGGATTCCATTTGGGCCAGGAGCTCCATCGGTTCTAGTGGCCTTAATGTACTTTAAAATCTCCTCCTCTGTATACTTTAATTAATTAATTTGGCTCACAGGTGTAGAGCCGCTTGGCATACTGTTCCCAGACATTCCCTGCAACACTGTTATCCTTGTGCACTCCGCTAGAAGTCAGGCTGTTGATGAAGCGCCATAGCTTGCGGTTATCTTTGTCTTTAATTAAAGAAAACACTGTGAGTCAGTTTTGTTCTGCACGCTGCCTTTTCAACTCCCAGACTTTCTTTTTATAGTTGGCTCGTAGGATGGAGATGGAAACCCTCCCTTGCAGATAATTGCCCTTCTTTTTTGTTGCCCTGATTGACATGTTAAGTGAGCGCTTGCTCTGTGTCAAACTCTGCGATTTTAATTGTCTTGGCCTGGTGTTATTTTGGCGGTGTCTTAGTTGGTTGGTGTTACCCAAGCACTTCATTAAATCCTTGGTCAGTGTTTCCCAGAGGTGTGTGATGTTCTCTATATCTTGTGACCTGAATTCAGCCTCCCTACTGGCTACAAAATCCGTCAGTCTGTGGCTAAGATTGGACGTCCATTTGATGCTTTTGAGAACTAGATGATGTTCTTCGCCTGTGGTTACTCCGATTGTTACCTGAGAGTCAAACTGTTCCCGTGCCAGGTTAAATGTGGCTCGGAGGGGCCTGTGGTCGCTTTCATCTCTGTCGTCCACAGTGAAGTCACAAAGTTTGTGGGCCACCCCTTCATTCTTGAAGATATAGTCTATAGTGGAAACATTCCTTAAAGTGGGTTTAGCAGTCCATGCGGGATTGCTCATTTTTTGTGTTCCGTGTGTTGATTGCAAATTGAAGTTTGAGAGAAATTCACTCAGGGGGGCTAACTTCTTGCTGGGAGGTGTAATGGAGGTCAGGCCCAGGCCTCTTATGTTGAAGTCGCCCGATATTATTACATCGTGATACACATGATTTATGAGTAGATCTTCCAGGATGGTAGTGAGTGGTTCCATAGCCTGGGGTGTTTGATATTTAGTTGGGTTGATGTAGCAATTGATTAATAAAAGAGGGCGGGCTTTTGACCCGATTTCAACCCCTCTATAGTGATGGCCTGGAGGTCAGGAGTCACCAAGTTTAGTTCAGTGGTCTTAAATTTGCAGGCATGGCTTACGAAGATCGAAAGGCCCCCTGACGGGCATCCAAAGATCGTCTTTTTGGTTGCTGATTAAAAATGTTCGTAAGGAGGAGCTACGCTAGCAACCAAGATGGCCGCATAGGCTCCCGGCTCCGCCGACCTCCGTCGCCACCTACATTATCCTGTCAATTATCCTGATTCTGCACCCGAACCCCGTGAGGCCGAGGAGTTGTGGATCCTGACGGTGTGTTCTGGAAGCTTCTGCGGGCTCGAACGGTGGAGTTATACCGTGCTCCATTTTTCGGCCTAGCCCAGCGTGTGAGCCGGGGCCTCGAGTGTAGATCAAGCCGTGTCTCAGTTGAACAACAACGGCCGCGGGACTCAGGCAGAGTCCGGTCTTCCGGAGTGGATGTTATTTTTCCCCACACTGATGGCGGTCGAGTGGTCTGATTGGCGCTGAAGGAATGGCGAACGAGTACGAGTCGGCCACGGGTGGGAGTCCTCTGCCCGGAGACCTTGCAGGCCCCGGGTCTTTCGGGCTGGGGTCCCCGCTTGCCACTGCCGAGTGATGCAGCTCGAAGAAATTTCGCCTTCCGTGACCGTCCGCTCCCCTCTCGTTTGGTCCCCCGGAGTTTCCGGACTTCCGGGATCTAAAAATTCGATTGTGCTTGAGAGTGAGAAGATGGATCGGACGGAGAGTGAGTTGTCACTAAGGACTGTAATGGCCGCCATCGGGGCACTTCAACAGCAAGTGGACTCCCTCATCCACAAAATGACCGCAGTGGTTGATACCATAAGATCAAGACCGGACTCTAATCTTTTGCCAGCTTTGAAACAAGCTGATTTTCCTGCCGCACGAAGCTTCAATGAGGAGAATGGCCCCGTGCAGAAACACGATCTGAAGCCCCTGAACGACGTTCGAGTAACGACCCGCGAGAAGGAGAGCTCTCCGAGTTTTTCACTCCCAACACCATCGACGCTTTTTGTGGACCCGCTTTGCGCTTCATGTCTGGACTTTTCCTCTGTTTCCTGGATCGCTATGCTCTCCGCTTCCCACCGTTTGGCTTTGTTGCATTTCCGGAAAAACTATTTTCAAGACTTCAGGCTGGCGGGGGAACGTTTCAGTGAAATCGCTGCATCGTGGGATTTCATATCTTCGAACTGTCTCTCCTGTGCTTTTGTGATTCTTCCTTGCTGTTTTGACTCTCCTGTTTGCGCAGTGGTCGTCTTGGTGGGAGTTCGTATGAAAAATCGTGAGGGACAGGGATGAGCTCGATAATTGGGGTTCGACTTACAGGCTTAATGGACACTCGGATTCCACTGTCTTTGCCGTAGCGGGGGTTCGGGTGGTTGAGACGACCTCCACTACTAGTCTGCTAGTAACTCTTTCTTGTATAACTTTTGTTTGTGGGGGTCGCTGCTTTGGGTGGGGGGGGGAGACCGGGAGCGTGTATTTTAATTTCCTCCTCCAATTTCCATGTTTGGTATTTAGTTATTTGGGGCGACAGGCACGCTGCTAGTTGGGGTGGGGCGGAAGCCTTATGCACAGGTGCAGGGAGGGGGGGTTGGGTGTGTGTTGTATTGTCCTATTTCGTGTTTTATGTCCTTATCTCCTGCTTACATTGTATGGTGGGCGCACTCATGGCAATATTCTCGCTTGGTGGGTGGACGGGGCTCGGGGTGTCGACGCCACTCTACACTCCTCGTAATGTTAGGCTTTAATGGCTGCTGATCGACAATGGTCGAAGTTCCTTTTTATTTTCACTCGTTGCTCCTGATGATGACTTTTTAGGCTCGCCTTCTTAGACTCCTGTTGTAATTCGTGTCGCATCTATAATGTGAATGGTTCGTATGCCAGATTGTCATGCATCGTCAGATCACGTACTATCTGCTTGAGAACTGCCTGAGTTATATTGACCCCCAGTCCCTTGCCCGGGGAAAGTTCGTCTGAAGGTACTCATTACATGATGTATTGCGTCTATTGTTTTATTGTGTGTGGTTTTATTTTTCAATAAAAAGAATTAAAAAAAAAAAAAAAATGTTCGTAAAAGCCGCCAATTGGAGTGGTAGTCCTCGCCCAGGTCTCCTGAATGCACAATATGTCCCCCTGTGTGAGGTAGTCGCGGGTGGCCATGTCTCTAAAAATGTTACTTAGCCCAGCTATATTCCATGAAATGATGGTTAAGTTGCGTTCTTGACCCCTAGGTGGGTTTAGGCGTGCTCTGTTTCCATGTATATATATTTGGTTAGGGACCCTGTCTCCATGTGTCCATCCTGTGGTCCAGTCCTTGCTGAGACCACTGCACTCTCCGCTGCCTATCTTTTAGCAGGATGTTAATTTTTAGCGGGGTTCTTCATCTCCCTGCTTTCGTCCCCTCATCTGAGCTGGTGGATCTTGTGCCTTTGAGGACAGATTTAGGTTCTTGAGGGCAATGAATGGGCGTCAGGACGTGTGGATATTTTGGTGCCCTGAGGTCGGTGACTTCAATACCCCATTCTGCGAGTTGTGTCGCTTCCTTGAGGACAGCATGTTGGACTTGCTGTTTTACAAACCCAACTAAAGTGGAGTAACCGTGGGTGTCTGTCTCCAGGCTATTGAACATCACCCACTCGATCTTCTCAGAGGTAATTTGTGCCAGGGAATCAATGTGACCGAAAAGGCAGACGATGTTAGACCTGTTTAGAATGTCATAGGAGCCTCATGCTAGGTATCTGGGAGTAAACAATTCAAAAAGGGGGTGGTGATGGACAGAGTATCTGAATTAAGCAGAACACTCCTACCCAGTCAAAAGATCAGGGCTTGATCCATCACCGTTTTTTAGCTCACTGCACCATCCCAGTTCAGAACCTGGCTATATGCAAATTAGTCTGTCCCTGGCCCAGTGCATCATGGGAAGAAGGCAGACCAAACTACCAAGCCAATTCTTTACTGGAAAGAAAACAAGCTTCCGGGGACCAGTTTCTGGCATTACAGCCGTCTTCGGCCCGGCTTGCTTGAATCCTGATGGTGCAGTGAGCAAGGGACTCACATCTGAGCATACCCTTCCACACTTGTGGTGGCTAAAACGATTCAAAAAGGGGGTGGTGATGGACAGAGTATCTGAAATAAGCAGAACACTCCTACCCAGTCAAAAGATCAGGGCTTGATCCATCACCGTTTTTTAGCTCACTGCACCATCCCAGTTCAGAACCTGGCTATATGCAAATTAGTCTGTCCCTGGCCCAGTGCATCATGGGAACAGGGCAGACCAAACTACCAAGCCAATTCTTTACTGGAAACGAAACAAGCTTCCGGGTACCGGTTTCTGGCATTACAGCCGTCTTCGGCCCGGCTTGCTTGAATCCTGATGGTGCAGTGAGCAAGGGACTCACATCTGAGCATACCCTTCCACACTTGTGGTGGCTAAAACGATTCAAAAAGGGGGTGGTGATGGACAGAGTATCTGAATTAAGCAGAGCACTCCTACCCAGTCAAAAGATCAGAGCTTGATCCATCACCGTTTTTTAGCTCACTGCACCATCCCAGTTCAGAACCTGGCTATATGCAAATTAGTCTGTCCCTGGCCCAGTGCATCATGGAAACAGGGCAGACCAAACTGCCAAGCCAATTCTTTACTGGAAAGGAAACAAGCTTCCGGGGACCGGTTTCTGCCATTACAGCCGTCTTCGGCCTGGCTTGCTTGAATCCTGATGGTGCAGTGAGCAAGGGACTCACATCTGAGCATACCCTTCCACACTTGTGGTGGCTAAAACGATTCAAAAAGGGGGTGGTGATGGACAGAGTATCTGAATTAAGCAGAACACTCCTACCCAGTCAAAAGATCAGGGCTTGATCCATCACCGTTTTTTAGCTCACTGCACCATCCCAGTTCAGAACCTGGCTATATGCAAATTAGTCTGTCCCTCGCCCAGTGCATCATGGGAACAGGGCAGACCAAACTACCAAGCCAATTCTTTACTGGAAAGGAAACAAGCTTCCGGGTACCGGTTTCTGGCATTACAGCCGTCTTCGGCCCGGCTTGCTTGAATCCTGATGGTGCAGTGAGCAAGGGACTCACATCTGAGCATACCCTTCCACACTTGTGGTGGCTAAAACGATATCTGAGAGTAAGCAGCACCTCGTAAGTTTCTAGTTGATTTTTATATTGAGCGGAACGTCGAGTCTGCTCTTCTCCCAAGAAGATGTGCCTCTGATAATTTGAATTTAGAGGGTTTATGTGGGTGACTCCTTGTTGCTGTCTAGCTGGTGCCTCATTCAGTGGTCCTTCCTCAGTTTGTAGTTCTTGCCGCTCGCCCTGGATTGAATTAAAATTTAGAAGATTGTTGTATGTATCTCCTGGCTGCTGTCTGCCAGACACCTCGGGCATATTATCAAGAAAGCTCAATACATTATCGCCGCTTTTATCAGCAGGAAACTATTGATAAAGCAGCGATAGTGGGCTTCGATTGGAATTCCATAGAGCATATTATCAAGCCCATTATCGCTGCTTTATCGGCAGTTTCCTGCCGATAAAAGCGACGATAATGTATCGAGCTTTCTTGATAATATGCCCCCTCGTTTGGTGTTCCTTCCTCTCTTGGCAGTCCTTGCTGTTCGCCCTGGTTTAAATTGGGGTTTGTTTCTGTCCTTTGTTGGCGCTCCGGGCCTGAGACGCTAGGTTGTGCACCGGCTTCCTTCTGTGCTGTCCTCAGTTGGGCCTCCTCATTGATTTGACCCTCCAGGAGGAAGAACTGATGTCTTTGGGGCTCTCCTAGGACGGGAGGTGCCTCTCTGGGCTTTCTGGCCTAGGTGTCCTGTTTAGGAAGGAAGATGGGAAAGAGTGGTTTAGGGCTGCTTTTGGTTTCTGTGGCTCCGGAGGTTTGTATTGCCGGTGGTATATGTCTGCTTTTAGCTTTGGATTTCTTGGATTTCTTCAGTTGTTTCTTTAATCTTTTTTTGGCCCTCCTTGACAGCGGAGCTTTTTCGCTTACCAAAGCACCTTCAGCCCTTGACACCAGAGGAACAATGACGAATGAGTCGTCACTTGTGGTATCAAGGTCCAAGGCCTCACGGTCCCCATTCCCTTGATCTGCCGGTGTTGTGTTGTTGCAGGGCTCTACCTGTAGCTCTTTTGTTGGGCTGCTAACCGCAATGCAATGGTTGGTCATTTCGACATGCACTGTGTTCAGGGCTGATAGCTTTTGTGGGTCGTGTACTTGAGGAGTCATCTCTCCTTGTCCCTTGACTAAAGCCAGCATATCCTTTAGAACGTCAGGTAAGCTTGCCCCTTTTTACTATTATGGCAACACAGGAGTTGGTGTTAGCCGCATTGGTGTTATGGGCGTCAAATAGAGCCTCTAGTTTTGCCAAGTTGTCGCGTTGGCGCCCCAGATGCTGGCCAATTGAGTACAGCAGACCGATTTGTACTTCGATCTTCGTGGACTGCCATAACAGCGCTCTGGCCATTGTATCCTGTACTTCTCTTATGGCAGACAGGTTTAATTCTTTGAGGATGGCTTCTTCGGTTACATTTTGCTGAGGTGTTCGGCCCAACGGACTCCATCCCTCGGTTTGTGGTGTTTTCAGGACATCAATTTTTCCTGGAATTATTGGTGTTGCTTCGAGTGTTCGTTCAATGGGCCGTTCTAATTTATGCAGAAATGATGTTGTTTGTGTGGCCATTTCAGGTGAGGTTGTCTTCTGTTTTACCCGAGGTATCTCCAATGTGTACAATTGCTTGCCTATGCTCTTTGGAGAAGTGGCTGCAAATACCTCGTTTTGTTCCTCAGTGTCTTTCTCCGCGTTCGCCCCCACTGTGGGTCTCACGTGAATATCGGCTGTAATCCTGATCGGGCTCTTCGCCCTGACCGCAGGCTGAAGACATGCTTCGGGACTCCCCATTTTCTCCGTGATGGCAAACTCGCAAGAATTATGACCCCTCTGGTACTGATAGGTCTTTAGTGGCCCCGGTGTGGAGGCGCTCTCTCGTTGTCTCTCGTCCCAGGCGGTTAAGCCACTAGAAGCCTGAAAGAAATGTGTAATAAGTCCTTGGGGAAGGGAATTGCCATTAGCTGTTTCCTGGGTTTTTTGAGAGCTTATGCTCCTTGTTATCCTTCTTTGTGCTGGGCATTCAAGGTTCACCTCCGCCTCCTCCATGCTAGACTGAGTCTTTTTAAGCAACATCCTTGGGTGCCGTTAACTGGGAGTCGGCGCGATGTAGTTCGAGCCAGTGAGCCTCTTTGTTTGATTATGTCACCTGTACTTGACTTGTGTGACTTGTGTATGTCTATGTGTCGGAGTCTACACACACACACGAATAACAGGGGGGGCTACAGCGCTGAGTCTTTATATCTTTCTAACGGCACCTCGTCGCCTGTCTCTAGAGGCTGGGGTGGTTGCACAGGCTTTGTGCTTTATGCTCAATATGAACAACCAACTATTCACTTGGCAGAAGAAGTTCGGATGCTTCAGGAGGCTTCAGGGGTCACTTTTAAGGACAGCAGTAACCAGACCTGAAAGGGATGTCTGCAGGGGTGGCAGAGGCTCTGTTTGACACTGCTGGTGGGCCACCAGAATAGCAAAGAGTTTCACTGTGAGACTGTGGTTTAATAGTTTTTCTGTGGTTGTTTGCGTGTCTTGCGCGTCTTGGGGGGTGGGGGGGCAAGCGGGGTGCACGGGGGAACCGCAGGCTGAGAGACCTAGTCGGGCAGCCGCTCGGTCCGCAAACCAGGCTCTTACTTCGCAGCCGCCTCTATCAGCGGCCACGTTCGCCTCCACAGCTTTCCTCCACGCGCTGTGCTGCTCCAGGTGCTTCTTGATGAACAATAGGCATCCGTGCGATTGCAGCTCCGTGGTGCACTCTGCTAGAAGCTATAAATCCAACACCGCACTATAGCTGGTCCGGTCGGTCCGGTCCGATTTCATTTGGCCAGGTGAGCATTCGTTTGTTTCTCCCGCCCGGGTCGGAGAGAGAGCCCCCGCGTGTCCAGATTCACTTCTCTCCTTGGCTTTAATCAAGCCGCCGCAACAAACCACCGCCGGTCTTCCCACCGGACCACCTGACCGGAGGCTACTCAGGGAAAGTTCTGGGAGAGTTGTGGTAGCCCGGTAGATCCATAGACCGAATCCGGTGAACTGATGAGATGGGACTGACCCACGCCGCTCCCCCACACGCTGGCCGCCGCCGCTCACCGAACTTCTCGATGCATTTGGATTTGCACCGTTCTCTCCGTGGTCGCGACCTCCCGCCAGGCACCTGTTCTAGCCCGTGGTGTTCACGGCGGGCTTCGGCGGGCTTCGCACTGGTCTACGGTCTGCACGACCACCCAGGCTCCCCCAATTCCAGTGAGACACGGGGAGCCGGGGACTCGGTGGCTTGGTTGCCGCCCTGCCCGCCGCCCTTGATCTCACTGCTCACACTGCTCACACAGCTCGGTGCTCTCTGGCGCTCTCTGTGGTGGGTCCTGTTCTGTCTTGTGGGGTTCTCTGGGGTTATTGTTTTGAGGGTGGGCTCGGGTGGTTAGGTGTTTGGGGCTTGGGATTTGTGACCTCCCAATGAGCCCCTACTGTTTTCGCCTTCACTGGCTCACATATTGAGCCCTTTCATGGTAAGTCTCCTCTCTTCTGTTGTTAAAACCCCTGTTGGGGGAATTGTATTGTTCGATTGGTTGCCTCCGCATGAAGACCTTATTGTATTTTTGATTGCACTGTCTCACAGAGATTCCACGGCTATTGCACTGTTGCTCTTCCTCGTTATTCACTGCACTGTTCAGCGCATCGGCACACAGTGTCTGCCTTCTCCATTTCCCCTTTTCGGCACCCCGCCCTTTGATACTACACTATGTTTGACACTACACTATGGACCTGGAAAGATCGTGGGCTTAACGACCACCGCAAGGCACGACTGGTGCATGTCCACCTCATATGGCATAAGGTGGACATTTGTTTTTTACAAGAGCCCCATATGCTACCCACCACCTCCTCCAGGCTCCTTTCCCTACAATGCGCAAAGGGCTCCCATGGCAGACCTCCCAAGTGTTCATTGATCCTGGGGGGTGATTTGTAATTTTGCATGGCACTCTTCGGGCCCAGCCTCTGACGATTGCTGCCTTGTACGGCCCTAACTGCGACGACCCGGACTTCTTCGCGCAAGTCAGGCACCACATCTCATCCTTTGGCCCTGCTGCGCTCCTATCTTTTCCAAATTGCTTGCTTCCCGTCTCCTTCCTATCATGCCGCTCATTTCCCGCCCTGACCATTCCGGTTTTATCCCAGGACGCGCGACCTCTCACAACTTCCGGACCATTTTCTCTGTCCTCCATCAAATTATCCCGTGCTTCCAGCAGTGGCCGCCCTGCTCGATGCCACTAAGGCCTTCGACACCTTGGAGTGGCCCTTCCTCTTTTATCTCCTTCCCCATGTGGGTTTTAGCCAGGTCTTTTTACGTAAAGTACTTCTCCTTTACCCTCTTCCTACTGGCCGTCTCCGTATAAATGGACAGACTTCTTAGTCTATCCCCATCGGGCACGGTACTCGGCAGGGTTGTCCATTGTCCCTCATGCTATTTGCTGTTCCAATGGAACCCCTCGCGGCTCGCCACCGGCAAATTTATACCCAGAGAGGCATCAGCTTTGCGGCCCGTGCCCTGCTAGTCTCTATGTATGCGGACTATGTCACTCTTTATGCCTGTAATCCCCAAGAGAACCTCAGCCAACTGGTCCGTGAAGTGATACGCTTTGGTGGCTACTCAGGAATTCAGGGCAACTAAAAAAAGTCCTTACTGTTCTCCCTTACAGACGCCATGACACCCGTTTATTCCTGACTATCTCTTCGTGTAGGCATTGGAGCCCACCAGATATCTGGGCATTTGGTTAAGCAGGGATGTGGATGAACTTTGGAGAGTTAACTTTGGCCATGCAGTGAACTTGTTTGAGCCCAAGATCCCTCTCTGGAACCGGCTTCCACTTTCGTTGGCCGGGCGCATTGCCATCGCCAAAATGGTGATACTTCTGAAGTTTTTATACTTATTCGTCAATATCCCCATCCCTCTCACCGCTCACTTTTTCCGTAAGAATCGCTCTTTGCTCATCACCCTCATCTGGGCCGGTCGACAACCCCGGATCCTACAGCACATCCTACAGCACTCTCAGGTTTTCCGATGTCCCATGGCAGGCTAGGCGCCCCGGACTACAAGCTGTATGCCCTTAGTGCTCAAGCTAGTTTTCTTCATGTCTGGCTCCACCCCACTCCGTTCCTACCTCACATTGCGGTAGAGGCTGACCTCGCCACCGCGTGGCCGCTCACGACTGCCCTATTCGCACCGGCGAAACTCCTTCGCACTGAAATCGACACGGTGAGACCCTGCGTTGTGCTTGGGAAGGGCTCAGTAAATTCTCTGGCTCTTATATGCTTTCCGCGAACACTATGCCAATCGCTCATCAACCTGCCTTTCCCCCTCTTCAGTCTTCCGGGATGGCCAAGCATGCCACTCGGCTGGGCCTTTCCACAGTGATGGACCTCTACACTGGGGATACATTATTCTCGCCTGCCGCAGATTCTGGCCCCATGGACACCCTGTTATACTACCAACTCAGAGCAGTTTGCAAAAAGCTTCACTCCACATTTCCCCAACCCCCTTTTCCATGCCTACCCTTGATCTTCTGTGTGCATTCCCCTCTCCTAAAAAATTGGTCTCCAAAATGTACGCCTACACGCCAGCAGCATCTTCCATCTCCACTGACCGGGTGCACGTTGCTTGGGGTGAAGATCTGGGAGCTGAAATTTCTCAAGCTGACTGGTTATATTGTTGCAAGCAGATCAAACGCCTCTCCCCAAACTATCGCTTGAGCCTTATTCACTTCAAGTACATACATCGGCTGTATAGGACTCCTGCCCAACTTCACAAATTGGGACTTGTTACTTGTGAGAGATGTCCGTGCTGCTCTGCTCCTGCGGCGGACTTCTCTCACCTCGCCTGGCTGTGCCCCCGGGTCTCCGCATATTGGCGTGAGGTCTGCGCTGCCATCTCTGCAATCACTTCGTCACTGATCCAACCTGACCCTCTGCTTTGCCTCTTACACTTTGTTAAATTTTGTCCAGACGCCACCCGCCTCTTGACTGCCATGCTACTGGTCCTGTCTGAGTTCTGGGACCTTCAACCAGCCAGATCTCGCCCAATTGACATTTGGGGCCCACTCATGACCCATCTCTTAAGTCATAATTCACAACGCCCTGCGACATCTCCTGCGGTCCCCGCCGGCCCCCTGCCCGTGGCGGCCACTGGTGAAGGTCTGTGAGCTGTTTCCCCTCTGCTCCCATCTCCCCCCCCGCTCCCTCTGCCTTTCCACCTCACTTATATCTCTCTATCTCTATCTGATCAATGTTTCACCCCCTCTGTGGTTATACGTGATTGTTTTCTGGCATTGTTTCCAAATGTCACGATGGCTAAGATTGCCTCTGCTGTGCTGTATTGTACTGTTGTGCTCATTTCCTCGAAACTGTGTAATCCTGTAACTGTGCTGTGCATCTTTATCAGAAAAGGATTTTGGAAATTGAAAAAAAAAGAAAGAACATTATTTCACATAATAAGGGAGTGTCCCAAAATCCAGTACTCCTGCACTAACATAATCTGTTGCTTAAGCAGTTTATACAGAGTGGTGGTGCCATTGTCGGCCAAGTTATGTTTACTTAACATATAGGAGGCAACAGACCTGGGGAGGGGAGGAGAGAACTGGAGTGAGTTTGGCACTGGTAATCGCTAAAAGAAACATAGCACGCAGTTGGAGAGTAGAAACAACACCAACACTCAGTGACTGGAAAAAAATTATGGACTGGAGCATGTTGACAGAAAAAAACGGCATACCTGAATGGGGGCTGTCTTCACAAGTGGGAAAGAATCTGGGCAAAGTGGAACGAGTATTGAGGATTTTTGTGTACTGTCCCAATGGCCCAAGCCTGACAAAAGGGGCTAGAAGACGGAAATGATCAAACGCCAATTGTGGGGGGAAATTGAAGGGAATGTTGGGAAAAAGAAATGTAGATCATTGATGTAACATGCTGCTGTTTTCCAAAATGGTGATGTACCAATATGTCATGTGTATGTATTCTTGCTCCAATGTTGAAATAAAGAGAAGTTTAAAAAAACTAACACACAAAATTGTAAAGGCAAAAGATATCACTAAAGCTGACAAAGTCTCTATACAAATTTGTGAGACCCTCTTCACCAGATGCAACCCTACACCATCTTCCTCCTGTAACTTCCTGCTCCTAAAGGCCTCCCCCAAGCAATGCGACATTCTCAGACACACTTATGGACAGAGTTTCAAACCTTTTAACACTACACTCCAACCTATGCATTCTGGGTGACTGTGAGAAGATGACCTGGTTTATGCTGTCCACTAATTAAAGTGGGCACCATTCACCTGTCCAATGACTCTTATGATGTAGAAGGTCAAAGATAACCTTTAGAAAGCTATCCTAGTGGTAGCTGTGGAGAGCAGCCTTCAGGCTTAATCTTGAAGGAATGTAAAGCAGCATGTTTTACCAGAATATCACCTTTAGCATTAATTAAATGAAAGGAGAACCACACAGTAGTTATAAAAATATGTATTTCTTAGTATAACACTTTCTAGTATCCTTTACACGAAGATACATACTAGTAAGTAGCAATAATACACAGTGGGCCCAGACTGGGACAAACCATGTACTAAAATAGTGGTAAAAGAACCATGACTCGAGTCAAGACAAAGTCTAGCGGGTGTAGACCTGCTGGGACCCCAATTTACCGCCCAAGGTGAGTACGTAGCGACCCCACGGAGGACGGGTGCAATGTGACTACACAACTGCGTGCACTGTACAATTCAATGGGAGAGTCACGGTTGCAGTTTTAAGGTTTAAGGACCTTTCCCAAAGGACTAAGAATAAACCCCATAGAAGTTAGGAGGTTGAAGAGACACTCCGCCCATGGATACCCAAGTTCCCGGGTTACCTATCCCAGGGAAGCCGGGTGCATAGGCCTGAAGTGGTGTCAGAAACCGACGTCAATCTCAATGGGAGTTTTCAAACAATAGTCACTGCAGGGAAGAAGAAAAGTGTCCGGTGGAACCCAGGGACGGATTCTTGATTGTAGGAACCTAAAAGCAGAGGGGACAGAGTCTGGAAGAGAGCAGGGTCTCGGATGACGGGTGACCACCGATGTTGGGTGCTTCAGGTGAGGAGAGGAAGAGTTGACTCTTGAGCCACGAGGACCAGGAGGCATCAACGACAACCAGGAGCCAGGCAAGAGCTGTCCGGAGAAGGATGTCAATTGCTGAGGGGTCAGTTTTTGGCTAGAACACCAACAAGCCTTGGCAACGTTAACCCATGAAGAAGGACGCGTAAGGTCAGGGTTCAGCCCAGCAAGGACAGAGGGACTCACCAATTGCAGGGGAGTTAGAGAAAGCATGGAGCAACCAGGGAAGCCCAGAAAAGCAAACTTGACCCTCACAGGGACTCACAGGCCGGAGGCACAGAAGTTGCAAGGGTACCTCAAGCAGTATCGAAAGAACAGCAGCTTGCAGGGCACAAAGTGCAAGGAGGCCAAAGTCCATTGGTGGGAATGTACACAAAGGTGAGGGCTATTGACAGCATATTGCATGAAGTTGGGGAGCGCTAACAAGCATATGCACTTGCAAATGGATGTGGTGCACAAGGGTTCGGGTTATGCAGTCCCCACGAGGAACACTGGCCTCAAACGTGTTGAGAGGGCAGCTCAGCCTCACAGAACATTGGAACTTACCTCCTGTGTTGCTGGAGTCTTCAGAGTCCTCAGGAGCTCAGGAGCAGCAAGCCAGTCAGTTGTGGTTTTGGTGCCTGCAGTTGCAGGGTGAGTGACTCATTCACCCCTAGGGAGATCATTTAGTTGTCTTTAGTGCACCACAGGTCCTGCACAGAGCCTATATGAAGCAAAGGCATGGACAAACGTTTGGACGGAGAGGGAGACAAAGTCGGCCTAGTCAAGGTCCAGCGAAGTCCAAAGTGTCCAGAAGGTCAAAGTTAGTGGTTTCTTCTTGGTAGAATCTTGTCCATGGAAAATCTAAAGACCTACAGCCAGGTAACGCATTTGTTCCCACGGGAGAGGGTTGGACAAATTCAGGGGACCCACCCAGTGGATGGTCTGGACAATGGAGAGGATACTCCACTGTCTTTTGTCCATTTTCGTGCCAGAGCAGGATCCAATGGCTCCCAGAACTGGTTTGAGCTGGACTATAAACAAGTGTGCCCCTGGTGCAGATTGTCAGGCACTTGGAAGTGCCCCCACCCAGCCCCAATACACTAAATCTTGTCTGGGAGGTGGTCAAACCTCCCTATGGCAGGATGCCTATTGTGCTACCTTCCCCTGCTCAGCAGTAGGAGGGCAGAAATGTGTCTAAGGTCGGCAGCATCTATTTTGTGCTGTCCGGGTTGAGAAGGCTGGCACCAGGTAGACCAGTGACCCCACAAAGCTCGCTTCAGAAGGGTGGAATCATACCTCCCGCACCAGTTACTGGTGTAGAGGTATGATTCCAAGGTGTTTGATACCAAATACAATATGTTGAGTCACAGACAACCTGGGATAATGGTCTCCGAATGCTGAAAAGGGGCCCTGCTCATGCATCACCACCCTCTCACGTAAAACCCAGCTCCCTGCCTTCAGGATTGTTAAGGCCTGCTACAGGAGTGACATTTACATTTTTTGTTTAGTGACATATAGATGTAGTAAACCTATATCTAAGGTAAGTGGTGCAAGCACCATCTTACAAAGGTTGCAGTGGCAAACCTGGAGTTCCATTTTGCATGGCCTCTCATGGGTGCCATATTACAGGCTTTAGCCCATGGAAGGCCTCTGGGGTACCTATGCCCTGGGTACATGTGTACCATATACTAGGGACTGACGACGATAATTTTAATACCGGTCCTTGATAATATGCCCCTTTGAGTGGCTACAGGAAGGACTACAAAAGAAAACAGACACCTTGGAGAAAAGCTGAGCTAAAGGAGATAAAACAGCAAATTAGAAACCTTTAATGTACCTGAATAATGACAACCACCAATCAAGACAAACTTCGCCTACAGAAACTTAGCAGATTTTACAAGTCAGCAATCAAAAAAGCTAAGAAGAATACTATTCAGACAGAATTCAAAAATGCAAAACGTGCAAATAAAGATTTCTATAAAATTCTCACCGAATTTTGTAAACCAAATTGCCTAGAAAGAGCTAATCTAATTTCCCAGGAATTCAAGCAATCAGTCAATCAGTACATTTGTAGAGCGCACTACTTACCTGTAACGTTCTCGAGGTGCTGGGAGGGTGGGCAGGGGTGCTGCTACTGCTCGAACAACCAGGTCTTGAGAAGTCTCCTGAAGGCCAGCAGGTCCTGGGTCTGTTGTAGGCGGATGGGGAAGCTGGTAAATCATTACACAACCATAGCAGGTACATTGGACTCCTATTTAAAACAAAGAAAATCTACCAGCAACGACTCTGTTCCAAAAAACACATTTCAAGGGTACGCTAACTCAGCTTCTCCATTCCTTCTGATAAATATCACACAATTAATTTATAGATCTGGTCAAATGAAGCTTGTCTGGTGGTAGCCCTTCTGACCCGTGTCCACAACAAATCGTTGAGAAAATTCTTCTAACCACATCTGCTGCCACACCAAAAGAATCATCAACAATTCCTTTACTACAGGAATATTTCCAGAAGATCTAAAAAGTCATAGATACACCTTTTACTAAGGAAAACAAGCCTGGATCCGCTTAACCCAGACAACTACAGACTGCTTAAAAAATGGAACTTTCCTGGGCACACTGATCGAAAGAGCAGCATTCTCCCAGATGTCACAATTAATTTAAAATAATGCCATACTTTCAGACTTCCACACTGGATTCCATCCAGAAAGATTCACACAATCTGCCGTCATTCCCATCTGGGATGACCTTAAGAACATAGTTGATTGGAACGGGGTTGCTGCACTACTTCTCTTGGCCCTCTCAGCTGCCTTTGACACGGTTGACCATGACACTCTAATACAATGACTATGAAGCCGGCATAGAGGGGACTGCTCTCTACTGGATCACATCCTACTTTTAAAACAAAACTAATGTCATCCACACCCTCCCTTTCTTGACCAAACTGTACTTCACAAAAGCAGGTGCCCCTCAAGGCTCTATCATCTCACCCATGCTTTTTAACATTTACATGAAGTCATTACCAGCACTGATCAATCAATTTCACCTCATGTGCTACAACTATGCCGATGACACACTAATACTCCTTCAACTGGAAAGCTTCAAAGACATTGGAAACTCACACATTTTCAGTTGCCTCAGAGCCGTGGATCAGAGGATGACATGAAGCCATCTCAAATTGAATGCTTATAAAATGGAAATGCTCACATCTGGTGATTGGAAAGATAATGACCCACTTGCCACCTGGCCTGACGATCTGGGACACTCAAAGTATCGAAGAAGGTAAGAAACCTTGGAATGACCATGGACTCCAAGCTCTCAATGAATGTCCAAGTGGACAAACTAGCACAATCAAGCTTCATTACTATAAAAACTCTGGGACGCATCTTGCCCCACCTGGGATATCCACACAAGGTCCAGGCTATTATCTCTCTTGGCCTGTCGAAACCTCATTTATTTATTTATAACATTTATAGTGCGCACTGTTACCTGAACGGTGTCCTGGCACTAGAAACACCATTAGCCTCTTCCAAAGTTAATTCTTAACAACAGCCGTGAAAAGGCTTCAATGGATTATAAACTCTGCTGCCAGACTACTCTTACATATAAAGCCACAAACCTACATCTCCCCTCCCTTGAAGGCTCTCCATTGTTTACCGGTTTCCAGAAGATCCATATTCAAGCTGCTTTGCATCACCCACAAAGCGAAACACAGAACATGACTGCTCTGCATCAAGAATAAAATCACCAAATACATTTTACAAAGGAACCTCCCCACAAGATTGGCACCTTGGATTAAAATCCCACCATTCAAGAAAAAACCAAAGGTGACGCATACTTCTCTGTACAAGTAGCCAAACTATGGAACTCTTTACCCCCAAACATAAGATCCACGGATAGTACCCTTATCTTCAGAAGACTGCTCAAGAGTTGGCTCTTCCCCACATAACCACCATACTCAAACATAAATATACAGCATATCCCTCTAATAAGCATGTTTTAAATATAGAGGGCCTGATTCACGGAACTAACTTAAGACAAAATCCTAAACTTACTACTTTTGGTATTCACAGAAGTTAGGATTTTGTCTTAAGTTTGTCTTAAGACAAACTTAAGACAGACTTAAGACCGACTTAAGACAGACTTAAGACAAAATCCTAACTAAAGTCTGTCTTAAGTCTGTCTTAAGTTTGTCTTAAGAGAAACTTAAGACAAAATCCTAACTTCTGTGAATACCAAAAGTAGTAAGTTTATTCTGTGAATACCAAATGTAGTAAGTGCATTCTGTGAATACCAAAATAGTAGTAAGTTCAGGATTGAGTCTTAAGTTCATTCTGTGAATCGGCCCAGAGATATTTGCTAGATCTGATTAACAAATGTACACATTACTTATAGTTACATTATTCTAGGTTTAACATGTATATAAGTGACTGCATAAAAAAGTAAATATTTTATCATATCCATTTATCTACATTTGCTGTAGTATTGAATTATAAAAACAAATACCTTAAAGCACAGCAACACTTGAAAGTATGAGTTTATTAAATCCAACTTAAATCCATATATATATGTATATATGTTACCTTCCTCATACTTTTATACCTCTCATGTACTTATGTATTTTTATATGTATTACTTTACTTATAACTCAGCATCTCCAATGCAATATCCTATATCTCATCCTATACATCTCTAAATATATACTCTACCTCTACTCTTTGACTCATCTCAAGCCTCATTCTACTAATGTGATCCCCAACATAACCCCCTCTAGACTCTTCCCTCCTTGCATCATCTCATTTATGTATTTATTTATTTTAGTGTTTTATAGAGCGTGAACTTGACCCATAAGGGTATCAGAGCGCTTTACAAGGTTTACAAAAGTGAACAGCAGTTTACAAACGATTGTAGAGGGGCAGGGGTGCTGGGCATATAGGGGATAGAGGGGCAGGTGTGTATGGCTTACAAATACAGTTAATCAATACAAGACCCCACAGTTTCTTGGTGGAGTGAGTAGGTAATCTGAGGGAAAGGCAACACTCGTAAAGTCTCCCTGTGGTGGTTGAAGGCAGTGATTAGGTGAGGAATTTACCCATGAGGAAAGTTTTGGCCTACTTTTTGAAGCATGCCAGAGAGGGATTCTTCTGATGGCGGGTGGGAGAGAGTTCCAAATTCTTGGTGCGGCCCCGGAAAAGCCCAATTGTATTTTTGTTCCCCAAAAACAGGCAGGTTGGAGCAAGAGGACTCTGGCGGACCAGTGATTTTTAGGTGATGCCAGTGGGGGCAGCGCAGAAAGAGGGGGCAGGTCAGGAAGGGGTTGAGAATATGTAGTGGCACTGAGTTCATTTCTTAAGGCTGTGATTTCATCAGCGAAGAAAGAGTAGAATTCCTCAGATTATATTAGAGACTTGGGAGTTTCTTTCGGTGTTTTAGCCAGTTTATTGGATTGGTGTTTGACCAGTTCAAAGAGCTTGCGGGGTCTATTCTTGGCATTCCCAAGTTCCAATCTGAGAAATTCTTTTTTTTAATTGCAGATGTTATTGTTGTAGGCATTTCTCGCCTGGTGGAGAAGTTTTAGATGTGCAGCAGATGGGAGTTGTCTCCATATTCTTTCAGATTGCCGGAGGGATCTCCTCTCCATGTTGAAGGATCCAGTGAACCAGGGTTTTCTGTCTTCGATTTGTGTTCTTTTTAGTTTTAGTGGGGCTAGGTCATCTAGAATGTTTGATATAGTGGCTGAGTAGTGATCATTGAGGTCACTGACCATTGTTAAGTGCGAGGGGGGAGGTCAGATTTACAGCGAGCCTCCAGTTTCCTGTGGTCAAGGTTCTTGGTGTCTCTGACTCAGCGTTTAGGAATCACCAGTTGCGGTGCCTTTGTCTTGTGGGTCCCGGGTAAAAGGAAGGCAATGGCATGGTGGTCAGACCAGTCACATTGGTTTATGGTGATAAGCTTGACTAATGATCCCTTAGAGATGAGCCATACCTCTTTTACTATTCAGATCTCCCAAACAAGCCTTTCTAAACCCTATCCTATGACTTATCCCCCTCTACATCACTTCACTCTTCCCAAACCTCCTCCTACTGCTATGAGCTAAAAATAAAATCTTTCTAGACCTTCCCTCTTCTATCCCTCAACTATCTTTTTCAATAGAACGCGCAGACTAACATGTCCACCACTAGAATTAATTTCATATTTTACTATACAAATTCCCCACTAATCCTATTTGGGTTAGCATGCTACCGGCCGAAAATCACTTCAACACCTCATCAGGGGAAGCAAGCGCTACATAAATGCAAACCCTTCCCTCTTCTATCCCTCTGCTATCCTTTTCAATACAAATTACAAACTCATATGTCCACTGCTCAAATTAATTTCATATCTCTCCATACTAATTCACCAAGAATTGTTTTTTGGTACCAGAGTAGTGTGCTGTTCACCAATAAAGAACTTTGATGCCTCCCCAGGGGTAGTAAGCGCTATAAAAATGCAATTACAATCTTAGCTGGCAAAGGCTGACAAGATATAGGACTATAGTTGCTATGCTGTGCAGAAGAGAGACTGGCCTTTTTTACTGAGAGTAGGATTGAGGCTTTTTTCCAACCCTTGGGAAAATAGCCTGAGTTGAGCATTCCATTAAAGATGTCAACTAGGTGGTCAGATTATGGGCCTGATTCACAGAATGAACTTAAGACTCAATCCTAAACTTACTACTATTTTGGTATTCACAGAATGAATTTACTACTTTTGGTATTCACAGAAGTTAGGATTTTGTCTTAAGTCTGTCTTAAGTCTGTCTTAAGTTTGTCTTAAGACAAACTTAAGACAAAATCCTAACTTCTGTGAATATCAAAAGTAGTAAGGTCATTCGGTGAATGCCAAAAGTAGTAAGTGCATTCTGTGAATACCAAAATAGTAGTAAGTTTAGAATTGAGTCTTAAGTTCATTCTGTGAATCGGGCCCAATGTTTCTGGGACCTGCTGAAGGGTTTGTGGAGGACATGGGTCATTCTAGATGTCATGGGGGCATATTAGCAAGAGCGTGCGATAAATATCGCAAATCGCGTTTAGCGCATAGTTATTCATCACCGTCTATCGCTGGATCCTATTGCGGAGATAGCACGTTATTACCAACGTCTATCTCCAATGTCAAAATCCACCACAAAAACAAGTAAAACAGCGATAAAACTTGTATCGCTAGCGTAAAGCTTGCTACTAGGCAAGGGAGGATTCAGTCTTAGAATCCACCTCCCATTGAGGATAATGGCTAAGGGCCCGATTCACAGTACTAACTTAAGACAAAATCCTAAACTTACTACTTTTGGTATTCACAGAAGTTAGGATTTTGTCTTAAGACAGACTTAAGACAGGCTTAAGACAGACTTAAGTTAGGATTCTGTCTTAAGTCTGTCTTAAGACAAAATCCTAACTTCTGTGAATACCAGAAGTAGTAAGTTTAGGGTTATGTCTTAAGTTAGTTCTGTGAATCAGCCCCTAAGTCAGGATTTTAGCAGGTGTAAAAATTCCTGCGATAACCCCCGTTAGCGCAACTTTTTTCATCGCTAACCAGGGCCGGGGACTCATTGCTAATAGGCGTTAGGTCTATTAGCGACTGTTTCTGTAGTCTTTTGGTCGGGAATGCCTACTTTGCATGTCATTAGCGATAAATATCGCTGACATGCAATGCGGCCCCCAAAACGCTCGCTTTCGCCAGAAAGCTGTCGCTAACAGCTGTTAGCGACAGTTGCTGATAGGGCGGTTAAAATATTGCTGATTTAACTGCAAAAAGTGCTGCTAAATCGGCAAAGACGCACTTGCTAATATGCCCCATAGTGCCTAAATATTCTTTGGTTTTTTTTGTTCACTGAATAACTCTGCTTATGACTCTACAAGGCAACCCATAATTCAGGGGGGGACTGGAGCTTTGCAACTGTTTTCAGGAAAGTAAAATTAAAACAAGCCTTAGCAAAGCCAATAGGTCTCAGCTTTGCAGGGTCTATTGGCATTGTGAAAGATTTTTTAGTGCTGTGCTGTTTTGTGGTGTGGTATGCAATGGCCTGTCATTGCATAGTGTTGTATTGTATGGCCTGTCATTCTTTTGTAAAGTGTGTTATGACTGGTCATTTTGTAGTAGGGTATGGTATGGTCTGTTATTTCATTGTGTGGTATATCATATTGTATGGCTTGTCATTGTATAGTATGGTATGGCCCATCAGTTTATGGTATGCTATGGGAAAAGCCTGTCATTGTATAGTATGGTATGCCTTGTCATTGAGTAATATGGTATGGAATGATATGGTATGGCCTCTCATTGTATAGTATAATATGGTATGGCCTGTAAATGTATAGTAAGGTATGTCCGTTGTTCTATGGTATGCTATGTTATAGTATGGCCTGTCATTGTGCAATATGATATGGCATATCATTGTATGGTATGCATGGCCTGTCATTGCATATATAGTATATTGTATATATAGTATGGTTTGGTAAGTTTGGTCATTGTATAGTATGGTATAGGCTGTCATTGTATAGTATGGTCTGTCATTGCAGAGTTTATTATGGTATGGCCAGTCTTTGGTTGTCTCTAGACATGCTGCGGACCTTCCTGCCAGTCATCGACTTCAAGCTGGCTGTACAAGCTCTAGTTATCCCTCGTGTGGAATATGGAAGTGCCTCTTTATGAGGCCTTCCAAAAGCAATTACAGCTCCCCTTAGAGCATCAATAAACGCCGCAGCAAGACTCATCAATGGCTAGAAAAGAAGTTCCCACATCTCCCCTGATCTAAAATCCTTGAATTGACTCCCGCTTGAAGCAAGAATTCCTCTAAAAATAGCTTGCATGACACATAAGGCCTTACACCACAAGACACCCAGTTACCTCGCACAGAAACTGACAATCTCTGGTGGGGCAAGGTCCTCAAGGGGTGCAGACAACCTACTACTGAAACATCAAAGATTCAACAAGAAGAAAACATATAAACGAACCTTCTCTGGGATGGCGCCTAGGATTTGGAATACTCTTACCCCAGAAATCAGATTGAATTCTTCTACTGTCTCTTCCAAAAAGGAAGTAAAAGCGATTCTCATGGCAAAATCCACTTGATTAGACTCTAAGTAAATCTGGAGATCAATAGTACCCTTTCTACTATCTCATTCTTCTCTTAAGGGTCCAACTAATCATCCTAGTCACTTTATCCTGCCCTGGACTTTAATCAATCGAGATGCTCCTCTTCGACTTTTCCTGTGCATTCGTACTGATTTCCCATGCTTTTGTACTTTACAACTTTTCCTGTCTATTCTTACTGTTATCCCATGCTTGTGTTTTCCCTCATATTATTGCCTGTATAATGTGTGCTATTTGTTATGTATAATCAGCTTTGATCATTGGAAAGCGCTCTGATATCCGCAAGGATCTTGTCCGCGCTCTATAAAACCTTCATAATAAATAAATAAATAAATATGGTATAGGCTATCATTGTGTAGTGTAGTTTGATATGGTCTATCGTTGTAGAGTTTATTATGGTATGTTATGGCCTGTCATTGTATACTATGGCATAGTATAGTATGGTATGGCTTGGTATTAGTTGGCAGAGTGTGGTCTGTCTTTGTATGGTATAGTATGACCTGTCATTGGATAGTATGGCATGACCTGTCATTGTATATATAGTATTTTATATCCAAAATGAAGGTTGTCCTCGCATGAAAACGCACTCACTGGTAGGTATTTCTCCTTATTGGAGACAGCAATGAAAACAGCAACCGACTTTGCCTCAAATTCAGGGGAGCCTTCCGCATTTTGGACACACGAGTCCTTGCTCACAGGCCAGTTCAAAGCGGAAACAGCAACTATATTGTAGCACACCTGCTTAAATACTAAAGTTCCACCCCAGTGGGCATTTGCATTTGAAGGGCATTCTGTACTTCAAATGCAAATTCCCACTGGGGCGGAACTTTAGTAATTAGCTTGTTTAAAACGCAATGAAAACCCAGGAAGTGCTGAGCAGATCTACAGATAACACACTATACAAGTTCTAGTATATCCATTATTCGTCTTGTTTAAAGCAACAATTTTAGAAATATCCCTCTGCTCAGTCTGTAGTTTTGGAAATACCATAATGGCCATAGGGACCCCTTTCCAGGCATTCTGACAGAGAGCAGTGGCCGTGGTCTCACAGCACAGTGGGCTGAGGTAGCAGCGGCCAAACATGGATCCAGCAGCAAACGGAACAACAGTTGGCTTTCTGCCTCCCTAATGTACCCCGGTGCCTCAGACCCTGCAGGAGTCACCGGAAGTCAGAGGTCACAGGATGGGCCTGATACTGCCACTGCTACCGCTCTACGTCTGCATGGGGTGTGTTAAGCAACTCCTTGCCAAATGATTTCCGCAAGATAGATACAGAACCCCTTTTTCGAAAAATGGTTAAGACCTGGTTCTTTAGGGCAGAATAATTTGGGCCGGAAGCGTGGCTGTCCAGTATGCCATCTATGCACTACTGATCGCTTTAGAAGCCGGAACACCTCTCTTTGAGGTAGTTGTCGCCCTCTATAAGTGTCTGCATTATTATTATTATTAAGCAAGCGGGCGATGGTATCCAAGAGGAGAGGCAGAAGGAACTGGCTGGGGCGAGGTGAGCGGTATGGAAAGGCGCAGCTCTCGTCGGCTACTTGCGGGCCTTGGCAGTGCAGTTTCTAGCTCTGCTTGACTCAAAAGGGGGGGTCACACCAGGGTAGGGCATGGTGCAGCGGAGGTGACTGAGCTAGGCCTTGGTGCGGATTGTGGCCCGTGCCTCCCTGGAACTGTCTCCTTATCTACCCTCAGCAAAACCCTGAAAGCCCTGTACTGCCTCACACCAGTTTCACACCAGCATCTAGCAGGTTGCCCCATTTGCTTCTAGCCATTACTCACCACTACCATCGCCAGCATTCAGCGAGGCCACGGGTGCCATCACCCGTAGAACCCTTGTTTGATCATAGAAGGTGGGCCCACAGGACATACTATGGCGAGGCTGTGGGGTGGGTGGATTACTCGTCTTAATTTTCCTCATGCAATTTCAGCACCCAACATCCTCCATGTTCAGCTTTTTCAGTCAGTGGGCAGCCCAGTGTACAACTTACCTCAGTCTTAGCCCTCATCAGAGGGGGAGCTCCCATTCTCCAGCTTCCGGGCTCAGGGATTAGGGCGGCCTGGCACTCACCAAGCCATAAGGCAACAAGACAATAAGGAGACACAGCTATTGACAGAGCAATTGGCAACCAGCTTGTCAAAGCAATTACCTCTGTCATCACTTAATCACAAGGAGAAAAGTGGCAGAAGTAGCAAGGATGAGGTCAGGAAGGAACAGGGCTCTTCTTACAGACATCAAAAGTCAATAGATTCAAAGTGACTGTGACTTGGAATCAATACCGGACACTAATTGATCTACCTCATCTGGCAGTATAACGTTCTGTCCCCCGACAGAATCTGTGAAATCTTAGTTTTCCTATAAACGGAGGCAAATCTACTTTAATTCCTTTGAAACATATGAGGTTTTTGTGTTTCCTTATTCACTCACAGTCTTTGGGCCCGATTCACAGAACTAATTTAAGACAAAATCCTAAACTTACTACTTTTGGTATTCACAGAAGTTAGGATTTTGTCTTAAGACAGACTTAAGACAGACTTAAGTTAGAATTTTGTCTTAAGTCTGTCTTAAGTCTGTCTTAAGACAAACTTAAAACAAAATCCTAACTTCTGTGAATACCAAAAGTAGTAAGTTTAGGATTTTGTCTTAAGTTAGTTCTGTGAATCGGGCCCTTTGAGTTTTCTTATTGATCAGGAAGAAAATAATTCTGATTATGAAATAGATTACTCACATTTTAATGACGCCCACTCTTGCTCTTGCTCCACCCTCTTTGGGATGGACAATCTCTCGGCTGTATGGTATAGCAACCATTTCAGGGAACAAAGTTGATACCCACCGCATAGGTAGCCGAAAACCTTTTGGAGTTTTCTCTTCAAAGAAAATATTCCTCCGTTTATCATGATAGTACAAGTTTTACAACGGGTACATAACCAAGAAGCTACTTTACGGTTGACACCTCTCCTGTGGCAGAGCCATGCATGGTTCTCTACTGCCTGGAGTTGTCAGAAAATCTCTGATTTTGTCTCTATCCAGTTTGCTACTAAAGTCTCACGGTGATCATCATACAATGATTCCTAATCACTCCTTGGTATTGGTGGCATGGATAGTTTCATGTCAGTCTGCTGAAACGAAGAAATTTCAACAGAGGCTTCTCAGTTCAGTCATCAATCTTATAGCCCAGGAATCACCAAACTTTAAACATCCGCTTGGATGGTCTGGCACTGCAGATGCTGGGACAGGGGTACATACCTCCTTTCAGCCCATGTGACTCTGGTCATAAATTTCTTAGGATCCTTAACTTCTCAAGGGAAAGCATATATGACTATAAATACATAGGGCCCGATTCACAGAACTAACTTAAGACAAAATCCTAAACTTACTACTTTTGGTATTCACAGAAGTTAGGATTTTGTCTTAAGTTTGTCTTAAGACAAACTTAAGACAGACTAAAGACAGACTTAAGTTAGGATTTTGTCTTAAGTCTGTCTTAAGTCTGTCTTAAGTTTGTCTTAAGACAAAATTAAGACAAAGTCTTAACTTCTGTGAATACCAAAAGTAGTAAGTTTAGGATTTTGTCTTAAGTTAGTTCTGTGAATCGGGCCCATAAATTCTGGCAGAACATGTAGGAGTGGATGATAGACATATCGAAGAACATCCTCTGATCTGCCCTTTGGATCGACTTTTGAAGGAAGTAAAATTTAATAAACCTCCATTACTTAAGTACAACCAAATGTGGGATGTGAATTTGATTTTTAATTTGTACTTGAATTGGTCTGACAATGCTTTTTTATCTCTTAACATTTTGTCTGAAAAATGTATTGCCCTACTGTGGAAATATAAAACAATAACATGAACATTGCCGGTGCCATCTTGCTTAACGTAGGCCCCTGCGCGTAAGCGGCAACCATTTTAGATACCGTGGCCATTTCGTACGTTGTTGGCCACCTGCGTGTCACCCTGACCTCGCTATCATCCATCCGCGCGCTGCCTAAACCCAAGCACACATGCCAGGGTCGTAAAATCTCCTCAGCGCGACCATGCACCGGAGTCACTTCCCGTACCAAACCCATTTGCCCTTTCATCCTTCGCGCACGAACAGGCACCTTTGATAACCTCCTCCACTGCACCTGGCTACTCAATCCGGTCCCAGGCACTAACCGACCCCTGAGGACATAGTTTATTACCCTCGTACAGCAGAACTCGCTTCACCAACAAAGGGGCCGGAATTAATAAGTGTCACAACCCCTTAGATCTGACCAATCCCGCATATTTCAGATCCTGTCGGAATGCCCAGCTGCGAGATAGCGATCATCTGTTAAATCTGGGCGGAGGTGCGATTGCCGTTGGGTTTGTGTGGGAACTAGCTTGAGGCGGGGATTCCAAGGATGTTTGATCATGCAATAAACTGATCTCAGACAAGGTAAAGGAACCTGCCCTGTACAATCTAATAAAGGGCCTCAACGAGGTCCACTATATTCTGAATCGTACCCAGAACCCGTGAAGGACACTTCAGAAATCCATAACGTCTGATTTGTCAACGTAGTTTTTTATTTTTAAGTTCATTTTTCTTATCTAGGATTTGAGACAATTTGATAATAAATATATACACAATAATAAAGAGGAGAACAACAGGACACGATTAATAGTGGTTCTAACTACACACAAACAAAACTACAATCATACTACGACATTCATACATCACACAGCACAATGCAGAGATGGTTCTTGATGGAATGGAAACCGATGGTTGGGGATCCGGATTGGTTCGAAGGGTTCCAAGATAGGAACAAACGCCAACGCGCGTTTCGGTGTGTGGCCCCGTCCGGGGCTATACCTTCATCAGGGCAGAGTGAGGAGGAGCAGGAAGAACCACAAGGTAGGTACGTACTCTGGAATAATAGGGCTGGGCTAGCTTTAGGTGGTCCAATATTCTAGTCTGAGGCCCATCAGAATTGGTAGCAATGGGCAGAGTTGATTCTGCTATAGAAGTCGGTTAAAAATGAGATAAAACGTTCCCTTGTATAGTAACGAACGGTTCCAAAGATGTGGTTCCGTTTCTTGTAAGTATTAATGTGGGCATAGGGAAACGCGCAGCGTCGACCGGATCATGGTAAATACGGCCAGGAAGTGAACTTCAAGACTGCAGTTTGTCAATTGCGGCAAGTTTTCCTTTTACCTTTGGACGTCTTGTATTCTTGAAAGGATAGGGTGCACGAATTGGATGCACGAATACTTCAAGGCAGGGTTTCTTAGCGATAAGGATGATGTCTCATCGGTGCAGCTGTGCAGACGGCATAGGGAGTATGTCCGGTCGACGGCGGCAGCCTCACAAGCAGGAACAGGAGACCAGTAGAGGCAATAAACTGATGTCAGGAATGTTTGACCATGCAATAAACTTGCAAAATTGTGCATATAAGGCCAAGCCACGGAGATGCAGTTAGAGCACCGCTTTCTGTGTGTCCGAAGTAACGTGTCCGAAGTAATGTGTTCTCCTCTGGAGCAATAAACCTGTTCCTTGCCTTCCAGTGTCCAACGGATTGATCGCTGTATCTTATAGTGAACTATGGCATAAATGCACTAGGAAGGATCGAGAGAATCAGTGGCCGCTGACGGTATCTTTTGACCCCGCTAAAATGGAAGCGCTAGTGATGGAGCAAGGCGATGAACAAGATTTTGTTCAAACTTGCAAAGTTAATCTTCCATAATATTATTAATCGAATTAATAAGCATGTGGTGAAATTACTAATCAACTTAGTATAAGGACTTTTTCATCAGAACACACGGGGTTAACTAATGTGCTTTATGATGCAATCGCAGAGAGAAATAATAAACTAACCATGTCTATTGTCTTTGTCAGTATTAAATGTGGCTGTTTAACTAATGGCATGTGCTTATTATGTGTGCTTATGTTATGTCTTTTCTGTGATAAAATGCTCGCAGAGATTCGCCCAGTTCAAAAGAAGAAAGAAGAATGGTATATATAATGCTGCTTTTGTTTGCTTTGCTAGGTAACATAATTAACTGGTTTAATTAGTATTGGGGCGGGAAACAGAATGGGTTTCAATTCTTTTATTAATTGATGTCTTGTTTTGTTTAATAATAGTTTCCGAGAGAGAGGCCTAAAGATTGATCAGAAAGATGGCTGACAGAGGTTCAGATGCGAAAAGCTTGTCCAGAGTGGAGCCGTGCACATGCGCAGTTGTGAAGACTTTTACCATGCGGCCATTAAATGTTTGAAAAACTGTTCTTTTCTTTGTGCAGAACGTGCACTTGGAGGAAAGGCCCAAGGACAGGAACCCGACATGTTTGCCAAGGCTAGGAAGTTAGATTGAAACTCGCAGAATGTATCTTTCTTGAGGAAGCCGAATGACATGGAAATTGAGAGACAATAGGGCTTAAGAAAAGCCTGGACTTGGTCTAGAAACGGAGTTGACCTAATGTCCTTTATCGTGGACTGACACGGCACAGCCAATGAGAGGCTTGGATTTCTAAGAAAATATATAATTTGTAGAAAGTTTTGTTAGAAGGAAAGGTATAAAACCTGACATCGTGAGTAGAGAAAAACTCTTCTCGCTTTCCGATTCCTGAATGACGTGACTTGCTGTTGGACTCTTTGGCGCACGTAAGGACAGCAGACTTTAATGATTATTCGTTTCTAGGTGGAGCGAGTTTTAGACAGGGAAATAGAATTAGGGAATGGAAACTGTTAAATTGCTTTTTATTCATGCTTACTGATTTGCTTTGAAATGTCAGTCTAATAAGTCATTAAATGCTGCTTTCTTATTTGCTAATAAAATAATGATTCTTAATAAAATGCTCTTTCTTGAATAATAAAGTAAATAAAAATTAGATTTTGAAACGAAAAGCTGGTCTTGTTTATTCATGGTCAAGTACCATCAGTTGATCCATTTGCTTTAGTGACTTAATTAAAATGTCATATGTTTAAAACCATGGTGAGATTAAATAAACTGCAGTTGTATATAATTATGTAAATAGTTTGTGAATAGTTTGATTAATTAGATCACATGATTCAGTTGCTCATAAATTGTCTCGTTGGTTTATGGGCCTTTATATGAGTTATATGTTTAATGGTAAGTACTGAGGCGATAGATAGAGTTTGTGAGACAGTTTTTCATTAGGAGCGCTGGATCAATAACTTGGTAGCAGAGTCCGGTTACTATGGTAACTGACATGTTACATGGTAAATACATAGGATCCATGACTAAAACATGTTAAAAGTTTGTTCAGTTGATATATGTAGTCGAAAGGTTTTTTCCAGCAGTGTGAAAATTCCTGGCTTGCCGGCAAAAAGAGTAGTGTGACAGGTGAAGTTACACAGTGCATTTGTTCTGTTTCAAATAGTGGTATCGCCGTATATGACTAGTGTTGTTGGACGTACAGCACAAGTTTAGGGTTTATTTTAGGTGTGTAAAGTAGAATGTATAGTGAGGATTGTCTATGAAATCGTAGCTTTTGAGTATAGGGACCTATGTACTGTTTTAAAACTCACTGTGAAAAGAGTAGTAGGATTTATCTAAACTTGAGTGAAGGGTAAGGAAGCGCTGTCTATCTTACTGGCGAGTGAGGATTTATATTGGTAGGTTAGAGTCCTAGTAAAGATTCATGTATGCATGGTTCGGGATTATTCCGTTTGGATGTGCGTAAATGAATTTGTAATATTCGATCAAATGAAACTCTGAGTTGTTTCTATATGTGCACTCAGAGGGAAACGAGTTAGTTATTACCTGCTAGAAGGGTAAAGTAGACTTACTTTATCGACAAATTTAAATATTCTGTGAAAATATCATTGTCTATTTCACTTAAAAGAATACTTGAATGTTTGAGAAAGCTATCTCTTTATGTTAGCGAAACAGACACATGGTTTGTTTTTTGTGGAGTTACTAACTGAATTCAATTGAAAGTTTTGTAAATATGGCGTTGTGAAAATATTTTGTAAAGGAGGTGTTAGTTCAAGGAGCAGAGCGAGAGACAGAGAAGCTGCAGCGGCAGTGTACGTCACAAGTGTTGCGCTGTGATTGGCTAACATACGTCACAGTAGCAGCGCACTGATTGGTTCATGTGACAATCACGAGCTTATAGCTCATTGGCTCTTCCAGAAAAGAAGTAATTCTATTGGTTGAGCAAAATAGTGACGAGACTTAACCTGATTGGCTTGTTGGTGAGTTTCGCGCACGGATTGGTTGAAATCGCGGAACAACAATGAAGTTGTTACGATCTTTTCCGAAGTAAAGGAAATTGTTTAAAAACATGGATTATTATTACATGAAGGAGAAAAAGAAACTTTCATGGTTTCAGAAATTGAAAAATAAAATTAAACCTGACAAGAAAATTGAAACAAGAGGTGGAAGATTACTTCATAAGTACAAGACACCTGCAGCTTATATGTTAGGTGAATATGGTTATCATGCTTGTCTTTGGATTGAGAATTGGATGAAGTATACCGAGAATGATGGTGCATTAGCATGGCCAGAAGATGGATCTTTTAACATAGGGGTTTTGAAAAATCTGAGAGATAGGACGACAAACCTTGTACCAAAGCATAGACCTACTCAATTTGAGGCTTTGGCTGAATGGGAGGATGAAATGTTTGAAATAGAACGAGAGAATAGAGGAATAGCAAGAGGTTTTAGAGAAACACATGAGGATAGAATGCGTCGATGGAGATGAGAAAACACATGTGAGGGCTTATACCCAGCGAGAATGATTAATGAGGTGATTGGTCAAAAGAATACCCCAAAAAAATAAAGATAGTGAAGAAAACGAATTAGAAGATGCGGTTTTAGAAGAGATTTATATTACAAAACCGAAACCGCCACCTTATCAACCAGTTTGTTGATGGTCTTCCCCAAGAACTCTACCAAGTTCTTCCCCAAGTGCCCCTCCAAGAGAAATTATTGATGAGACATCTCCTAAATCAAATTCGAATGATAGAGTTACACCTGAAAGAGTAGAAACAAGATCTAATTCTAGTATATCAGGTGAAAATAGAAATTATGCTGAAACTCCAGTTCATAGAAATGAAACCCCAAGAATTGGAAGGAGAACAGAAAGGTGTGAGGAGTGTCCGAATATTTTCGTTCAAAAGATGAATTAATACAGCAGTTAACTAAAAGCATGGAAGCAGTAACGGTACCTGTAACGATTGGACCTGTTCTTCCAGTATTTGATTAAAGGGAAGTTAGACATTCAGCTTTAACTGTTCCATTAAATGCAGAAATACAGAAAGTGGCTGAAAATTTTTATTCAGATTTATCTGAAATTCATCGAGAAAAATCAATGAGGCCTGATTTAACTTTTAATCAAAGTTTGTCATGTAAAACTCCATCTGGTGCAGAATCCGATTCTGGAACTCCAGAAAAGAGATTGAATAAAATAGATTTAACACAAAGTCCTGAATTTAAAATACTTGATGTTGCAAAATTGAAAGCAGATATAGAGGAACTAATAATTGGAAAGATTGGAACTGACAGTTTGAAAGCATATCAGGATGATGAATTGTTATTTATTTGTAAAAGCATAACATGGAAAACGAAAAACAAATATGATCAATTAGAGGAAACAGCTGCTGAATTAGAAGTGGATTTGAGTAAGCAGAACAACTTGCAGAAAACTTACAGAGTGGATTTCTCTGAAAAAGACATTGAAAATTTGAATACCACAGGAAGAATAATTCATATAAAAGAGTTAATTGTAATTCTGAGAAAATGGGGTGAAATAAGCAAATGGAGAATAAAATGGGCAAAGAAAAGAGAGGAAGACAGAATAGGTTTAGCTTTTACCGCCAGAGAAAAGGAAAAGGAACCAGTTGTAAATGAGTTTCCAATGAGAGAAATACCAGGAGGAGGGTATGTGCATGTTCCTTGGACAAGACAGGATATTTTACTGTTTACAAATGATTTTCCTCGATTGAGAGAAAAACCTGTGGAATGGTATCGACAGGTAGACAGATTTGTGAAAGTTTCAAAAGTTTTGTGGGTTGATCTCGATGGATTCTTTGACATAGTTGTCCCATCAGATTTATGGACAGAATGTAAATTTTCTATAGATTGGCCTAGAGAAGAACCTTCTCGAGATAAAATAACAGGTGCTCCTTCTTCAGAAGTAATGAAAGTGTACGAAAAGGTAATTGTCTGGTTGAAAAACAAGATTCCTCCAGAAGAAGTAGGTTGGGTCAAAATAGATAGAACAACCCAAGAGCCAAAAGAATCAGTACATTCATTCTATGAAAGATTACTGCTGGTATTTAAACAATACAGTGGTTATGAAAATTTGAGTGAAAAGGATATGAGCCATTTTATATACAGATTTGTATATGGCTTGAGACCTGAAATTGGTGAAATGATTAGATCTGGAATAATTGGTTGGCAATCACTCTCAGTGGATTATATTTTGAGAAAAGCAAAATACTGTAGTGATGAATTGGATGTGAAACAAAAGAAGCTAAAAGAAAAGGGTATGTGGGCACAGGTAAAAGTGGCTGAACAACAAATAGAAACTTTAGGAAATAAAAATGTAGTTCGGAATCAAGGGAAATTTAAAGGTAAATATAATTAGCCAAAATTGATGGGTAAGATTGAAGAGCTTTAACAGAAACTCCCATGTTTTAATTGTGGCAAAATTGGACACTGGGGGCCCGATTCACAGAACTAACTTAAGACAAAATCCTAAACGTACTACTTTTGGTATTCACAGAAGTTAGGATTTTGTCTTAAGTTTGTCTTAAGACAGACTTAAGATAGACTTAAGACAAAATCCTAACTTAAGTCTGTCTTAAGTCTGTCTTAAGACAAACTTAAGACAAAATCCTAACTTCTGTGAATACCAAAAGTAGTAAGTTTAGGATTTTGTCTTAAGTTAGTTCTGTGAATCGGGCCCCCAGTGGAAGCGTAAATGTAAGCATCTGCCCAGAAATTTGTTTAAAAATGCATCAATAAATCCACAGATGCAGAATGAGATAAATCAGCAGCAACAGCTACAGCGACAGGTAGTGATTCAGCAAAGCCAGAATCCACAGCCACCACTTCCAAACTGTGTAAATGTGCAGAGATACAGGGCAGAAACAGGATTCCGCGGACGTGTACAGGTAAACAGACCGCCAAAAGTGAATGTGCCAAATGTTTCTCAACAATTTTGGTTGAAAGAAGATGGAGGGAGTGAATTTGAGGATTACTTCTGACGCTGCCTGAGAGAGCAGGAAGAGTGTGTGCTTGGAGCCACTCTTGAGGTAGATCAATCTGGTCCATTTGTTAATGGTAAAGTGAATGATGTAGAAATTACTTTCCTAGTCGATACAGGTGCTACCCGTTCTACTGTTAGATCAGTGGAAATAGAAAACCTACCTCTCTCTGGGGACAAAATCCAAGTAGTTGGCGTAGCTAATTAGCAAATTAAAACAGATTTAACTTAACCAATTGAAGTTGAAATTGGCAAATTTAAGGACATGCATAGATTTGTAGTTTATGATAGCAGTCCTGTAAATCTGTTAGGTAGGGATATCCTCTGCAAGATGAACTGTAAAATATATTGCTCACTGGATGGTATTGAGCTCCAAACTCCAGAAGAAGATGGACTTTATAAATTAACAATGTTAATGGTTGAAGCTGAAGAAAGTAAATTATATCCTGTGTTTGATAAAAGTAATTTGCCTGAAGAGACAGTGAATGTAAAAATCTGGGATTTCACTGGAGATGAAATGGGTTTGATGAAAAATGTAGACCCAGTTAAAATTTCAGTAAAACAAGGAGCAGATTATCCAAACATTTCTCAGTATAAAATGAAAGTAGAAGTGATTGAAGGAGTAATTCCTGTAATTGACAAATTCATAAAACAAGGTGTTCTTAAAGAGATTGAAAGCAGTCCATGTAATTCACCGATAATGGGAATTAAAAAGCCAAATGGAACTTTCAGGATTGTTCAAGACCTGAGAAAAATTTATCAAATTGTTGTTCCATGTTGCCCAGTTGTACCAAACCCTTTGTTAATTTTATATCAGATTCCGCATGATGCAGAATGGTATACAGTTATTGATTTATGTAACACATTCTTTACTGTTCCATTGCATCCAGAAAGCCAACAAATGTTTGCATTCAGGTTAAAAGCGTATCCTAGCATGGTGTCGAATCCCTCAAGGATACACCGAAAGTCCATCTATTTTTAATCAGTTGTTAAAGAAATCCTTGGAAAATCTAAATTTACCTGGAAAATCTACATTAGTGCAGTATATTGATGATCTCCTTGTGGCTGCAAAAACAAGAGATAGGTGTGTAACAGATACCATTACTCTTTTGAATCATCTGGCAGATGAGGGACATAAAGTGTCTCCTGCAAAATTACAGTTTTGCAAACAAGAAGTGAAATATCTTGGTCACAGAATTGCAAAGGGAGTCAGACAAGTTACAACAGAAAGAATAAAAATGATTCAAGCAATGCAACCTCTCAGGACACAGAGACAGGTTAGAATGTTTCTAGGAATGGTTGGTTATTGTCGCCAATGGATTAGTAGATTTTCAGTAATTGCAAAGCCACTGCAGAGACTGACAAAAGCAGACATAAAAGACCCAATTTGTTTAACAGATACTGAAATAGAAGCTTTTGAAAAGTTAAAGAAAAGTTTGTGTGAAGCTCCAGCATTGGGAATGCCTGACTACGAAAAAGAATTTGAGTTGTACTGCAGTGAAAGAGAAGGATGTGCATTATCAGTCCTGATTCAAAGACATGGAAGACTGAGAAAGCCAATAGCATATTTCTCAGCTGTTCTTGACCCTGTTGCAAAAGCATTACCAGGCTGCTTAAAAGCAGTAGCTGCAACAAGTGTACGTTTGGAACAAAGTGAAGGAATAATAATGGAATTTCCTGTAAAAGTATACTTACCACACTCAGTTGAAATTCTTCTAACTAGAAGTAAAACACAGCATTTGACAAATAACAGGTTAACAAAATATGAAAAGACTATCCGTGGATCAGATAATGTTTCTATTGCAAGATGTGCGAATTTAAACCCTTCTACGTTATTACCTGATGGTACTGAAACAGAAGTCAGGAATGAGGTTGATCATGAATGCCTGGATGTATTAGAATATTGCACAAAACCTAGGAAGGATATAAAAGATGTCCCATTGGAAGAATCAGATTATGTTTTGTTGATGGTTCATGCTTAAGAACAGATGAAGGTTTTCTGAGCGCAGCATATTCTGTTTGCACGGTTGCAGATGTAGTCGAAGCCTCTTGTCTCAAAGGAATTTGTTCAGCTCAATTAGCAGAATTGCTTACTTTTATTCGTGCATGTGAGATGGCAAAAGAGCTAAAAGTTACTATATTGACTGATAGTCAGTATGGTTACGGCGTAGTCCATGACTATGGCCAGCTCTGGTCTCAAAGAGGTTATTTAACTTCTGCGGGATCACCGATCAGAAATGCAAAATTGATCAGGAGATTAATCGATGGAATTCAATTGCCAGAAAGAATTGCAGTTGTAAAGTGCACAGCACATCAAAAAGGTGATGATTACATCACAAAAGGAAATTCATATGCAGATACAATAGCAAAATTCTGTGCAAAGAATAATATGTTCATTAATCCGGAAAAAGACAATGAACATGTTTTGAACTCACTTATGCTAACATCTGTAGTTGAAACTTGGCAAGGAGTAAAGGATTTGCAAGATGAGGCAGATGATGAGGAAAAAGACACTTGGTTGAAAGCAGGATGCAGACAGAGAGAAGAAGATGAGATTTGGGTTTACAAAGATGACAGACCAGTAATGCCAGATAGCATGATTACTGACATGGCTCGCATGTATCATGGTCCAGGACACATAGGTAGAGATTCAATGATTAGATTATTTAGACAAACATGGTACAATCCAAAATTCAGAATTATTGCAGAATCACTTTGTCAGAGATGTTTAGTCTGCCAGCAGATCAATCCGAACAGAAAAACAGTTGTGAGCATGGGATCCATAGGACGGGAGGGTCGTCCATTTACCAGATTACAGCTTGACTTCATTGACATGCCTCCTCATAATAAGCTAAGATATGTCTTGGTGATAATCTGTCTGTTTTCGAGATGGGTGGAAGCGTTCCCAACACGTCACAATGATTCAGTTACTGTGGCAAAATTGCTTTTAAGAGAAATCATACCAAGGTATGGATTTCCAGTGACGGTCGAGACTGATCGTGGCACACTTTTGAAAACAGATTGCTAAAATTGATTTGTGAAGCACTGGATATAAAACAAAAGCTACACTGTGCTTACAGACCAGAGGCATCAGGTGTTGTTGAGCAAGTGAATGGCACGATAAAAAACAGAATAGCAAAGATGTGTTTATGGACAGGTATGAAGTGGACAGATGCACTTCCACTTGTTCTGATGTCTTTGAGAAGCATTCCAGATAGAAAAACAGGTTTGAGTCCCCATGAAATCCTTATGGGCAGAGCCATGAGGCAAGCTTTTGTTCCAGTCAAAAAACTATTGAGCATTAATGATAGTGTCATTATGGATTACTGCAAAAATCTATCTGATGTGGTAACTTCTGTGTTCCATCAGGTGGGAACTGAAGTGATTACAAAAGAGAAAGAACAAGCTCATGATCTGTTACCAGGAGACTGGGTGAGAACAAAAGTACACCGAAGAAGAAACTGCCTAGTACCAAGGTGGCAGAAAGAAAGTCAGGTGATATTAGTCACAACAAATGCAGTAAAGTGTAGAGGTCTGAAGAGATGGGTTCATGCTAGTCATACCATACGAGTGCCAGCACCTGAAAATCCAGACGAAGGTGATACAACAGCTGATTCAGATTCTGAAGAAGAGCCTGAAAGAAATCCAGATCCTGAAGATCGACAAGAACGTCGACATCTGGAAAATTCAAATGCGAATGAAGCATTGAATGAAGGAAATGTAGAGATTGTGATACAAGAATCTGAAAATGAAGAAGATCTGCTAGATCAAGTAGTAGAAAAAGAAACTGAACAAGAGGTGATTCAAGATCAAGATCAGGAGAGTATTGAAAAGCAGATTGGAAGCTCTGGAAGAAGGAACGAAAATTCTGAAACTAGAAAATTGGAAGTTACTGAAGAAGAAGAAGAAAACGAAATTCCAAGTACCAGCTATAAGGATGCTGTTCCTAACAGAGTGAAACTGCCGAGTAAAGAAGTGCCTGGATCGAAAGAAAAATCTGATACAGAAAAACTGATTATCGATGAATCAGATGAAAACACAGAAAGTGAAACAGATGAGAGTGGAGATGACTCCAAAGTAAAAAGCTCAAGAAAAAGAGCTTGGAGAATGGAGTATAATCTAGCTGAACCGAAAACGAAATTATCAAGAAAAGGAGATAATTGGCCAAGTGGAAATGAAGGTTTAAAATTTAAATTAGAGAATAAAACAAAGGATCAGGTTAATGAGATCTCTAGTCAAAAGGGAGACAACTCAAACAAGTTAAAACAAGCAGGAGAGAAAATTGAAGTGATAAACAGAAAAGTGAAAAGAGTAATAAAGCCAAATCAAAAGTATAAGTCTCCTGAGTGGACGTATATTATCATTCCACGAGTTGTAGAAGTAGAAGTAAAAAATAATCAAGAAAATGTTGATAATGCAAGTGATAATGATTGATTTTATTCTGACACAAGGTTGAAGAAATTGTGTTAGGTGACACAAGGTCGAAGAAAGTGTGTTAGCTGGAAAACACATTGATGTATGACATAAGGTCAAAGAAAAACTGTTAGACTAAAAAAAAAAAGGGGTTGTATATTTAGTAATTTTTAATTCATTTTTATTTTTGATTCATTTTTGTAGATGCCTTCTACTAATAAGAACTCGAGATGCTCGATTCTTAGAAGATGTTGCAAAATGTCTTCAATATGTGTAATCCTGATAATCTTAGTTTGGTTAATTTTAGCTGTCATTTTTCCTTTTGGTATAGATAAAGAAATGTATAAAGCTAACATGACTAGTAAAATTGTGGTTAATCATGACAAACATGATAAAGTTGACAGAGCAAATAAGATCATTGTACATAAACCAGAAATTCACCAAGATAGATCTGTAGGAGATTTTTCAAGTAATACTTTCTCAAGGCTTTTATCTAAAAATGTAAAGGTGATGGATGCAAAAGATTGCTACATTTGTGTGAAATTGCCTACCTCTGTTTCAGAAGGTGTGACATACAATATGCTTCCTCTTACTTATGGCATAACCTGTAGTGTAATAGCTAGTTTGTTTTATCAAACAGGTCGTTTGGTATACTATTACTCAGACTTTGATGAGATTTTTGCGAATTTAAAAGTTGAAAATAGCTTGAATAAAGTGAAACATGCTAAAGAGATGAGGGAATTGTTCCTAGTGACTAGTGAACTAACTTATGAGTATGCTTTTAGAAATAATTTAACATGTAAATTGAGAACAGAAGAGAAAACTTTCTTAAACATGGTAGAGGAGAGAAATGAGATGCTGAAACAAACAAAATCTAAGTTTTGGCAGAAGGAAGATGATAAGCTTAATGGTAGAAATGAAAATGTTGCAATTCATATAGATGAACCTGTTAGTGGAAAATGTTGTATTAGAAGAGATAATACTTTGTTTGATAATTACTTTATAGGTGCAAGTCCATGTGAAGATACTTATCGTATTATATGGGGATGGGGATTTAAAGAAGGCAAAGATCCAATCTTTCCTGGAATTTATTTTGTTTGTGGGAATAAAGCTTATTACAATCTTCCTGATCACTGGTATCTGACTTGTTTTGTGGGATTGGTTTTTCCAAAGATTTTTCATGTAGATAGAAATGCAAAGGGGTCATATGAAATTGGCAAACACCTGAATAGGTTCAGGAGGGAAAGTTTTTCAGAAATTTTGGGAGATATATTTGGTGCAGTAATACCCTTGTGTATGTTCTTTAGGATAGTCTCCAGGCAGCGTAGTCTCACCTCTATAGGTTCAAGCAGTACTTTTAGCATATTAAAAATAGTAATATTGTCTGTACTTACACCGTTCCCCTCCTGTGATGAATTTGCTGGATTACCAACTTCCCCACTCAACTCCAGAATTTCCTCTAGACTATGGTTGATAATAGTATCGTCTGGGAGGCTCAAGGATAGGCCATTCTTGGTGGGATGCGATCCCCCTATGGGAATAGATAGATCTACTAGTGAATTATCCATGATAGAGGGGTCGGAAGCGACCTTTTGATCGTTAGGGGCAATTTGGGCCTTCTTCCCTTTAGAAATGGATGGTTTATTAACCTTTTGTTTTTGTTTAGGGATTGCCCCTTCTATCCGGCCCCTTTCATTAATAGCGGTTGTCGTGTTAGGGGAGTTTGACTCACTTTGTTGCACTCCACTCTCTGTTAGGAGGTTAAGGTTAGGAGAGGCCTCCAGGTCCTGAAGGGTGTCTGAAACATACACAAGGATATAAGTGCTCCTAGTTTCACTATGAACAATAAGACAGTCCAGGTCATCAATCCACCTAAAATGGCCAACAAGCCGTCTGTGGTGGTTAATAGAGTTCTGGAGACCAAAAGTGCTGACCCCGAGAAATCAAGTAACACCCTAAAACAGGACGGTACTAAAACTAAGACCTCTGTAATAGTTCAAACCCACAAAAAAGATCAAACTCAGAAAATGACAAAAACTAATCCAACCCCTCAGGCCTCATTGAGCAATCGCACATCACAGCCCTCAAATCTTGATGTACTCGCCAGAGCCAAGGGCACGGCTCGCAGAAATATCCATCTTCCTCCTGATGCTTGTCCCTATGTGGTTATTCTTACCGGCGTTACTGAAATTTCTCCATCAGAAGTAGAGTCGTATCAGGCTCTAAAAAACAAAGTATGCCACTGGCTATCCAAAAACTATCCTCTTCCGCCAAACATACCGAGCAACATCTTAATGGTAGAGAGAACCCCGTGGGTGGGAGGTAATAGGAAAAAACTGCAAGGGGACTGCGTAGTGGTCACCTTCGAGAATACGGAGGCCGTAGATTTCATATGCAATAGTGGATCCCCTAGATACCATGAAAGCACTGTGACTGCTAGACCCCTTTCCTACTTTTATCTACCAGAAAATCAAGCTGATAACCGATGGAGCTGTCTAAAGGGACCACATAACTTTAAACCTAGACAGAGATTTACCCCCCCATGGGAATTACAACCCCATGGATGGGAGGAGGGGGGGGATGCGGGTTGGAATCTGGTAAGGAGAAGAAGAGGTAGACCGCATCAAGGCGGCCCCTTTGTTGGCCCACATCACACTCAGCCTCACTATTACCATCATTTTGTAAACGGGCTAAACAACCCTTTCCACTTTCCAATGGCAAACCGCTTTGATTGTCTGTCAACCACAGATTGGGTTGACTGACAAATACAGGACTCCCCAATAGGACGGAGTCATCAGAGCACTCCTTTTCAACTACGTATGGCCACTACTACGAGGAATCTGGAAAAATCAAATTTATCTACAACGTTTGACAAAGGCCCTGTTGCTGGCGAGATCCGGGAGTCGCTTACCCTGCCTAACCATGATCCATTATACTGTAAAATTCTTACCTGGAACGTGGCGGGTTTAAATGCAAAGGCGTCAGACCCTATATGGCAAGGGTTCGTTAGACATTACGATATCCTGGCACTCCAAGAAACATGGGATACTACCACAAGTTTCTCAATGGATGGCTTCTGTAGCTTTTTTACTCCAGCAGTGTCGGGCTCAAGAGGGAGAGCCAAGGGTGGCCTACTTATATTGTGCTCCCTGAACTTGGTGGGGGTCTTTAAAAAACTAGATTCCGCACCCGCGAATTCGTTAGTTGTGGAGTGGACTTTGTCAGACTCACATATCTTTCTGCTTATTAACTTTTACAACTCCAAAGAGGTTTCCTGTGAGAATGAGCATTTGACTTCCTTGTTAGACTTTTTGTCAGTCTATAGACAAGATTGCAATTCCGTCCCAGAGATGGTAATTCTGGGTGATTTTAATATTCACCCCTGCGAGGGGGATTGTTACAACGATAGATATGGAGGATTATCGACCGAGGGCATCCCCCATTTTGAACACCCGAAGGAGGGTGAGGGCCTTGAAACTTTCCTTGCGAACTTAAACCTATTTGAACCAGACCAGGGTAAAAACGAGCCTAGAGCGCCTACCTTTATCGGGAGAGACGCCAACACCGTCATAGACTATATCTTTGTATCAACCGGGGCTTTGGCTAAGGCATGCCAGTATAGGGTTGTAACTGCTAGCTTTAGTGATCATCATCCTGTCCTCTTAAAGCTGGACCTAGATTGCTTCCGGACTGGTAGAACGACTGGTGTGGCAGGTTCAAGAGATCTGACGACTAAGGACCAGGGAAGGCGGCTAAAATGGGAGAAGATTGTCCCTGAGCAATTCTTTCAAATATTAGCCCAAGAGACTGAGGATAATATGGCAGTTTGCTTAGATTCAACTGCCTTGGGCTCTGATGTAGTGGCCGCCTATGTGGAGATATGTGCGAGTATTGCCAAGAATTTGGAGTTAAGGTCGGGCGCGCAAGGAAGTAAGAAAATTCATAAATGGTTTAATAAGGAATGCTCGCTAAAACACTCTCCCCTGTTGAAGGCACTAAAACATAAACCCAGAGACAGGTCATTAGTGGCAAACTTAAGAAAAGAATACAAAACTGCAGTTATTAAACGCAAGAACCAAATTAAGGAGGAAGCCTGGGACAGCTTACTAGACATTGATGTACTGAGAGACAGCAAAAAGTTTTGGGCCATTGTGAACCAGCCATTTTTCTCAGAGGATGGGAAAACTGACATGGACTGTGTGATTGAAGATGATAGATGGCTTTGCCACTTCAAACAGATTTACGAATCCACGGTACCAACTTCACCAGTCAGCACCCACGGTCCATCCAATTTGGTTATGGAATTTAATACCACGGAGGTAGAAAGGGCGATTAAAAATACTAGTAAACACAAGGCCCCTGGACCTGATGGGGTCCCTGCAGATCTCTACATCCAGTATCCGCAATTTTGGTCAAAAATACTAACTAATGTCTTTAATGCGATACCTGCAGCTGGTTTCCCGTCTTCCTGGTCCACCTCTATTATTGTTCCCATATTCAAGAAGGGGAACAGGGGGGATCCTGCCTGCTACAGGCCAATCTCCCTGCTGGACTCTGCTGTTAAGATCTTGGGCAGAGTCATTCTGCAAAGACTCGGGGATTGGCTTGAGGAGAGCGGGATCCTCTCTGATTTGAGTATGGTTTTAGAGCACATAGGGGTACCATGGATCAATGTTTAAACCTTCACCTTATTATTAGCAAATACACTGTGGTGAAGGGGGGGCTTCTTTATCTGGGTTTCATGGATTTATCTTCTGCTTTCGACCTGGTTAACCGTTCTAAACTGTGGATTATTTTACGAGATTTGGGTTTGGACACCACCTTGGTTAATTTCTTGCACGATCTTCATCAAAATTTGTTCGCTTCTGTCAGGGTAACAAGGGAGGGAAGATGCACTGAGAAGTTTAGATCAGGGAGAGGGGTCAGACAAGGCTGCATTCTTGCCCCTCTCCTTTTTACTTTGTACATCAACTCCCTGGGGAAATCCCTGAACTCAGCTACTTTGGACATGCCGCGTATGGGGGGGGTCACCCATCCCGGTCCTCCTATACGCGGACGATGCCGTCCTCATAGCTCGTGCAGGTGTGGGCCTGCAAAGACTATTAGATCACTTTGGTGGTTTTATGGAAGCTCTGGACCTAAAGATTAATACAGCTAAATCTCATGTCATGGTTACAGGCTCACGGAAGAAAAACATGAAGCTCAGGTCCTTTAGTTGTAATAATTCTCCAATCTCGAGGGTACCCTTTTTTTGTTATTTAGGCGTCACCTTTGACGAAAAAGGAACTTGGGGTGCCCAACTGAAACTAAAGGAGAATGGAGTTAGTAGATCCACTGCAGCACTCATGCATTTCTCCAAAAGGCTTGGTTCAAGACCCATGGAGGCCATGACTCGCATCTATAGATCCAAATGCGTGGCAATTGCATCTTACGGGGCAGATATTTGGGGTTATGTTTCAGCCCCAGGCATTCAAGCTGTAGAAAATAAATTTATACGTGCCTTGCTGTCACTCCCGAAATCATCTCCTACATATTCAATCCATAATGAAATAAATGTAAATGTAAATGTAAATGTGGGGATTCTTGTAAAGCGCACTGTTACTCTACCCGAGTGTCCTGGCGCTGTAGACCGCTGGGGAACCCGTCCTGGTTTTCCCTGTGAGATGGTCCCTTTTCTGGGTATCTCCAGGGTGAAACCAGGCATCCCCGGCGTCTGTGGGGGGCCATTGTAGAGATGAGGCAAGCTTAATGCCCAGAGTTACCGAGTGTGTTCCCTGGTTAGAGTAGGCACTGAGATGAGAATTATCGAGTCCGTTTACCCAGGTCCAAGACCCTGCCGCGTCGGGAATTGAACCCTGGTCCCGGGTCGTTCTCTGCTTACAGGTCTGCTTACAGGTCTGCCGCCTCTAACCAGTGAGCCACACCTCTCCACACAAATAGGCTTCGGATACGTTACTGATCTCTTAAAAATGTCTCCACTGTTATGTTGGATTAAAACTTGGACAAATGAGGAGATCACATTGAATCACTGCATTCTCAAAGACTGTATGGCCCTGGATAAAGCAGCCAGCAAACCCTGGCTGGCGTATGTTAGAGCGGCATGCGCGAGGCTAGGGCGCCCGGACATGTACTCTTTACCACAGAGCCTCAAGAAAGAGGATGTAAGGTGGGTCAAGCAGCATTTTCGAAATATGTTGGAGACAGAGAGGGAAGCGGTTGAGCTCTGCAAGCCAATGGTAAGGTCATTATACCAACTCTCGTCGTCCATGGCTATGGAACCTTATCTAAAATACGTAACCAAACCATACCACCGTTTTTTATTAATAAGGTTCAGGTTTAACCAGATACATCTTGTGCTTGGCTCATATACAAAGTGGGGTACTCCAGAAAATACCCCACCCTGTTCCTGTGACTGCTTTTCCACGCAGGATACTCTTCATCTAGTTATGCTTTGCGAACATTACCTGGTGGCCCGCAAAAAATTCCTTTTTCCAATTCTGAAAGACCTAAACTTCGCCCAGGTACGGCCGGCCCTCCTATACCTACAGATGTTGAACTCGGTGCAGGTTACATATAGTGTAGCTTGTTTTTTGGTAGCAGCCGTCAGACAAAACAAAACTAAACTCCCTCCGATAAACAACCTACAAACCTGACACTTTCTGTAAAATATGTTCGGGGGGAATGTGCAAAATATACTGGAAAGTGTATTCCCTATATCTACCTTTTTGAATTTGTTTTTATTTAATAATTTCTTTCTCTTTTAAGTACTTTTTAATGGATTTATTCAGGATTTGCAATCACCTCTAAAACTTGTTTAATTGTATTTTAATTGTATTTTATTGCTTATGAACTATGTACTGCTTTTATGGTTTTAATTAACCGAATAAAGTTATTTGACTGACTGACTGACAGTAATACCCATGGTAGGAATAACTTTGAATGCAAATAAAATCAGAAAAATGTCTAAAATTGTTGATAGATTATCTACAGATACCGCTAGTGGATTTCAATTAGTGAACACAGAACTTATTGCTATGAGAACGATGGTAATGCAGAACCGTCTTCCATTAGACATTCTGATAGCTAAAGAGGCAGGAGTTTGTGGAATTTTACATGTCCAACATTGCTGCACATACATACCTGAAAAGAGTCAGAATATAGAGATGCATAATAAAAACATAACTGAATTACATGCTGAAGTCGAACCTTTAGAAGATGATAGATTTTCAGAATGTTTGGGTAAAAGAATTACAGCAATTAAACACTGGTTTCAAGAGATTGGTAGTTCAATTGTAATTAAAATAGTCTTTCTTTTAATAGTTATAGCCATAGTAATACTTTTGTTAAAAATTAGTTGCATGATAGACAAGAGAAGAAAACATGTTTTAGAGAAGAAAATAATTTACAAACTGAGAAAAGAAAAAGAAAAAGAAATAGAATTAGAAGAGTTTTGGAGAGCTCAGTATTAGAGTTGCCTTCCAGTGTCCAACGGATTGATCGCTGTATCTTATAGTGAACTATGGCATAAATGCACTAGGAAGGATCGAGAGAATCAGTGGCCGCTGACGGTATCTTTTGACCCCGCTAAAATGGAAGCGCTAGTGATGGAGCAAGGCGATGAACAAGATTTTGTTCAAACTTGCAAAGTTAATCTTCCATAATATTATTAATCGAATTAATAAGCATGTGGTGAAATTACTAATCAACTTAGTATAAGGACTTTTTCATCAGAACACACGGGGTTAACTAATGTGCTTTATGATGCAATCGCAGAGAGAAATAATAAACTAACCATGTCTATTGTCTTTGTCAGTATTAAATGTGGCTGTTTAACTAATGGCATGTGCTTATTATGTGTGCTTATTTTATGTCTTTTCTGTGATAAAATGCTCGCAGAGATTCGCCCAGTTCAAAAGAAGAAAGAAGAATGGTAAATATAATGCTGCTTTTGTTTGCTTTGCTAGGTAACATAATGAACGGGTTTAATTAGTATTGGGGCCGGAAACAGAATGGGTTTCAATTCTTTTATTAATTGATGTCTTGTGTTTGTTTAATGATAGTTTCCGAGAGAGAGGCCTAAAGATTGATCAGAAAGATGGCTGACAGAGGTTCAGATGCGAAAAGCTTGTCCAGAGTGGAGCCTTGCACATGCGCAGTTGTGAAGACTTTTACCATGCGGCCATTAAATGTTTGAAAAGCAGTTCTTTTCTTTGTACAGAACGTGCACTCGGAGGAAAGGCCCAAGGACAGGAACCCGACATGTTTGTCAAGGCTAGGAAGTTAGATTGAAACTCGCAGAATGTATCTTTCTTGAGGAAGCCGAATGACATGGAAATTGAGAGACAATAGGGCTTAAGAAAAGCCTGGACTTGGTCTAGAAACGGAGATGACCTAACGCCCTTTATCGTGGACTGACACGCCACAGCCAATGAGAGGCTTGGATTTCTAAGAAAATATATAATTTGTAGAATGTTTAGTTAGAAGGAAAGGTATAAAACCTGACATCGTGAGTAGAGAAAAACTCTTCTTGCTTTCCGATTGCCTGAATGACGTGACGTGCTGTTGGACTCTTTGGCACACGTAAAGACAGCAGACTTTAATGTTTATTCCTTTCTAGGTGGAGCGAGTTTTAGACAGGGAAATAGAATTAGGGAATGGAAACTGTTATATTGGTTTTTATTCATGCTTACTGATTTGCTTTGAAATGTCAGTCTAATAAGTCATTTCCTTATTAAATGCTGCTTTCTTATTTGCTAATAAAATAATGATTCTTAATAAAATGCTCTTTCTTGAATAATAAAGTTAATAAAAATTAGATTTTGAAATGACAAGCTGGTCTTGTTTATTCATGGTCTAGTTACCATCAGTTGATCCATTTGCCTTAGTGGCTTAATTAAAATGTCATATGTTTAAAACCATGGTGAGATTAAATAAACTGCAGTTGTATATAATTATGTAAATAGTTTGTGAATAGTTTGATTAATTAGGTCACATGATTCAGTTGCTCAGAAATTGTCTTATTGGTTTATGGGCCTTTATATGAGTTATATGTTTAATGGTAAGTACTGAGGTGATAGATAGCGTTTGTGAGACAGTTTTTCATTAGGAGCGCTGGATCACTAGAAATAGCCCTTCACAAAAGGAAAACTACACCGACTATGCTTGATAGCTTTGGTTTGTGGCAGAAAGAAGCAGCCCAACGCAGAAAAAGAGAGGAAGCTACATTAGATAAAGAACTGCGAAAATCAGATCACCTAGCATGCAAAAAGTTAGAAGAAGAAAAAAAGGAAAGAGAAACGGCTAGGAAGGAACAAGAATCAAAGATTTCGGGACAGTGTCCCATTAGAACGTCTTCAACACTCTACACCGAATTACCAACAAAACAAAGAGTAGACGATAATCTGTTATTAGGTCCACCGACCATCTACATACCACCCCCTTATGCCCCTAATCATCCCGTAGTGCAAGGACAGGAATCCCTAAACATAGCCGGAAGTAGCGCCATTGCCTCGGCCACCGCGGCCTATGTGCTGACCGAGCCTCTTGCGCCAAGTGCTTCACCAAAGGAAACACCTACAGGAATCGAAGCCAAAGAGAAAGTGCTGTCGAGGGTCCCGCGATTGAGTAAGACCAAACGAGCAGGGATAGAAAAGATAGTTAAAACCCTCGTAGACAAAAAGCAGACAGAAGAATACATAACCGACATATGCAACTCCTATGTCAAGAACCATAAGCGACACTTTGTGGTGCGCCTCTGTTACCACACGCTCACTACATACGAAGAAAAGTACAGAGATGTAGGGCCCGAACGGCTCATGGCTCTTCATAGGAAAGTTGATACAGGAGACGAAAACGACTGTGATGTGACGGAACTCTTCTCGTATACACTAGAGGTATTCCGCCACCTTATAGAGCAAACACGGTAGTCAAGGACACAGCCTCTACAAAGACAGGGCCCCTGATAGAAAAAACCAGACAACATGATGCCGATAAAGGAAGGTGCTCCTTATTGGGTCCCCCCTAGAGGGCAAGGGAATAACGACGATATAAACCACCAGGACACTAAAGGTAGGGTGGTCTACAACTGGGTATACCAACCCTGGGACAGACAGGACATTCTGACGTTCCGTAAACCTTAACCGGACTTACGAAAAAATCCCATCGCATTTTACACCGAGTTAGGCACTGCTTTGGGATCGACCATCATGATGCTTGCGGACATCGACTTGTTCTTTGTGCTATGTCTGCCAGCAGATGTGTGAAAACAAATAAGGAAAATTGACCACACAGAGCTGCTTGGACAATCCTGGAACAACTCGGTGTACTAGACAAACAAGGAAACCCCGGCCAGAAACCAGTAAAAGCCATATTAGACCTCCCCGACAAAATTGTACAAAAAGTAAAGACTATGATCCCGGAGAAAAAGATCGACCGGGCAGGACATTGCCACCGCAACCAGACACCACTTGTTCCTACAGAATTACGTTAAAGGACTGCGACCAGAGGTATCGCAGAAACTGCAAACCAGCGAAAGCAGCTGGGCGGCCTTCAGATGGCCCAGTACTACGAACACCAGAAAAACGAAAACGATAGGGCCCCTGAGAAGAAAAAGAAAGACCTAAAAGAAAGAGTGATGATCGCACAGCTTCAAGGAGTAAATACAGGGAGGGAGCAATACAAGGGGGATATCAGCAGAATGTCCCTAGAGTACAACCACCCAGAAATACTTTGTCAATGCCATACCCAGGAGGCCAAGACTTAGGGCAGGACCAGTGCACGTTTTGTAAAGAGTATGGACACTGGAAGTCCCAATGCCCCGTTGTGTTAGGAATGGGGAGGGGAAGAGGTGCAAGGGAAATAGTCAATGGACAGAGAGGCAGGGGACGCGGTCGAGGACACATGAACGACGCTAATGAGGAAAGGCCAGGAAGAACGAACGTAATCGACCACCCCAGACAGAACCAGTACCAACAGTTAGATTACGACAACACATACAACTTTACATAGGACAGCCAAGGGCAAGGGAGGGATCCAGTCGAGCTCTATGTTGACCAGCAAGGCCCTTATGTTACCGCAAAGGTCCTGGGCATGAAGTCGCCATTTCTGGTAGACACGGGAGCAACACGTAGTGCATTATCCAAATGACTGATTCCAAGGGCACCCTTGTCTGGCTCACATGTGACCTCAATCGGATTTAATGGTATGCCCTCCACCAACCCTTTTCAATCTTGAAAATAATATTATCGACACAACATTCCTTCTCTCCTCCAACACCCCGGACGCCATTATGGGTCTCAATCTGTTGAAGCATTTCTGTGCGAATATCAGATGTTCGCCTGACGGAGTACGAGTCATTCTATATGACAACCACCAGCACCTGAGAAATCCTCCTACCCAACACATGTATCCCATTTCCAAAGCAGACTCATCCCTACTAGACACTTTACCATCACACTTGTGGGCCAGGGCTGATTCAGACGTAGGACGAATGATGATTGACCCAGTGGATGTGACTATACGACAAGACGCAACCTTACCGAAAGTGCCCCAGTACAAGATATCGCTAGAGGGCGAGAAAGCATTGACCGAAATCATACAGTCACTGGTAGAGGCAGGAGTGGTAGAAGAGGTAGTGAGCAATGTCTGTAGAAGTCCGATTCTACCAATCATAAATAGACAGGGAGAGGGAGATGGGAAAGCCTACCGCTTCATCATTGACCTACGAGAGATCAACAAGATAGTAGTACCACAGTACCCAGTAGTTTCTGACATTACCACCATCCTGACCCTAATCTCGTCCACTGCAACCACATTCACCGTAATTGATCTCAAGAACGCCTTCTTCTCCATACCCATTCACCAAGACAGCCACTACCTTTTCGGATTTACCCTAAGATCCCGCTCATATAGATTCTGTCGAGCATCCCAGGGGTACACCAAGAGCCCGAGCATCTATAGCCAGGCGCTCAAAAGACAGTTAGATGCCGGACAGTTGCCACTCTCAATCCAGCCACATTGTTACTTCTACTCGAAAATGACCCTGGTATAACTCCCCTGCACGACTGTGTGACCCTCACTGACGCACAGACAAAGAGTAGAGTAGACCTCCGAGACACTGCCTTCCCAGAGCCAGACGGAGAGTTATGGGTAGACGGCTCGTGAATCAAACTTCCCGATGGCACCACCTCAGCTGCATATGCCGTCACAACAGCCCGAACCATCCTAGAAACAGACCGCATTGCCCAACGATCTGCACAAGCAGCAGAGCTCATTGCCCTCACACGAGCATGTATTTTAGCAGTTGGTATGACAGTAAACATATACACCGACAGCCAGTAAGCCTTCGGGGTAGTTCATCATTTCGAGCTCCTATGGAGGGAAAGAGGGTTCCTGATCTCACACGGCACACCCATCCTACCTACACGGAGATCTAGTCTCCACCTTGACAGAAGCAGTCCTCCTCCCCTAAGCAGCTAGCAGTGATTAAGTGCCAGGCACATAAGAAAGTGACAGATCTCATTGGACAGGGAAATGCACTAGCTGACGTTACTGCCCGAGCCACAGCTGAAGACAGAACCACGACGCAAATGTATGTGACCAGGTCACAAGCTGAGCAATGGACTGATGCTAGAACCACTATAAGGGACATTCAAATGACGGGCACACAAAACGAACTGACTGAGTGGGCTCGGTTGGGACTAAAAGACGAGGAAGGATGCTGGAGGACGAAGGAGGGGGACAAATGGCTACTACCCAATGCCTATCTGATCCCCATATTGACCATGGGACATTTACCCGCACACATAGGATCTGCCCCCATGACCGAACTGATCACCAGAGTATGGCATAACAGCAAGAAAGCAGACTCAGCAAAACGCCTAATACAACAATGCATAGTATGCCTACAACACAACCAACGGAAAGGGACAGCAGTACCACGGGGAGGGTTTGGGGTCCCAGACCATCCCTAAGAAATCCCCCAAATGGATTACATCCAACTAGCCATACCAAATGTATCCAGGGGCCCAGGACACGATATTAAACCTGGAGACTTTGTTCTGACACAGAACTTCTTGAGGTTGAAGAGTCTGGAACCCAGGTGGACGGGCCACTGGAAAGTCTTTATCACCACCTGAACTGCTCTTCGAGTGGAAGGAAAGAAAAACTGGCTTCATGCCCACCACTGCACGAAGAGGTGGACACCAAGAAGAACTGCGGACCAAAGAATGACCAGCCCTGACTTGTTACCCAGAAACAGAGACACTTGAACTGGCAGAGTTTCCCGACCCCACGGTACCGTCCAAGAAAGGGTACAACTTACGACGAAAGGAGAGTGCTCCGACGAAGCAGGCCGCCAACTGAGTCAAAAGTCTCAGAGCGGTAGCTAACACTACAAAGGCTACCAGGAGAAACACTAGATGAAAGTATGTGGTCCTGCCAGTAATCGAGCCTCTTGAAGGTGATGGAAGATCCCGGACGTCCGAAGAACCGCCGCGAAGACTCCAAAATTGCTAAGCTACTCAGCACAAAGACAATCATACTTTTTGCTGCATCTCTCATCTGCCTCTTGCTAATTGTCACAGTTTTGATCATTGAAGAGAGTGCTCCCGCTTACAGGACAATGTCACCCACCATGCAGCCCACCACCAAGAAAGAACACCATCTGGTATCCGTGCCACCACACCTACGAGAACGAAGAAAGGAATTCTGGAACAACTCATTCGTCCAACTGTTGCACCAACACAAACTTGCCGCAAATGCCTGTAGGAACTGTGGGCTGCTACCACATGCCACTGAATATTCCATTTCTTTCATTCCTTCACCCTTCTCCATTCATGGGTCTTGCCTCGCTTGGTTAATGCTCCTGCAAGAGAGCTACAAAGACAATGCCACATCTGATGGAACGATCAAACAATTCTACAACGAGTTCTGGCTGAACAAAACTGCTCCCTTCTGCCCTCTGACCTCAAATGCTACCTTTCTAATGAACATTCCTGACAAAGAACGGATTGAAATGCAAACCAGCGAAAGCAGCTGGGCGGCCTTCAGATGGCCCAGTACTACGAACACCAGAAAAACGAAAACGATAGGGCCCCTGAGAAGAAAAAGAAAGACCTAAAAGAAAGAGTGATGATCGCACAGCTTCAAGGAGTAAATACAGGGAGGGAGCAATACAAGGGGGATATCAGCAGAATGTCCCTAGAGTACAACCACCCAGAAATACTTTGTCAATGCCATACCCAGGAGGCCAAGACTTAGGGCAGGACCAGTGCACGTTTTGTAAAGAGTATGGACACTGGAAGTCCCAATGCCCCGTTGTGTTAGGAATGGGGAGGGGAAGAGGTGCAAGGGAAATAGTCAATGGACAGAGAGGCAGGGGACGCGGTCGAGGACACATGAACGACGCTAATGAGGAAAGGCCAGGAAGAACGAACGTAATCGACCACCCCAGACAGAACCAGTACCAACAGTTAGATTACGACAACACATACAACTTTGCATAGGACAGCCAAGGGCAAGGGAGGGATCCAGTCGAGCTCTATGTTGACCAGCAAGGCCCTTATGTTACCGCAAAGGTCCTGGGCATGAAGTCGCCATTTCTGGTAGACACGGGAGCAACACGTAGTGCATTATCCAAATGACTGATTCCAAGGGCACCCTTGTCTGGCTCACATGTGACCTCAATCGGATTTAATGGTATGCCCTCCACCAACCCTTTTCAATCTTGAAAATAATATTATCGACACAACATTCCTTCTCTCCTCCAACACCCCGGACGCCATTATGGGTCTCAATCTGTTGAAGCATTTCTGTGCGAATATCAGATGTTCGCCTGACGGAGTACGAGTCATTCTATATGACAACCACCAGCACCTGAGAAATCCTCCTACCCAACACATGTATCCCATTTCCAAAGCAGACTCATCCCTACTAGACACTTTACCATCACACTTGTGGGCCAGGGCTGATTCAGACGTAGGACGAATGATGATTGACCCAGTGGATGTGACAATACGACAAGACGCAACCTTACCGAAAGTGCCCCAGTACAAGATATCGCTAGAGGGCGAGAAAGCATTGACCGAAATCATACAGTCACTGGTAGAGGCAGGAGTGGTAGAAGAGGTAGTGAGCAATGTCTGTAGAAGTCCGATTCTACCAATCATAAATAGACAGGGAGAGGGAGATGGGAAAGCCTACCGCTTCATCATTGACCTACGAGAGATCAACAAGATAGTAGTACCACAGTACCCAGTAGTTTCTGACATTACCACCATCCTGACCCTAATCTCGTCCACTGCAACCACATTCACCGTAATTGATCTCAAGAACGCCTTCTTCTCCATACCCATTCACCAAGACAGCCACTACCTTTTCGGATTTACCCTAAGATCCCGCTCATATAGATTCTGTCGAGCATCCCAGGGGTACACCAAGAGCCCGAGCATCTATAGCCAGGCGCTCAAAAGACAGTTAGATGCCGGACAGTTGCCAGATGGGGTGGTGTTAATACAGTATGGGGATGATATCCTTCTAGCAGCAGACACCACTTCGCTAGTCGTCAAAGCCACCATCCAACTCCTACACTTCCTTACCGAGAATGGTCACAAAGTCTCTCGAAAGAAGTTGCAGTTCCGCAAGCCACAAGTAACCTACCTAGGTCACCTTTTATCGAAGGAAGGAAGAACAGTAACACCTGACAGAATCCAGACGATTCTAGACACTCCCGTTCCCAAGAATCAGAAACAAGTCCACTCTTTGATAGGACTCACCTAATTTTGCCGACAGTGGTTGCCGAACTTTAGCCTCATTGTCAAACCCCTTCTCTCCCTCCTGGCCAAAGACATCTCATTACTACTCCCTTAGACACCCGAATGCCAGTTAGCCTTTAAAGAATTGCGAGACGCCCTTTGTTCGGCACCCGTTCTAGGAACCCCAGACTACTCCAAGCCATTCTCCCTCTACACACACGAAAGAGAGGGATGCGCATTATCTGTCTTGACACAGTCAATGGACCCCAAGAAGCGTCCCTGTGCATATTTCTCAGCCACCCTCGACCCAGTAGCTAGAGTGCTGCCAGCGTGCTAGCGCGCTGTAGCAGCTGCAGCAGTATCGATACGCCAGAGTGAGGGAACAGTACTCTCCAACCCCCTTAGAGTGTTAGTACCCCATGCAGTCGACACGCTTCTGAACCAAACCAAAACCCAACACCTGACTAGTGCACGACTGACAGGATACGAGTTGACCCTGCTAGCACCACACATTACTCTGAAGCGATGCACCACTCTCAATCCAGCCACATTGTTACTTCTACTCGAAAATAACCCTGGTATAACTCCCCTGCACGACTGTGTGACCCTCACTGACGCACAGACAAAGAGTAGAGTAGACCTCCGAGACACTGCCTTCCCAGAGCCAGACGGAGAGTTATGGGTAGACGGCTCGTGAATCAAACTTCCCGATGGCACCACCTCAGCCGCATATGCCGTCACAACAGCCCGAACCATCCTAGAAACAGACCGCATTGCCCAACGATCCGCACAAGCAGCAGAGCTCATTGCCCTCACACGAGCATGTATTTTAGCAGTTGGTATGACAGTAAACATATACACCGACAGCCAGTAAGCCTTCGGGGTAGTTCATCATTTCGAGCTCCTATGGAGGGAAAGAGGGTTCCTGATCTCACACGGCACACCCATCCTACCTACACGGAGATCTAGTCTCCACCTTGACAGAAGCAGTCCTCCTCCCCTAAGCAGCTAGCAGTGATTAAGTGCCAGGCACATAAGAAAGTGACAGATCTCATTGGACAGGGAAATGCACTAGCTGACGTTACTGCCCGAGCCACAGCTGAAGACAGAACCACGACGCAAATGTATGTGACCAGGTCACAAGCTGAGCAATGGACTGATGCTAGAACCACTATAAGGGACATTCAAATGACGGGCACACAAAACGAACTGACTGAGTGGGCTCGGTTGGGACTAAAAGACGAGGAAGGATGCTGGAGGACGAAGGAGGGGGACAAATGGCTACTACCCAATGCCTATCTGATCCCCATATTGACCATGGGACATTTACCCGCACACATAGGATCTGCCCCCATGACCGAACTGATCACCAGAGTATGGCATAACAGCAAGAAAGCAGACTCAGCAAAACGCCTAATACAACAATGCATAGTATGCCTACAACACAACCAACGGAAAGGGACAGCAGTACCACGGGGAGGGTTTGGGGTCCCAGACCATCCCTGCGAAATCCTCCAAATGGATTACATCCAACTAGCCATACCAGATGTATCCAGGGGCCCAGGACACGATATTAAACCTGGAGACTTCGTTCTGACACAGAACTTCTTGAGGTTGAAGAGTCTGGAACCCAGGTGGACGGGCCACTGGAAAGTCTTTATCACCACCTGAACTGCTCTTCGAGTGGAAGGAAAGAAAAACTGGCTTCATGCCCACCACTGCACGAAGAGGTGGACACCAAGAAGAACTGCGGACCAAAGAATGACCAGCCCTGACTTGTTACCCAGAAACAGAGACACTTGAACTGGCAGAGTTTCCCGACCCCACGGTACCGTCCAAGAAAGGGTACAACTTACGACGAAAGGAGAGTGCTCCGACGAAGCAGGCCGCCAACTGAGTCAAAAGTCTCAGAGCGGTAGCTAACACTACAAAGGCTACCAGGAGAAACACTAGATGAAAGTATGTGGTCCTGCCAGTAATCGAGCCTCTTGAAGGTGATGGAAGATCCCGGACGTCCGAAGAACCGCCGCGAAGACTCCAAAATTGCTAAGCTACTCAGCACAAAGACAATCATACTTTTTGCTGCATCTCTCATCTGCCTCTTGCTAATTGTCACAGTTTTGATCATTGAAGAGAGTGCTCCCGCTTACAGGACAATGTCACCCACCATGCAGCCCACCACCAAGAAAGAACACCATCTGGTATCCCTGCCACCACACCTACGAGAACGAAGAAAGGAATTCTGGAACAACTCATTCGTCCAACTGTTGCACCAACACAAACTTGCCGCAAATGCCTGTAGGAACTGTGGGCTGCTACCACATGCCACTGAATATTCCATTTCTTTCATTCCTTCACCCTTCTCCATTCATGGGTCTTGCCTCGCTTGGTTAATGCTCCTGCAAGAGAGCTACAAAGACAATGCCACATCTGATGGAACGATCAAACAATTCTACAACGAGTTCTGGCTGAACAAAACTGCTCCCTTCTGCCCTCTGACCTCAAATGCTACCTTTCTAATGAACATTCCTGACAAAGAACGGATTGAAATGCAAGTGTTCAACAACCCAACCAGACCCACCTTTCATATCTGAGGAAACGAACTGCCGCAACTCTGACAGAGGCCCTGTCTGTCGTGAACGTCTCAGGCCTTGCCTGCATCAAAGGTCATAGGACTAAGATCGTGGGTCACAGCTCTTGCCGAATAACAAGGACTCTGAACACTGCCGACCCACCCTTCATTTGTTGCATCACCAAACATGTACTTCATCTGTGGTACAAAAGCCTACACCTGGCTCCCAAATGTAAATAAATGTAAATGTAGGTGTACTTATATAGCGCAAACCTGTCACCCAAAGGGCATCCTGGCGCTTGCTTAGGGAACCCGTCCTGGTATTCCCCTGTGAGAAACCCCGGCAGGGTGTCCACAAGGTGAAAGTCAGGCATCCCGCCGCGAGGGGCCGTTGTGGAGATTAAGCAAGCTATTGCCCAGAGTCGCAGAGTGTGAACTCGTGAGTCGAGGAGGCACCGGGGCGAGAATTATCGAGTCCGTGGAATTTTTAGCCCAAGACCCGCCGAGGCGGGGAATTGAACCCTGGTCCAGGACCGATCTCAGCTTCCGGGTCTGTCGCCTCTAACCCCTGAGCCACACTTCTCCACAGGCCAAAAGGCACATGCTACATTGCCTTTGTTCTGCCTCCAACCTACACAGCACCCGCAGACCACTACAGGGAAAGGCGATCCAAAGACGCAGCACAAGCAGACTCTGCTGCATCACCGTTCCTCGATGCAGCAAAAGGACTCATCCCGCTATGGGGTCCGATGGCAAAAAGCCGAGCCATCCGGCACCTAACTCAAGTAGTTGAAACAGCCTTGAACATCACTGCTGGCATCCTCACCAATAAAAATATTGTTTTAACCTACTTTTTTTTTAATTTTTTTTAAATTTTTTTTTTTTATTTATAGAAAACCTTTATTGCACCTCATAGTAATACACAGCTGTTGGCCTACAACCCTCCGGGCTGGCCGCCATCATGTACTGATAATCAGTCTGCCCCGAGCAGGGTCATTCACAGTGTAAATTATTGATTATAGAGAAAGGCAAATCAGTGATAAATGAAAAGGGACAGTACGAAGGAGAAAGAAACGGACCAGAAAAGGTTTTCATTTTTTGTTTTGTAGAAAAAGAACAAACAACTAGGAAATCACATTGTGGTCATCGTGGAATCAACAACATTTCAATTGGTCGGCTCAAAAAGGACGAAGCAGGCCGCCAACTGAGTCAAAAGTCTCAGAGCGGTAGCTAACACTACAAAGGCTACCAGGAGAAACACTAGATGAAAGTATGTGGTCCTGCCAGTAATCGAGCCTCTTGAAGGTGATGGAAGATCCCGGACGTCCGAAGAACCGCCGCGAAGACTCCAAAATTGCTAAGCTACTCAGCACAAAGACAATCATACTTTTTGCTGCATCTCTCATCTGCCTCTTGCTAATTGTCACAGTTTTGATCATTGAAGAGAGTGCTCCCGCTTACAGGACAATGTCACCCACCATGCAGCCCACCACCAAGAAAGAACACCATCTGGTATCCCTGCCACCACACCTACGAGAACGAAGAAAGGAATTCTGGAACAACTCATTCGTCCAACTGTTGCACCAACACAAACTTGCCGCAAATGCCTGTAGGAACTGTGGGCTGCTACCACATGCCACTGAATATTCCATTTCTTTCATTCCTTCACCCTTCTCCATTCATGGGTCTTGCCTCGCTTGGTTAATGCTCCTGCAAGAGAGCTACAAAGACAATGCCACATCTGATGGAACGATCAAACAATTCTACAACGAGTTCTGGCTGAACAAAACTGCTCCCTTCTGCCCTCTGACCTCAAATGCTACCTTTCTAATGAACATTCCTGACAAAGAACGGATTGAAATGCAAGTGTTCAACAACCCAACCAGACCCACCTTTCATATCTGAGGAAACGAACTGCCGCAACTCTGACAGAGGCCCTGTCTGTCGTGAACGTCTCAGGCCTTGCCTGCATCAAAGGTCATGGGACTAAGATCGTGGGTCACAGCTCTTGCCGAATAACAAGGACTCTGAACACTGCCGACCCACCCTTCATTTGTTGCATCACCAAACATGTACTTCATCTGTGGTACAAAAGCCTACACCTGGCTCCCAAATGTAAATAAATGTAAATGTAGGTGTACTTATATAGCGCAAACCTGTCACCCAAAGGGCATCCTGGCGCTTGCTTAGGGAACCCGTCCTGGTATTCCCCTGTGAGAAACCCCGGCAGGGTGTCCACAAGGTGAAAGTCAGGCATCCCGCCGCGAGGGGCCGTTGTGGAGATTAAGCAAGCTATTGCCCAGAGTCGCAGAGTGTGAACTCGTGAGTCGAGGAGGCACCGGGGCAAGAATTATCGAGTCCGTGGAATTTTTAGCCCAAGACCCGCCGAGGCGGGGAATTGAACCCTGGTCCAGGACCGATCTCAGCTTCCGGGTCTGCCGCCTCTAACCCCTGAGCCACACTTCTCCAGAGGCCAAAAGGCACATGCTACATTGCCTTTGTTCTGCCTCCAACCTACACAGCACCCGCAGAACACTACAGGGAAAGGCGATCCAAAGACGCAGCACAAGCAGACTCTGCTGCATCACCGTTCCTCGATGCAGCAAAAGGACTCATCCCGCTATGGGGTCCGATGGCAAAAAGCCGAGCCATCCGGCACCTAACTCAAGTAGTTGAAACAGCCTTGAACATCACTGCTGGCATCCTCACCAATAAAAATATTGTTTTAACCTACTTTTTTTTTAATTTTTTTTTAATTTTTATTTTTTATTTATAGAAAACCTTTATTGCACCTCATAGTAATACACAGCTGTTGGCCTACAACCCTCCGGGCTGGCCGCCATCATGTACTGATAATCAGTCTGCCCCGAGCAGGGTCATTCACAGTGTAAATTATTGATTATAGAGAAAGGCAAATCAGTGATAAATGAAAAGGGACAGTACGAAGGAGAAAGAAACGGACCAGAAAAGGTTTTCATTTTTTGTTTTGTAGAAAAAGAACAAACAACTAGGAAATCACATTGTGGTCATCGTGGAATCAACAACATTTCAATTGGTCGGCTCAAAAAGGTCTAGAAATTGCCAGGCATTTCCCACACATTGCTATCTACGGGACCCACCCCACTCTACTCGGGTCTGGGCCTCCCCACCCCGGGCCATTCACTTCACTACATTCTAAGCACACCCACCACCCACTCTCAGGTCCTATCAGCCATCCTCCACCTCATCATCGGAATCCATGGGGTCCTCCTCCGGTAATGGCTCACAGATGTCACCCCGGTATACATTCCAGGGGGTCCATATTTTATTCCATTTCCTCGGACACGCTCGGCACAGGTACACTGCCCTCTCCGTCACCATTGTTCTATCCATATTTTTGCACCATTGTGTTTTTGTCGGTAAGTCTGCCACCCCCCAACGCTGCGCAATATCACGTTTTGCCATCATCACGCCCAAAGTGACCCAAAGCTGGCCACTTCTGGACAAATCATTCGGACTCCATACATTTAACAGACACAGCCGCGGTTCAGGGAGAACGGAGGTCCCAAGGGTTTGTGAGATTGTGCGCATTATCTGCCTCCAATATTCCTGTTGGCGCGGGCAGTCCCATATAGTGTGATAAAATGAACCCTCTTCCCCACAGCCTCGAAGACAATAGGGGTGTTGTGCTCTGTGAATGAGGTGCAGTGTCGTTCTGGTGTAGTACACTCTGTGTAGAATTTTGAGTTGCACTAGTCTCAGTCGAGCAGAGACGGCCACCTCCCGCGGGGACGCCATCGCCTCTTGCCATTCATGCTCGTCCATCTCGCCTATCTCTCCCTCCCATTTAGATTTCAGCAGGGTCATCGGGTCAGGTAAGTTATTAATGAGTTTGCGGTAAGTCAACGATGTCGCCCGCTCAGCCATAAAATCGGTAAGGAGCCGATCCTCGAGCGGGGACGATTCTGGTGCCTCTTCCCCAGGGGTCGTGGCGGCAAGTAGGGCATGTCGGATCTGTACGTATCTGTACAACTCCCGTGTTCCCATCTCGTACATCGCCCTCAGACGGTCGAACGGTATAACTTCTCCCTTTTCCCATAGGTCCCCTACCGTTGATATTCCGATGGCGTCCCACTGGGAGAAACCCTTGCTATTTCTCAGGTTTCCCAAGGCACGGGAATCCCAGAGCGGGGTGAGCAGTGTTAGCCTTCCTTTCCAACCCAGCGTTGCCAGTGCCGAATGCCACAATGCCACGGTGAGTCTGGTGGGTCCCAGTAATTTCCGCCCTTGACGTTGGTCATAGAGCGGGGCCAACATACTATCAGTGCCCAGTTGAGCCCAGTCAGCCTGGAAGGCCGGGTCGGCGCGGGAGACATGAATCCACTGATTGATGGGCTTGAGATGGGCCGCCCAATAGTACAGCTTGAGGTTCGGCAGCGCTATCCCACCGTCGTACCATCCCCTATGCAATTTGGTCTGTGCAATCCGCGCCGGACGGTTATTCCATAACAATCCGGACACCAGGGCCGCCACCTTCTTGAAGTAACCCAGAGCCACCGGGTACGGCGTGTTCTCCAATATATATAAAAAACGGGGAAGCGACATCATCTTATAGAGCGCCGCTCTGCCCAGCATCGTCAAAGGCAATCCCGCCCAGAATTTGACGTCCTGTTTTAATCGTTCCAGCGGTGGTGCTAGATTCATACGCGCAAACTCTACAGGATCCCCTGTTACGTGGATCCCCAAATACTTGAAAGAGGAGCCAGCCATCCGCAGTGGACAGTCCACGCCCAACTCAGGGAGCGGGCCTCTCAGAACATACAGTTCTGATTTATTCCAATTTATCGTGTATCCCGACACAGCGCTGTGAGCGTTACAAAGGTCCAAAAGAGCCGGCACCCCTTGTTCAGGGTCAGTTAAGTACACCAGCATGTCGTCCGCATAGAGGGAGAGCCGGTCTTCCCATCCCTCCCTCCACCGTATGCCTTTGAGTAGCGGGGTCCGACGTATCAGGATCGCCAGAGGCTCCAGGGCGAGTGCAAAGAGCAAGGGGGAGAGGGGACAACCCTGGGGGGTGCCCCTTCCCAAGGGGAACGTACGCGAGATATGTCCATTAGCGACCACATGAGCAACCGGCTTCGTGTATAGTAATTTGACCCACGAGATAAAAACGGGGCCAAAGCCCATGTGAGCCAGGACCTCAAAAAGATAATTCCACTCAACTAGGTCAAAGGCGATCTTGGCGTCCAAGGCCAGTATGACCGCATGTCCTGGGACCTCGTCCGCCCTCGCCAGCACTCCGTGCACCCTGCGGAGGTTCATCGCCGTGTTCCTGTGCGGCATAAATCCAGACTGATCCGGATGTATAAGGTCTGGCAGGTGTGACATTAGCCGTGAGGCCAGGAGTTTGGCCAGGATTTTAACTTCCGCATTCAGCAATGAAATAGGGCGGTATGAGGAGCATTCCTCCCGCGGCTTTTCAGGTTTGGGAATCGCTACTATAGTGGCTATCCTCTGGTCCAGTGGGAGTTCCCCCTGTTCTAAACAGTCCTTATACATGGCCAACAAGTGGCCGCTGAGGTTGTCTGTCTCAGCCTGGTACCACTCCACCGGAATGCCATTGGGACCGAGCGCCTTGCCAGGCTTCAGCGCTCGGATAGCCATCTTAATCTCCTCTTCGGTTATGTCAGCCTCCAGCTCGGACTGTGCCTCCGGAGTCAGGATCGGAGTAATTATCTGACCCAGAGCTGCACCCGCCATATCGGAGGAGACCTCCCTGTCGGGGGTGTACACCCCTTCGAAGTGGTCAGCCAGCAACTCCACAATCTGTGCAGGGTTCGACCGTAATACGCCTTGACTGTCCGTCACTTGCTGGATACCCCTAGCGCTACCCCCTCTCTTGTCTAACCAGGCCAAAATCTTACCTGCCTTATCCCCAACGTTGTAGACCCTGTTCTGCGAGTCTGCTATTTGGCCCCTCACTTGATGCCGGAGGTGATCCGTATACAACTGCTGGTGTAATGAGAGGGTGTGTGCCGTGTCTAAGGTAGGGTTTGCTTCATGCAGTGTCGTGGCGTCGTTAAGAGCCAGTTCAAGTCTGTGCAGCTCTGCAGCCCCTTCCCTTTTATGGCCCGTGATTGAGTTTATAGCCTGCCCACGTAGGACCGCCTTGTATGCTTCCCACAGGATCCCGGAGGACTCCACCGAGTCAACATTTTCTTCAAAGTACTGCGTGGTCGCTTTACGGAGGGCCTTCCTGATCCTAGGAACCTTGAGATACGAAGCTTGTATGGGGTAAATACGTCTACGGGACTTAACCTGTGTGGAGATCGTGAGGGATATCGGAGAGTGATCAGAGATGCCTCTAGGGCATATGTCAATGTTATCTACATGTTGTATTCCGTCACCTAGTGACAGAAAGAAGTCTATCCGGGACAAGCTGTTGTTGACTGTGGAATGATATGTGTACTGCTTGGCTCGAGGGTGGACGTATCGCCAAACATCCACCAGACCCATCGCCGTTAGAAAGCTCTGAAACCGGGAAGGACCCCCTGACGGGGCCGACACTGGGAATTTATCAAGTTGTGGATCAAGTATAGCATTAAAATCCCCCCCGATAATGACATCACCCTCGGGAAGGGTCAGCAGGAAGTCGCCCAGTGCCGGGAGCTTTACTGAGTGAAGCGACGGGGGGATATAGACAGACACCACATTAAGAAGCCGCCCCTCCCACCGTCCCTGTACCGCTGCAAAGCAGCCCTGTCCGTCGGTCATTGTGCCCAGGGGAAGGAAGTGCGAGGATTTCTTAATCAGGATGCCGGTGCCCCGGGATCCCGAAGAGAACTCCGAGTGAACCAACATTTTATAGCCTCTCCTGTCTAAGGCCCTAGTGGGCCCCCCAGTTAAGTGTGTCTCCTGTAGCAGTGCCAGGCTGGGCCTCTGCCTCTTTAAAGCTGTCAATACCAGGCCACGCTTCACTTTATCTCCCAATCCCCGTACATTCCACGTCAGCAAGCGCAGGGGGGAGCCGCAGGAGTTCAGCCCGGCTTCTCCCGGGCTACGTATCGGGCCAGCTGCCATTGGTCAATCTATGGGTATAGTGAAGTGCATCCAGGTTAAAGACCTGAACCCATAAGGCCTTAGTGCCCACCAAAGCAAACATCCGGAACATACCAATTCTCGACCATCTTTGTGAATTCCAAACAAACAACCAACATCCCCCCCCTCCCATCCCCCTCCCTGCCTCCCTGCTGAACGGACCTTCAACTGCCCGCCTCCCCAACAGAGCAGAGCGCTTTACCCATCCCAGAACTAGAATACTTGCACGTTGGGGGAGAGTGTCTCCCTTGGCAGGCGGCATCCCTGCTCCCATCAGGGTCACCCCGGCCAGCGTCCAATCACGACTCTCATGTAAAGGTAATTAAGCAAAGGAGTCAGCGTTCAGTATGCAGGTAAGTGTCCGAGCTAGTCCCTCATTCAGTTTCTGGCAGGTCTCTGGACGGTGATCTGTGGGGCTCCCCTCTGCCCGACGACGGCGACCCAGCTCGGCTGTCATCGCGATGTCCGTGGTTTGTTCTGTTGGACCTACGCGGAGGCCCCGCGGTGCGCCAGCCGGGGAGTCAAAGAACCATACTTTTTTGTCGGCGACCACTCGAAGCCGAGCCGGGAACAGCATGGAGTATGGAAGCTCCTTCTCTCTCAAAGTCTTTTTCACTTCCAGAAATGTCCTCCTCCGACGCGAAACCTCGGCCGTGTAATCCGGGAAGAAGGATACTCTCGAGTTCTGGATTTGGATGGCCGGGGCCACCCTCGCGGCCTGCAAAATGGCGTCGCGGTCCCGGAAGTTGAAAAGTCTCGCCAGAATCGGTCTGGGCGCAGCCCCTGTCTTCGGCTGGCCTCCTGGCACCCTGTGGGCCCTTTCCACAGAAAAAAAGTTCGAGAGGCCCTTGGGGTTAAGCTGGTTCTTGATCAGGTCTTCCACATACAGATCCATGGCGCCTTTCGTCTCAGACTCCGGAACTCCCAGGATGCGAACGTTGTTCCTCCTGGAGCACCCTTCGTGATCATCCAGCTTCTCCTTAAGTACCTTGTTGTCCGCCTGCAGTCTCTCTACATCCCTCTGCAGATTGGACACGTCCTCCACCAGGGATTTGGCCACTACCTCCACCTGCTTTACCCTTTCGCTCATTTTCTGGAGGTCAGCCCGAATGAGCGTTACCTCCGTTGCCGTCGCTCCCACCGTCGCTTGCACTTGGGCCAGGGCGTTGAGAACGTCTTCCAGCGTGGCTTTCTTCACTCCGTCGCCCTCCGTCCCTTTGGTCATTGATTTCCGTTGCTCCGACGCAGGGAGAGATTGTTTGTCATAAGCAAATTTGTCCAATTTGGCCTGGGTGGAGTTGTGCTTGGGACCCCTGCCCGCCATCGCGTGCCAGGAGGGTGGTCGTTTGTGTGTGCCTCCGATAAGGGTCCGTGAGGTGGGGAGCGGCTAGGTCACGGTGTCGGACGAGTGATGAGCTCCCCTTCGGGTACTGTGCGAGTAGGCCTGGTTAGACTTGCGGGAAGTTCTTGTCCGAAGTGGCGTGGGATACAAGAAATGGCGGCGGTGACGCAGCGAGTTCAGGGTCCGTTGTGAGACCGCTCGGTCAATGTCTATGGCACTAAGGTCGGCGTTGACGGAGCATCTCACCTCCGGAGGGACTGTGTGAATGTCCGGTAGCTCAACGACAGCGTCGCGCAAGTCGCGCCGTAGTGCGAGCACTTCCGGTCGGCGCACTCCCCTCGGGTCTCACTTCCGCCTGGGTGCCCCTGCCACCAGCGCCCGCTGCTTTCCGAGCGACACCAGGCCGCGTTCAGGAGTCGTGTTTTCCGCCGATTCCGGGCTCGCCGCTGCTCCGAAACTTCTCAGCTGGGGGCCGTGTGGTCACCGCACCCGGGCTATCCCGTTCGGGAACATTGATAAGCGGATAAACATGCGGATTGATGCGGGATGCCGCCTTACTCCGGGAGCCTCTCTAGTTCGCTGCCGCCATCGCCGGCTGCTAGCCACGCCCCCGCCAACCTACTTTTTTTTTTAACGCACTTTTGGGCATACCTTTCTATTTATCGACACTGGCTACATTGGTTTATGTGTCTATCTTATATCGTAACTCACTTTCATGGTGGTGGACATAATTCAGTGGCGCGTTCGCATTAGTCAATAGTCTATTTCTATTTTTCTCATAGATATTCCCCTGATGAAGGCAGGATTGCCGAAATGCATTGGGAATGAAAGCATTAAACGTTACTCTCTATTGTAGAATACCAACGATTTTGTTATGTAACATTGAGAGTCTAGAAGCATTGTTACTCTCTTGGACTTATGAAACCAAGATTAAAATTCCTCTACATTCTTTGGAATTTTGTGGAACTTAAACTTTTTGGGGAAATTGAGCTGTTGTATCACAGCATCAAGAAATCAGTGCCTGGGGAGACACTCGCACATTAATCTTGGTGCTACTTTGTTGGTATCCTCACCAATAACACAGCTGAGCTTCAGGCGGGAAAAAGGGACTTGGACTCTTGGAAGCTGGTTTTGGAGCATTTTGAAAGACTGGGGTTGGAAACTACTAATGGTCATCTTGGTGCCAGTCTTTGTAATAGGTGGCTGCTGTTTGGGGATACAATGTCCCTTGTGTTCTCTTTGTTTGAACTCTTTATGCCCTAATACTCTGGACACTCGATTTGAAAACATGAAAGCAATATATGATAGAGAGATACAGGACATTATGGACATTAATGTGAACTGACAAGCTGGCTAGGTATGTTCAAAGGAGCAACTGAGTAAATATAAAACGATAATATGAACATTGCCGGCACCATCTTGCTAAACATAGGCCCCTGCGAGCGCATAAGCGGCAACCATTTTAGATACCAAAGCCATTTCGTATGTTGCTGGTCACCTGTGTGTCACCCTGACCTCGCTATCATCCCCCCCCTTGCTGCCTAAACCCGAGCACACATGCCAGGGTCGTAAAACCTCCTCAGCGCGACCATGCCACGGAGTCACTTCCGTACCAAACCCACTTGCCCTTTCATCCTCCGCGCACGAACAGGCCCCTTTGATAACCTCCTCCAATGCACCTGGCTACTCAATCCGGTCCCAGGCACTAACTGACCCCTGCGGACATAGTTTATTACCCTCGTATTTATGAAATGAATGAATGAATGAAAGGCATTTTTATACCGCGCAAAACTTAGCCCCAAGGGGCATCAAGGCGCACTACAGACAGACATAGAAATCCAAACTCCAAATGCCAGGACCAGAAGGCCAGCGGGAAAGCAAAGCCTAATATGCCTGAGAGAAAAGCCAGGTCTTAAGTAACTTTTTGAATATTGCTAAGGATGGTTGACTGGAAAGCTCAAGGGGGAGGAGGTTCCACAGTTTGGGTGCCAAGATGGAAAAAGCTCTACCTCCCCATCTAACCTTGGTAAACCTAGGAACCACCAGCCTGTTCTTTGCAGATGAACGAAGAGTTCTGATAGGGGTTTAGTCACACAGAAGAGATCTAATGATTTCAGATCCTGAGCCATGGATAGCACCATGGGCCAAACAGAGAATTTTATAAGAGATCCTAGATGGAATTGGAAGCCAATGAAGATCCCTTCTGGCCATTGTTGCAGATGCTCTCCTAGGGAGACTTAGCACCAGTCTGGCTGCCGCATTTTGTACCATTTGGAGGCGATGGATGGAACCTTTATTGATGCCACCATAGAGGGCATTTCAATAATCTAGCCTCGATAGTACTAAGCCAGCTGTAGCTTGTTTCCGGGCTGCCAAGGATAGATAAGGAGCAATTTCCTTTAACATTCTGATGGTGCCACAGCAAGTTGACACTGTCCTATTTACCTGGGGGTCGAAAGAGAGGGTAGGATCAATTTGTACTCCAAGATTCTTAGCAATAGGAGTAGGGGTTGGGCAATCTCCAAGGGACATGGGCCACCACTCCTTCGACCAGAGATATTGGCTCCCTCCGAAGACCATAACTTTGGTTTTCTCACCGTTTGATATAAAAAAATTACACGTCATCCATTTGGAGACTGCCTCCATACAGGTTCTGAACTTGGAAGCAATCTCACAGACTGGCTGGGTGATGGATACCAAGATCTGTGTGTCATCAGCGTATGATAACACATCCAGGCCAAATGATCTTACCACCTGTGCAAGTGGGGTAACATAGATGTTAAATAAAAGAGTGCTCAACGAGGAGCCCTGAGGAACCCTACATTGCACCTTTTGGGGATCGGAGAGGAAGTTGCCCATTTTTACTCTCTGCTCCCTGTGATGGAGAAAGGAGGAGAGCAGACTTAGGGCAGAGCCTCCTAATCCGATGTCCTTGAGCCTGGAGATCAGTATTGACGGGGACAAGGTGTCAAAAGCTGCTGTGAGATCTAGTAACACAAGCAGCGAGGGGTGTCCCTTGTCAACCTCCGATCGGATTTTATTTGTAACAACAGTGAGAGCAGACTCAGTGCTGTGAGCTGATCGAAAGCCGTGCTGAGAACTGTCAAGCAAGTTGGAATTTTCAATGAAAGTAGACAGATTTTGATTTATGTAAGATTCCAGAATCTTGGCTGGGGCCGGTAGTAAGGAGATAGGACGGTAATGTTTCAGAATTTCTGGGTCTAGGGAGGATTTTTTAAGCAAAGGCCTAACCGTGGCGGTTTTCCACAAGGAGGGAAAAATACCCTCTCGGATCGCCAAGTTCATGACTTCCAATAAAGGGGGAAGCACCGACCTTCTGCAAGTTTTTAGGATTTTTAGTGGGCCGGGGTCAAGAGGTGAGAAGGACTTTGTGGCATCCAGTAAAATATTAAGGGGCAGATTTATGTTAACTGGCGCATCCCCAGGGATGCACCAGTTAATGTGCGCCACAGTGCGCCACAGCTCCGCCACCCATGGTGCGCCGCATTTATAATGCGGCGCACCATGGTGCAAGGAAGGGCAGATGCGTGACGCATCTGTGCCGTAAAGGTGGCGCATTGCTGGAGTTGCGTCGCAAGCGCGACGCAGCTCCAGCAAGGCTCGGGGGTGCCCCATCTTCACAATGCTGCGTCAAGACCTACGCCTGCTTCAAGCAGGCACAGGGTTTTGACGCAGCATTGGCCTGAAAGTGACTGAGTGAAATCTTATAGATTTCACTCAGCCACTTTCAGGAGGCGTTCCTGCACAGGAAAGCCCCCGCTGCGCAGGAACGCCTCCTTATGGCGCAGGGCTTTCCAACGTGACGCATCTCCTAGATGCGTCACGTTGTAAATAGGGCACATTGTTTGCGCCGCCTTTGCGTCAAATAAAGTGACGCAATTGCGGCGCAAGGGCCTCATAAATCTGCCCCTAAGTTTTTCTAAAGACAGAGGGGGAAAACAAGTGAGCGATGGTTTGGGCAAAACATTGGTCTTTCCATTTATATCCTGGGTTGAGGAAAAAGATCCTAACGCCTCGACATTTAGCTCTTTGTTTTTAATTTCAAGCGCACTGTAGATCTCAACAATTTTATCATGGAAAAAACTAGCTAAGTTATTACAAAATGCCTGGGTATCAGTAGTAGGGTCAGTCTGTCTGGGTGCCGAGAGAGTGTCAATTATGTTAAAAAGGTCTCTAGGGGATTTTAAGGATTTAGTCAAGTTAGTAAAATAGTGACTTTTTTCTTCCCTTATTGCCTTCTTGTAGTCTCTAAGAAGGGATTTATGCAGGGCTTTCCCCCGCGGATCAGGATGAGCAGTCCAAGACCTTTCTTGTTGACGACATTTCTGACGCAAAGTTTTTAGGCGATCTGAAAACCAGGGTTGAGAGGGGCTCTTACGAGCTGAATAATGACGTTTGGCTGGGGCAAGAGAGTCTATGGCAGTAGCTAGGGCAATGGAAAGATCGGAAGCAGCCCTATTTGGATCCTCTAGGGAAGGACACATGAGACCATTCATAAAAGGTGAGAGAGTGTTATCGTTTATAGTTTTATAATTCCTTCTAAGGGACCAAACATCAGTTTTTGGTTAATTGCCTGGGTTGGGATTAACTTTGAGATGGAAGGGGACTGCCAGATGGTCGGACCAAGAGAGAGGAATAGGAATGCCGGTCCTAAGTCTAGCATCATTAGAGAAAATGCCATCCAATGTATGGGAGGCCAGATGTGTGGGGCCGATCACCAATTGGTCAAATCCACAGGCAGCTAAGCCCTCTACAAGTGCTTGAGTATCCTTTGAATCTATGGCCTCAAAATGAAAGTTAAAATCACCCAGAATGGTAAAATAGGGTCTATCAACATAGGGCTCAATAAGTTTGAAGATTTCATTGAGAAAAGCCGCCCTAACATCAAAAAATTGACGCTACGACGGCGTTAAGTTCTTGTAAATATACCCCTTAGTATGGATTATCTGAGGAAACGTCCCTAGTGCCAAGTGTTGTTCAACATTGAATCAATTTTGATCCAACCAGGATATTCCTGGCACTGTGATCTTTATTTCCTTTCACCTGTAACACAAAGCATTTATTACGAACTTATAACTTTCTATTGCAATTAAAACCACTTAAAATCCCCAGATATGGGGAAAAGAATTCATTTGTTTTGTATACCATTTGTACTAATAAAAATCAGTAATGAAGGCCGAATCACAAAAGGCTCCAAATATCAAACAAGGCCTTTATAACGAGAATGGAAAATAAACCCAGGATACAATACTTTCACAACAGTGAAACTGAAAGAATGGACAGCAGTGGGAGATATGATGATTTTGGGATCCTCCCTAACCTAGGGGGAGTACCAAACAGATGCCTTGAAAACAATAATGCACATCTTATTGAGCGATTTAGTTGTGGTCCCATCCTCTTAGGACAAACTCAAACACAGTTATTGGCACAAAAACATTCCCAACCAAAGGCCCTGCAAAGCATTATGGGATGAGATTAGCAGTGGGCAGTGAATATTATATAGTATACAATATCAAAATAATTCTACAAATAGCTGCAGTTCAACTGGTGGTTACTAGATGTCCCTAACTAGTCAAATGCAAATGCTTGATGAAAGGGTTTCAAGGGTTTTGCATTTGACTCGTGAGGGACATCTAGGACCGACCAGTGGAACTGCAGCTTGATGTAAGAATAATTTCAATGCTTTGCATTTGAATCGTGAGGGACATCTAGGGACGGCCATTGGAACTGCAGCTTGATGTAAGAATAATTTCAATGTTTTGCATTTGACTCGTGAGGGACATATAATAACAACTAGGTGAACTGCAGCTCTTTGTAGAATTATTTTGATATTGGATACTATAGTATTCACTGCCCACTGCTAGGCGTAAGACTGACGCAGGCCCTTTCACATGGGGCTTACCCCATTTGAAGGGACGCATTGATGGAGTTGCATCACTTTTGTGACACACTCCAGCAATGCGTCACTTTTGCACTTACAGATACGTCAGAAATACTGACGTATCTGTAACTCCTTGCAACATGATGCATCATACATTAAATATGACGCATCAGGAATGTCGCAAGGAGTGCGCACTGAGAAGTGACGCATCGCTGCTTTCACGCAGCGATGCGTCATTTCTCATAAATGAGGCCCCTTGGATTTAAAGATTGTTTGTGTGCAGGAAGGGACACCTTCCTACACATAAACAATCTTCCCCTGCACGCATACACCTTTGCACTATGGTGCAATGGTGCCTCTGTAGGCACTAATCTGCTAAACTTAGCAACAGCGCAGGGGAAAGTGCAAGGCTGTACCATATTCTCTAACGCCTCACTCCACCACTTCTTTGTACATATGACCCAAAATGTGGTTGATTTAAATTATTTAGAGCCACTGTACTAGCCACACATTTATTACTGCAATTTTCCTATGTGCTGCTGAAAAACTGGAAAGTTTGCCGCTATCGGGTCGAAAGGTCGAAACCTTTGTGGGAGGGCGATTGTCTGGAGAGTTTTAAATCCCAACATTAACAGACACTGGTTTCTGTGCTACATTAGGAATCTATTGACCCTCAATGTATTACCTGCACTGTACATATCTTTTAGCACTCTGTCTTTCAATGTGCACGCCCTCAAGCACTTGAATACATTTGTTTATAACTACATACTATTGAATATACATTTTTGACAAGGTGAGGCTTCTTGGCTTTGTCATTGCGTGTTCATATAACTCTGCACTAATAAATAAGATGCAGAGGAGCGTTTTTTTCAACTCAACTTTTAAAGTAACATTTAACTGTGGAGTCGGCAGTACAAGGGTGCAGAGCCACAGGTCGTTACTAGGTGTCCCTGTAGAGTCAGGCGTACAAGGGTGCAGTACCGCAGGTTGTTACTAGATGTCCCTGTAGAGTCAGGAGCATTCAGTGTAGAGCCACAGAACACTGTTACCAAGTTTACTGATATTAAACGCACAGAATTACTTAATGAATGAAAAAATTATTTATCTAAGAACCATTTACTATGATCAAAGCCTCCCAAAACATTTCTACATACTACGCCTCGAAGATCTTTATTAGTACGCAAAATAACAAGTGATATGAAGTCCATCCTTTCTGTACCGGAGGGCTGGAAAATGGTTTATTTAACTGGAAGAAACGCAAATTCAACACATTCTCTAATGTTTGACAGTGACAACGTGATACCCGATCGTGAATGACAAGGACTTAGAGAAGGCATTGCGGGTATGCCGCTGTTGCGCAATGGATTGTGGTATAACTGAGCTTGCACAAAGGATTGTGGGATATGTTGACTTCTTGTTCAAAGCCCCGCCCCTCTCCTTCACTTCAGAAGCTACGGGTGGGTCAAAGGTTACCACGGACGTCCCCGAGTTCCTGTGCGTGAACATACCCAAAATGAGCCTTTAAGGCTATTTCATCAAATTAAAAATAAATCCCCTTCTCCCAGGCAGGGTTTTAATTTATTAACCGCACGCTTTGTGTAAACAGTGCATTGCAGTGATTAACACCTTAGCTGCGGCCGGAATTCCGTGCCGGTGCTGAACATTCCGATCGCGGGCGTGGTCATGCCGGCTCCCGGCCGTCATCAGCACACGCCCACCGTGACGCATGACGACCGGGAGCCGTCATCAGCACCGAAGGGGTTAAAAGAGCCTTGCATCAAACAAGAACAGAAGTGACCCAAAACACTACTGTCCATAATTGGGGTGATGTGGGCCCCCATATACTCCACCAGCTCCACTAATGACAGCTGAAGCCCTGAGAAGCCTCCTCTTCTTTCACTCCTTGCCCACCATGTCTGACCATCACACCGATCTCAAAACAAGTCTCCTTCTGAAAGAAAATGATCTTCAGCATGCTCACCCCTTTTCTGCGCCAGGAGCGTCATCTGCCCTGAGACTAGCACGGACACTGAGCCCCCAGATCTTCTTTTGTTGTATAACATTCCTAATTGTGCTGCAGTGGGCACCTGGGCAAAAATGTCATTGCACCTGCTTCATCGATGACAGCTTCTGCCTCCCTGACACCAGACAACACGGGCTCCGATCTCACACCATCCCCTCCCTCCCTTCTCTCATCGTCCCTCTCCTCCCCGCGAACACACCCACGGTGGCGAGAGGGTGGGGGGGGGGGGGGGCAGAGCAAAGAACTCGTCACAACGACCCGTACATTTCTTTTTGTAAGTATAACAATTTTCATACGCCCCCACCCATCTTAGTGCAAAGAAAGTAGTTTCCATATTAATCGTATGCGCCTCAATGTCATCTACGCTCTTCTAAATAGTTCATCAGATATCCAGCCATCTTTCATAACAGGATTTCAACCATCATCTTTCTTCATTCTTATTGTTGAGCTTAGAACTTATTCTAAGATCTCCCAAATTTTTTAAATGATGTTGTTATGATCACCACACGAAGGGCAATGAATAACAACAAACGATAGTCTTTGGTAGATCTAAGAACACTCATGAGCGGCTGTCTTGTTTTCGTCTGTCAGATTCCTTCTGATAGTGATGAGTTTTTGGATACCGAGGCAGTAGCCTCATTACTCCACATTCAATTTGAATTTTTTAGTCACTGTTTAGGTTGTCTTATTGATGTTGACTCTTTGTCACAGTTGAGGTTGTATCACATGGTCAGCTCAGTGATGGGCCGCGGGTAGCAGTCGATTGAGTTTGCAGAATTGGCAGCATGTTTCCTCAGAGAGTCTCGTCTTGTCTATCTAGTGCCTTCTGATAGTGTTGAGTTTTGGGTGCCTGCCGCGGCAATTATGCCATCAGACAGCAAAAGGATTTTGGTTACTTGCCGAGGCGATTATGCCATCTGGCAGCAGTGAGTTTTGCGTGCCTGCCGGTGTTTGCCTTCAAGCAGTGATGAGTTTTTGGATGCTGCGTTGCTGTTTCAGTTTTGCAAGGTTAGCGCTTCAAAGGGACCCGGGTAGCGGTCAAATGGGTTTGTAGAGATGTCTGCGAGTTTCCTGATCAGTGGGTTTTCCTTTTGATCTAATCCTAAGCGCTTAGAGACCCCCGGGTTATAACGCGCTATATTAAATCGAAATAAATAAATAAATAAATAAATTTGTAGAATTTCCTGTTGAGTTTGAGGAGATGGTCGTTCAACATCTCTATGCCTAAGTCTCTGTGGAGTGGAGTGTGAACATAGGTGCACCTGCTGCCATCCGTAAGGCCTTGTTCTGTAGTCTCTGTAGGTCTTCCCAAAGCTGCGGGCGGCAGCCACTCCAAACTGGTGAAGCGTATGTCATAGTTGGTCGAATTATTGCGGTGATTGCTCGCACCTTGCTCTGCATAGGCATCGACTTGGTCTTCAGGAGTGGGTATTATGCAGCCAGTTAAGCTGCTGCTTTCTGGCAGGTCTTCTCTATGTGGTTTCTCCAGCTGAGTTTTTAGTCCAGAGTCACCCCTAGATAGGAGCTGCTGTTTTCCCATTTGATCTCATCCCCATTGAGGAGTATCTGTAAATGTTTCTGGTTCAGCTTCCTGGTGAATAATGTTGCTGTGGTTTTACTTGTGTTGAGAGTGATCTGCCAGACGCTGTACCAATCAGAGAGGCTGTTTGAAAAGCTCAAGAGTAAACACCCTTTCATTATATTCTGATGAACACTTACGAAAATTACGGTGACGGTGAATATCCATCACAACTAGTGGAAGAAAATGTACGGCTGTCTCACCAAAACACGTGCCTCAAATATTTCTCGTCTTAAGTGACTCTTTTACACATGACAATGAAACAAAAGTGTTTGGTTTCTTTGCAGTGGCTTCTGGGTATGCAAAATGCACCAAAAGACAGCTGATTGTTGTCAGGCAGACTGCCCTCTAGTAACAGCAGATGGTACTGCACCTGCTGCTTGGTAGATAGTTCAATTTATCCCTCCACCGGCTCCTAACTCACTCTCACAAGCACACTCTCTCTCTTTCTTTCTCTCACACACACACCTCTCTCTTTCTACAAGGGCTGCAGAAGGCAACACTCACAGAAAGAAGAAAAAACAAGGAGAAATAACAGTGGGGCATATTTACAAGCCCCTATCGCCACCACAGTGTCGCTTTTCTCGACGCTATGGTGGCAAAATGGGCTTTGCCTTATTCAGAAGGAGGCGTTAAGCTACTTAACGTGGCTTAACACCGCCTTGTGAATAAGGCACCCTTTCATGCTATACTTAGCATAAAAGGCACGAGCAAGGGGTGTTGTGGTGGGCGTTCCAACACAACACCCATTAATTTTGGTGCTACTCCATATTTACAAGGGTGGCGTAAATAGGAGGCATCACCAAAATTAAGACCAGGTAAAATCTCACCTTACTCTGGCGCAACGAGGAGAAATATTTAATTTCTCCTTGTTTTTGCTGCTTCCATGTGTGCAGCCTTATGCAGCACACATAGAAACACCAAAACGCCATTGATTTTTTATGTGCAGGAGGAATGTGTCCCTTCCTGCACATAAACAATCATTATATAGAAAAGGAGTTTTGCACATTGAAATTTTAAAACGCATTTCAGATTTTTTATGTGGACGAAGGGACACCTTCCTGCACATAAGTAATCATTCCCCTAAATGCAAGCATCCGTGCACTATGGTGAAAAGGTACCTGTATTGGCGCTAGGCAGCTAAATTAGCGCCAACACTGGGGGAAACACAACGCTGTATCGTATTCTTGTAAATACGGTGCAGCCCTGCGTTTCAGAAGTGGCAGTGCGCGGCATTAAGCCAAGAAGGCTAACTCCGCACTCCGTCACACCCTTGTAAACATGCCACAAAAGTATTTCTTCTCGCTGCGCCTCCGTACGCTTCCCCAAGGGAGACGCAGGATTCTGACGCATTCCCAGGTTTATGAAACGCTGTAAATCTGGGAATGCGTCAGGTTGCACAGCAAAACCCATGGCACGCACTTTTCATGCAAAGTGATGCTTGAAAAGGGTACGTAAACCCAAGGGCATGAAAAGCCGCGCAGGGTGGCTTTGCGTGGCCTTGTAAATATGGGTCAGCACACTGTGCTGCATTAAAATATTTGATGCACCAGCGGTGCAAGGGGCTTGGAAAAAAGCCCCCTGGCTTTTTAGGTTTTCCTGAATTGAAGAAGATTTCTCATTTCATTTAGTTTCAGGGGTAGCACCACATCTACGACCTTCTCACTGACACACAGAGGTGCACCCAAATCTATACTAATATAATAAAGAGAGAGCCCAAACCTTTGAGGCGGGTAATCTCAGGAACCACAGCACCAATCACAACAGCCAATACAGCGTTGGAAAGGGCAGTTGCAGCAGAAGGACATAGGCTATGCAGACGCCCACCATATACATTTAAAAGGTAACAGAACCGTGCCAGCAAAGTAGTCCCTTGTGGGCGTGTCTGCATTGTTCTGTGGGTGTGTGCTGTGGGTGTGTGCTGGGGGCGTGACAATCGCTGGAGGCATTCCGTCACAAGTGTTGTTTTTTCTTCCCAGGTTCTATACATTCCTGCTCCCTTTAAATAGTAATTCAGTGGAGGTCCCATTCTCTTAGAACCACCCCAAGCACAGTTATGGGCAAAAATACAACTAAAAGGCCCTACAAAGCATTATGGGATAGGATTAGCATCATTATTAGCATTCATGAAAGGGTTTCAATGTTTTTGAATTTTACTCATCAGGGACATCTTGGGATGACGAGGTGAACTGCAGTTTGATGTATAATATTTAAAATGCTATTGCATTTGCCTCATCAGGGACATCTAGGGACGGCGAGGTGAACTGCAGCTTGATGTCTTTAATATTTTAAATGCTATTGCATTTGCCTCATCAGGGACATCTAGGGACCACGAGGTGAACTGCAGCTTGATGTATAATATTTTAAATGCTATTGCATTTGCCTCATCGGGGACAACTGGGGACAACGAGGTGAACTGCAGCTCTTCGTAGAATTATTTGGATACTATAATATTCACTTCCCACGGGTAATCTCGTCCCATAATGCTTTGCAGGGGCTTGATCTCAAAATCATCACATCTCTCACTGCTTGCTGGAAGCTAATTTCACTTTTGTGAAATGACTAAATGCATTTTAGCATGTAGAAATAATTGTTATTTTACCTTGAATATATGAGGTTTCTGTTTTAATAATTGGAAATCTGACGGAACTAAATATTGCGGATTTATTGTACCAAGTTCGAGCCAATTCCGCCCACCCCTACTTTAAATACCCCTGCACCCCATAATCATAACCCACCCTTACTCTATAAAATACCCCAACACCCTTAAACACTAACCCATCTTAACCCTATAAATATACCCTGTACCCCAAAACCCAAACCTATCCCTAAACCCTAAAAATACCCCTGTACCCCAAAACCCAAACCTAGACCAGAACCCTAAAATACCCCTGTATCCCAAAACCCAAACCTAGCCCTGAACCCTGAAAATACCCCTGTACCCCAAAACCCAAACCTAGCCCTGAACCCTAAAAATACCCCTACACCCCAAAACCCAAACCTAGCACTGAACCCTAAAAATACCCCTGTACCCCATAACCCAAAACTATATCTGAACCCTTAAAATACCCAAACACCCCAAAACATATACCTCAGTACCCCAAAACATATACCCCTATACCCATACTTGCCTTTTCCAAACATATTTAAAAAAACATGCTTTTATCATTCATGCATTTACAACGTATTTCGTTGTAAATGTATGTGTGGTAAAAGCATATAAAATGTAATGCCATGCGTTATAATGGCATTGCGGAGTCATGGTACTGTCGTAATGAAAGTATGCGGAGTGATGGCATGCGGAAAGAAAGTTGCGGAATAATGGGTGTTTACCCTCCCCCGTAAGTACATTGGTGGCACGGCGACCCACATTTCCAGCAACATACTCATATTTTTTCACCACCGATTGGAAAAATGCACAGGTCTCTCTCATTGATGCCCAGCACCAACATACACTTTTAGACACACCTCCCACCACAAGTTCTAGAATTGCGAACTTTAGAGATGGGGAGCTACGTTCGAATCTCGGCATCAGCTCAACATCCTGTGATTCCAGGCAAATCGCTTTGTCTCCCCGTGCCTACCACAAATGAATGTGTTCTTCTGTAATGTAAATTGTGGTCATGCCATGTTGTCGAGTTCGTGCTATATAATATTGCAAGGAAAATAAAGTAGGGAAACTCGAGTTCACACACTACTGAACGCGCACTCTTAAGTGCATCAGCGGTGCACTGTGAATCGGAACGTTTCACAGGCCTGTCACAGATAAGAAATGCTATCAAAACGAAATCCTACGAAACAATATACTACTGGCCGGCAGCAATTCATACTCGGACAACGTCGGGACGGGCTGCTAGTACGTAATAAAGAGACTTCAGACTGTGCAAAATGCGGCAGCAAGGCTCCTTCTAAAGGTTCCTAACTATGTCTCCACAAGAGATCCTCTCAAACAGGTGTATTGGCTCCAAATTGAGGCAAGGATTATGTGTAAATCCCTCTTTATTGCTCATAGGGCCATAAATAACAAGGGCCAAATAAATATTAGAGAGATGGTAACCATTTATGTTCCAACTAGACATCTGAGATCCTCGCATCTTCATTTACTCAGCACAACCAGGGTAAAAATGATGAGATGGGGAGGAAGATCGTTTGCACATCTAGTACCGAAGTTGTGGAACAATCTTCCACTCAGTATGCGAGCACTGGAAAATGAAATTTCCTTCAGGAAGAATCTTAAGACATAGCTGTTTCCCCGTCAATGTACCAGAGGCTCTACTCTCAGCACAAGACTCACAATTGCGGGGAAGCCTTCGGGTATCCATACGCTTTTCAAAACATAAACATAAACAACATGACCTACTCTTCATAACCGAATCATTGTTGGGAGATGATTGCCTGTGTGCCAGTGCCTGCCTGTGCCCCTCTTCTTTTTTGTGCCCCCTTGTGCCTGCATTGCCCTTTTTTCCCTTCTGTACCCCCGTGTGCGCTGATACCCTTGTCCCCATCGCCGCTGCCTCCCCATTTATTTTTTCCCGCCGCTGCCTCCCGTGCGGCCCCGTCCCCCCATGCCCATTCGCTAACTGGCCCTCCCGCCTCCCAGCCTCCCAGCGGACCTCTCCTCTGCACCGAAGGCGTGCCTAAGGCAAGCCCGTCTGCGTCCGTCCACGCCTGGACCGCGCCCAGAGATAGGACCCTTGGCCCTCCCACCACCGACAGAGCAAGACTCCACCACGACGCAAACACCCTCATTGCGCTCAACAACGGACGGACGCCTACCTGCCACAAAGCTACCCCCAAGCGCACCCACGGCCCCTTCACCTGCCGAAACTGCACCTTCACCTGCACCAACGACGCCAAAGCACCTACAGAAACGGGACCCAACCAACTGCACTGAATTATGCTGAACACCCGCTCCGCAGGCAAGCACGCAAGCATGCCGTCGAGCTCTGGGACCTACTCACCTCCGCATCCCCAGACATCACCTTCCTGACCGAGACCTGGCTGAACGAAACCTCCTCCCCAGACATCGCAGTGGCCATTCCCGACGGATACAAGATCTCCCGCCAATGGAGCCGGGGGAGGAATTGCCACCGCTCACAAGAACACCATCAGGGTCTCCATGAACACCGACTACACCCTCACCGCCTCCGAACACATGCACTTCAAGATCCACAAGGACCCCAAAACCACCCTCAGAGGCACCCTCATCTACAGACCACCCGGCCCACGCCCCCAATTCGGCAACTCCATCGCTGACCTCATCAGCACGCACGCACTGACCTCCGCCAATTACATCCTGCTTGGCGACCTGAACTTCCATCTGGAAAACAACAACAACAGCAACTCCTCCACCCTGGTCGACAACCTCACCACCCTCGGACTGAAACAGATCATCACTACCCCTACTCACATTGCCGGCCACACGCTCGATGCCATCTTTCCTCCAGCCCACATGTCGCCTACAGCCACGCCTCCGAGCTCACCTGGACCGACCACCACTGCGTCCACTTCACCTTCCAAAAACCCGTCACCCACCACCGCACCCCACAGATCCCCCGCCGATGCTGGGGAAAAGTTACCAAAGAACAGCTGGAAACCCACCTCACTCTCGACCCCCCGATCAGCCCCACCGACACAGAGGACGGGACCCGCTGACTCAGACTCTGGATGGAAAACTGTGCCAACACCATAGCACCAGTACGACAACCCACCGACAGAGACACCAGCCTGAGAGCCAGCTGGTTCACCCCAGAGCTCCTGGCCTGCAAACGCACCTGCCGAAAACTCGAAAACTCCTGGCGCAGCAACAGAACACCCGCCAACCACGTAGCCTGCAAACACGCCATCCGCAACCATCACCACCTCATCAGGACCACCAAAAGAGCCTCATTCAAAGACCGCCTGAACAACAACGCACACAACAGCAAAGAGTTCTTTAGCATCGTGAAAGAACTCTCGAGCCCCAGCTCCAGCACCAACGACATCCCGCCGTCGCAAGCCTTGTGCGACTCCCTCGCCGCCTTCTTCCACCACAAAATCACCAACATCCACAACAGCTTCAACCCCCGAATGAACCCGACGTACCCTACCACTATGAACACACCCAATCCCAATGACCACGTCTCTCTGACCACAAGGACCAACGTAAGCACCGAGGACATAATCAACACCATGAGCACCATCCACTCAGGCTCCCCGTCGGACCCTCTCCCCCACCACATCACCAACAAAGTCAACAGCCTCATCGCACCCCACCTACGCAGCATCGTCAACCTGTGCTTCAAAACTGCCACCTTTCCAGAGGCCTGGAAGCAAGCCGAGATCAACGCCCTACTTAAGAAGCCCAAGGCGGACCCGAGCGACCTCAAGAACTTCCGGCCCATCTCCCTGCTTCCGTTCAAAGCTAAAGTCATCGAAAAAACCGTCAATACCCAACTCACCCGCTACCTAGAAGACAACAACATCCTCGACCCCTCCAAATCTTGTTTCCGCAGCAACCACAGCACCGAGACCGCCCTCATCGTCGCCACAGACGACATCAGAATCCTACTCGCCAACGGCGAGACAGCAGCCCTCATCCTCCTCGACCTCCCCGCCGCCTTCGACACCGTCTGCCACCACACACTTCGCACACGCCTCTACGACGCAGGGATCAGAGACAAGGACCTGGACTGGACCTCTTCCTTCCTCACCGACAGAACCCAGAGAGTCCTCCTCCCCCGTTCCAATCCGGAACCACCAAAAACATCTGCGGTGTCCCTCATGGATATTCCCACAGTCCGATGCTGTTCAACGTCTACATGGCTCCCCTCGCTCGCATCGCCAGACTTCATGACCTCTACATAATCTCCTATGCCGACGACACCCAACTCATCCTCTCCCTCACCAAAGACCCTCTCACCACCAAATCCAACCTGCACCTGGGAATGAAGGCCGTCACAGACTGGATGGAAGCAAGCCGGCTCAAGTTGAACACGGACAAGACGGAGATCCTCATCCTTGGGCCCAACCCCTCAGCATGGGACGACTCCTGGTGGCCCCCATCTCTGGGATCCCCCCCGGCACCCACCAACCATGCACGCAACCTGGGGGTCATCCTCGACTCCAAGCTCAGCATGACCAGCCAAGTCAACGCAGTCTCCTCTGCCTGCTTCCACACCCTGTGCATGCTCCGCAAGATCTACAGATGGATCCCGACGAACACTCGGAAAACCGTCACCCACGCCCTCATCAGCAGCCATCTCGACTATGGAAACGCCCTCTACACCGGAGCCCCGGCCAAACTCATCAGCAGACTCCAAAGAATCCAGAATGCTTCAGCACGACTGGTACTAGACGTCCCGCGTAGAGACCACATAACCTCGCACCTCAGAGAACTGCACTGGCTCCCCATCGACAAAAGAATCACTTTCAAACTCATGATCCACGCACACAAAGCACTCCACAGGACCGGCCCTGCCTACCTCAACAGCAAGCAGACTCTCCTTCTACGTACCCAACAGGAAACTCCGCTCCACCGAACTATCCCTGGCCGCCGTCCCACGCATCCACAGAACCTCTTCCGGAGGTAGATCCTTCTCCCACCGCGCCACCAAGAGCTGGAACACTCTCCCCCTCCACCTATGACAGACCACAAACCTCCCAGCATTCAGAAGACTGCTCAAGACCTGGCTCTTCGACCACTAGCTGCAGCCCCTCCTCCCCCCAGCGCCTTGAGACCCTAGCGGGTATGTAGCGCGCTTTACAAATTACTTGATTGATTGATTGATTGATTGAAATGTCTCCAGTGTTCCCTGAATCTGTTCCTCTAGGCTATCAAACTATCACACACAATCCACCCCTAGAGAACAGGTTACTTGAAGAATACATAACTCAAAAGGCAATCTTGTTAACATACAAAAGGCTGGTAAACAATGCCCCTCACCCTTTAGTAAAACTGTGGGAAAAATGGGGAAAAGACATTGCAGACATGCAAGAGGACGAATTGTCCGTCGCCCTATCATCCCCTAAAGAAGTAGCTATTAAGTCCCGATTTCGTCTCATACAACTTAAAGTGTTCCACAGAGCCTATATCTCATGTACTGCATTGGCAAAAATGGCTAGGCGATCAGATTCACTTTCCCGAAAGGATGCGGTCAAGAAAGAACATTATTTTACAGGGGGGTGGCTTAGCCAGCTCTAACATGGCCGCACCTTGAGTGGGTTCTGCGGCCAAGCCACTTATCCGATCAAAATCCTGCAGACACGGGGCCCGATTCACAGAACTAACTTAAGACAAAATCCTAAACTTACTACTTTTGGTATTCACAGAAGTTAGGATTTTGTCTTAAGTTTGTCTTAAGACAGACTTAAGACAAAATCCTAACTTAAGTCTGTCTTAAGTCTGTCTTAAGACAAACTTAAGACAAAATCCTAACTTCTGTGAATACCAAAAGTAGTAAGTTTAGGATTTTGTCTTAAGTTAGTTCTGTGAATCGGGCCCACAGTGCCCATCGCTGCTAAACACAGCACCTTCGCCACTTACCCGAGCCGGTGGCCTGGACTGGTCACCCTTTTGTCTTCTTGCAACGCTGCTGGACTGAGATTCACCGCTGCGGGTGTCCCAGGCCTAGGCTCCGCGGATGGCGCGGCTGAACCAGCCCCCTCGAGGCTGTCTGCGGGCTGCCTCCAGGCTTCTGATCCTTTCCCGGCGTCCCGCCTTCGCAAACTCTTCGCCTGAGCCGATGAGTACCATTGCTGTGGGGGCGAGTTGTGGTGGGGCTTGGGGTGCACTCGTTGAACCGCCTGGCCGTTTCACGCGCGGATCCCGTGCATCATACACAGGTGTCTGCCACTTAGGCCTCTCCTCTTCGGGCCGGGTGACGCAGGTGGTGCGCTCCCCTGAGCTATCCAGCTGCAGCTTCGGTGCTGGCCGCGATGCCACTTCAGCGTTGAGACCTCTGGGGGTCTCGTGCACTGGGCATCCGCCCTTGGGAGACACGCCTGCCGCTCATTGCCACTGCTCTTGGGAGCCGCCGACCTCATTCACTGCCCGTCGGACCCCACCAGGCCCAGGCCGGCTGGTTCCATTGCCTGGGAGCTCCTGTTTTTCTCATCTCTGATCCGGTCCTGCACTTTCTCTACTGCGTGGCGCTCATCCTCCGCCCTTTGCTGGGTCCTGCTGCAGTGGATGCCTGGTGACTGAGGTGCCATCATCCTAACACAATCTCGCACTCCTCTGGCCTGTAACTGGACTGTGCTATTGGCCTCCTTTTTGGGGGTCCCCTTACCCGGTGCGTCACGCTGTGAAGGAGCACCCACTGCTCACAGTGCGCCTTTGCCTGCTCCTGGCCTGCATCCTATTATGATGCCTGTGGCTGGGCTGGCACTGCTGCTCCCTCTGCTTCTCCGGCAGCCCTGCACGCAACTTACCAACCCTACTGCCATGCCGGTCTGGTCCATTCTTCACATGCCAGACCCCTTTGCTTCTCTCCCGGACTGTGAGCTTGTTGATCCTTTGCTTTGACCCCTTGGCATTGGGTTCTGTCCCTGGTGGCCTCCACGCCACACTCGCTTCTGGCACACCAGTTGACTGCCTCGGCCCACCGACAGAACTTGCTGCTGGCCCTGTGCATCCGCCACCTTCTGAGCTGCTATACCGTGTTCGAGTGCAACGTTCTTCTCCTTGCTCCATTGCCTTTATTCCGGTGCTTGTTCGCTGCCTCAGTCATGGGACATACAGACCCCCAAGCAGCCCAAAATTGCCTTTGATCAGCGCCGCCAGATGTGCCAGGAGGGCGCTGGCACTGACTGAGGGGACTCCCTGACTCCATCTGCATGGCTCCTACTCGTGAAGTTGACCTAAAGGCCATCATGCTGGACGTCAAGTCCACTGTCACCAGGATAGCAGCCCAGCTAGATCAACTGTCAGCCCTGCTGGACACAGTGAAGGCCCGAGTAGACTCCCACGATGCCCGCTTCCTGCATGTAGAGACCAGGGTGTCAGACGCGGAAGACTCCGCCACCCAAGAAAGTCAGAAACTGCTGAAAATGGACAAAATAGTGGACCTCATCCGGAACAAGAACGAGGATTTGGAGGCGCGCTCTCGTAGGAGCAACCTCCGCATTACGGGAGTGCCTGAATCCACCAACAACTCCCATATGGAGGACTTTGTGGAATAGTTGGTTATGCAACATCCTCTCACCTGTCTTCATCGTCGAGCGGGCCCACCGCTCCCTCGGCCCTAGCCCTGCCCCTGGCCTGCCGGCCCACCCTATTATTGCCAAAATCTTGAACTTCAGGGACCGCGACGCCATTCTACGGGTGGCCAGGGAGAAAGGGGAAATCCAGCATCAGAGCAACTCCCTGTCATTCTATCCCGACTACACCACTGCGGTCCAGGCGAATCGCTGCAAACTCCTTCTGGCGAAACGACTCCTCCAAAAGCACGACATCTCCTACTCATTGGCATATCCTGCCAAACTGCGCATCAAACAGGGCTCCAAGACTCTCATATTTCCGGACCCCAGAGAAGCGTTGGTATTTGGTAACAAAATCGACTGGTTACATCGCACTTCGTCTGCCAACTCCCAAGCTGCTGCTGACGATAATCTCAGTGATAATGATTGACCTACTGGCACGTTCTGTCTTCTTTATGCTCTTGGGTTTTTGTTACTCTGATTCCTGGTTCAAATGGGGCCTATTGTATTTATGTTGACTCCTAGGCCATCACAGCTCATATCCTTGCCGTCGGCACAGTGTCCTCTACTTCTTGATGTTCACTCTTTGCTGTCTGCCACCCCTTATGGCTTGGCCACTCTGCCTTTCTGGCAGAGGTGTGTGCTGAGCGCTGCCATGCCCTCACAGGATGATTCCCTTCTTAGACACAGTTCTTTCCCGTCCTAGTTGTGGGTCCTTGGGGTGGGAATGGGTGGTACCTCAGACTGATTGGGGGGTTGGTGTGGGAGCGGATTGTGGAGTTCTCTGGGGTTTTTTACTTTTGAGGGTGGACTCAGGTGGTTAGGTGTTGGGGGCTTGGAATTTGCGACCTCTCAATGAGGCGCTACTATTTTCGTCTTCACTGGCTCACATATTGAGCCCTTTCAAGTGAAGTCTCCTCTCTCCTGTTGTTCAAACTCCTGTTGGGGGGATTGTATTGTTCGATCTGTTGCCTCCTCATGAAGACCTTATTGTATTTTTGATTGCACTGTCTCACAGAGATTCAACGGCTATTGCACTGTTGCTCTTCCTCGTTATTTACTGCACTGTTCAGCGCATCTGAACGCAGTTTCTGCCTTCTCTATTTCCCGTTTTCGGCACCCCGTCCTTTGATACTGCACTATGTTTTACACTACACTATGGACCTGGAATGTTCGTGGGCTTAACAACCACCACAAGGCACAACTGGTGCATGCCCACCTCATTTGGCATAAGGTGGACATTTGTTTTTTACAGGAGACCTATCTGCTACCCACCACCTCCTCCAGACTCATTTCCCGTCAATGCGCAAAGGGCTCCCATGGCAGACCTCCCAAGTGTTCATTGCTACTGGGGGTTGATTTGTGATTTTGCATGGCACTCTTCGGGCCCAGCCTCTGACGCTTGCTGCCTTGTATGGCCCAAACTGCAAAGACTCGGACTTCTTCGCGCAAGTCAGGATCCACATCTCATCCTTTGGCCCGCTGCACTCCTCTGGGGGGGGCTGATTTTAATGTTACATTGTCCGCTGCTTTAGAATGGTCCGGCACTCATGCCCCCCACCCGCGTGCGGTTTCACTCCTCAGCTCCATTATCTCGGACAATTCCCAGTAGGCGCATGGCTTCATTCCCACCCTGCTGTGCGGGAGGGCACATGTGTCACTGGTACCCGTGGCTGCTGGTCCCAACTAGATTTGTGGATCACAACTCCGGACGCCTTGGTCTGGCTTACCTAGGTTGATCATACGGCGCACACTCTCTCAGATCATGCTCCGGTTCATCTGGGCCTCTGTCTTCCAGAATCCCCTTGCATGTCTTCCCCTGGCGGCTTCCCCCCAACATGCTACGCGACTCGTCTTCTGTCCCGAAATACAAACCACAATCGTGAATTATTTCGAGCTCAACAAGGGTTCTGTGAACTCTCCATCTATGCTTTGGGAGGGGTTTAAAGCCTTCATCCGTGGGGAATGTATTTCTAAGCAGTCAGGCTTCCTCCGCTGCATCCGCGGCACTCTCAATAAACTGGAAGAAGTGATTAAGGTACTCGATGATTCTAACGCCCGGGACTCGCACCTTGACATGCTTGATCAGATACGCAGGAAACTCATGGACTTCGCCGACAAGGCCAAAAGAGAACTTGCGTTTCTCGGTAGGGAGGCACGAGCACGCCATTTTGGTGAGGGTGGCCGCCCTGGTAAAACTATTGCCAACCACCTCTGCCAGCCTCAGGCTGCATCCTACATCACCGCCCTTCAGGACCGCGGCCCTGTCCATACTCCATCCCCAGAGGAAATTAGGATGCGCTTCACTACATTTTATGCACAGCTCTACACGGCCGTATCGGTACCACAGCGTGACGTACTCAACCAATATTTTGACACCCTCCAGCTCCTCTGGATTGGTAATCCCCATCGGGAGTTCCTAGATGAGCCCTTCTCTGAAGAAGAATTTTTTGCGGCAATCAATAGTATGCCCGGTGACAAAGCCCCCGGTTCAGATGGCCTGCCAGCCTCCTACAATGCCTTTGCCCCACTTTTGATTCCTCATCTAGCATCCAATGTATACAATGAATCTTTCGAAACAGGTCAGTTTCTTCCGTCGCTGCGCAAGGCCTTATTGACACTACTCCTAATACCGGACAAACCACCTGAACAATGAGACTCCTACCGTCCTCTATCCCCCATCAATACAGACAATAATATCTTTGCCAAATTGCTCGCTTCCCGTCTCCTTCCTCTCATGCCGCTCATTGCCCGCCCTGACCATTCCGGTTTTAACCCCGGACGCACAACCTCTCACAACCTCCGGACCATTTTCTCTGTCCTCCATCAAATTATCCCGTGATTCCGGCAGTGGCCGCCCTGTTTGATGCCACCACGGCCTTCGACACCTTGGAGTGGCCCTTCCTCTTTTATCTCCTTCCCCGGTTGGGTTTAGCCAGGTCTTTTTACATAAAGTGCTTCTACTTTACCCTCTTCCTACTGCCCGTCTCTGTATAAGTGGACAGACTTCTGAGCCTATCCCCTCGGACGCGGTACTAGGTAGGGTTTTGGATTGACCCCGTTGCTATTTGCTGTCGCAATGGAACCCCTCGCGGCTGGTCTTCGGCAAATTTATACCCAGAGAGGCATCAGCTTTGCGGCCCGTGCCCTGCTAGTCTCTGTGTATGCGGACGATGTCACTCTTTATGTCCGTAATCCCCAAGAGAACCTCACCCCACAGGTCCGTGAAGTGATACGCTTTGGTGGCTACTCAGGATTTCAGGCCAACTGAAATAAGTCTGTACTGTTCCTCCTTACAGACGCCACAACACCTGTTTGTTCATGACTATCCCTTCGTGTGGGCATTGGAGCCCACCAGATATCTGGGCATTTGGTTAAGCAGGGATGTGGATGAACTTTGGAGAGTTAACTTTGGCAATGCAGTGGACTGGTTTGAGTCCAAGATCCCTCGCTGGATCCGGCTTCCACTTTCGTTGGCCGGGCGCATTGCCATCGCCAAAATGGTGGTACTTCCGAAGTTTTTATACTTATTCGTCAATATCCCCATCCCTCTCTCCGCTCACTTTTTCCGTAAGGTTCACTCTTTGCTCATCACCCTCATCTGGGCCGGTCGACAACCCCGGATCCTACAGCACACCCTACAGCACTCTCAGGCTTCCGATGTCGCATGGCAGGCTAGGCACCCCGGGCTACAAGCTGTATGCCCTTAGTGCTCAAGCCAATTTTCTTCATTTCTGGCTCCACCCCACTCCGTTCCAACCTCATGTTGCGGTAGAGGCTGACCTCGCTGCCCCGTGGCCGCTCACGACTGCCCTATTCGCCCCGGCGAAACTCCTTCACACTGAAATGGACACCGTTGAGACCCTGCGTTGGGCTTGGGAAGGGCTCCGCAAATTCTCTGGCTCTCATATGCTTTCCGCGAACACTATGCCAATCACTCATCACCATGCCTTTCCCCCTCTTCAGTCTTCTGGGATGGCCAAGCGCGCCACTCGGCTGAGCCCCTCCACTTTGTTGGACCTCTACCCTCGGGATACATTCTTCTCGCCTGCCGCAGATTCTGAACCCATGGACACCCTGTTATACTACCAACTCAGAGCAGTTTGCAAAAAGCTTCACTCCACAATTCCCCAACCCCCCTTTTCGATGGCTACCTTTAATCTTTTCTATACATCCCCTCTCCTAAAAAATTGGTCTCCAAAATGTATGCCTACACGCCAGCAGCATCTTCCATCTCCTCTGACCGGGCGCGCGTTGCTTGGGGTGAAGATCTGGGAGCTGAAATTTCTGAAGCCGACTGGTTATATTGTTGCAAGCAGATCAAATACCGCTTCCCAAACTATCGCTTTAGCCTTATTCACTTCAAGTACATACATCGGCTATATCGGACTCCTGCCCAACTTCACAAATTGGGACTTGTTACTAGTGATAGATGTCTGCGCTGCTCTGCGCCTGCGGCGGACTTCTCTAACCTCGCCTGGCTGTGCCCCCGGGTCTCCGCATATTGACGTAAGGTCTGGGCTGCCATCTCTGCAATCACTTTGTCACTGATCCAGCCGGACCCTCTGCTATGCCTCTTACGCTTTGTTAAATTTTGTCCGGACGCCACCTGCCACTTGACTGCCATGCTACTGGTCCTCGCGCGGTGTAGCATCTCTATGTGTTTGGGTCGCAAGCCTCGCCAAAGTTTGCCTCTGGCTTGAAGATGCTTCCCGCTGCCAAACCCTCCTTTCTGAGTTCTGGGACCTTCAACCAGCCAGATCTCGTCCAATTGACATTTAGCTCATGACCCACCTCTTAAGTCATAATTCACAACACCCTGCGACATCTCCCGCGCTCCCTGCTGGTCCCCCGCCCGCGGAGGCCACCGGTGAAGGTCCTTGAGCTGTTTCGCCTCTACTCCTATCACCCCCCTGCTCCCTCTGTCTTTCCACCTCACTTATGGCGCCTCTATCTAATCAATGTTTCACCCCCTCTGTGGTTATACGTGATTGTTTTCTGGCATTGTTTCCAAATGTCATAATGGCTAAGATTGCCTCTGCTGTGCTGTATTGTACTGTTGTGCTCATTTCCTTGAAACTGTGTAATCCTGTAACTGTGCTGTGCATCTTTATCAGAAAAGGATTTTGGAAATTGAAAAAAAAAAAAAGAAAGAACAGTGGGGCATATTACCAACAACTAGCGATATTTATCGCTAAATAGGCTTAGCGACAATTTTTTTATTGCCGCACAACGCCGGATTTTATCGCTGAGATAACGTGCTATTAGCAACATTTATCTCAAAAGCGATAACATTTCCGGCGATAGCGGCGAAATCCGTGAATATCGCTGAGAATACTGCGATATTCATGCCTTATCGGTAACAGGGTCTTAGCCTGAATATCCACATCCCATTGGATATAATAGCTAAGAACTGGTCTGAGCAGGCGTTAGTTTTTAGAGATATTCGCGCTTAGCGCAAATATTTCCATCGCTACGCCTGCGTTGATAATAGGCGATAGCGATGTTAGCGACTGTTTTCAGTCGCTAACAGTTTGGGTACACCCATTTTGCATGTCATTAGCGACAAATATCGCTGACATGCAAATCGGGCCCCAAACCGCTCGCTATCACCTAAAAGCTGCTGTTAGCGGCAGCTTGCTATTAGGGCGGTGAAATTTCACCTGCCTTGATAATATGCCCCAGTATTTCACATAATAAGGGAGGGCCCGATTCACAGAATGAACTTAAGACTCAATCCTAAACTTACTACTATTTTGGTATTCACAGAATGCACTTACTACTTTTGCCATTCACAGAATGAACTTACTACTTTTGGTTTCACAGAAGTAAGGATTTTGTCTTAAGTCTGTCTTACGTTTGTCTTAAGATAAGCTTAAGGCAAAATCCTAACTTCTGTGAATACCAAAAGTAGTAATTTCATTCTGTGAATACCAAAAGTAGTAAGTGCATTCTGTGAATACCAAAATAGTAGTAAGTTTTGGATTGAGTCTTCAGTTCATTCTGTGAATTGGGCCCTTTGTATTTACAGCCATGCATTGAAAAGACAGCTTGATTATTTTGCTTTACCTGGCTCTAATACAATATGTCAATGACATCCTGTTGGCAGCCGATACTCCTGAACAATGTTAAAAATGTACCTTGTCTTTGCTTTCTTTCCTTGCATCGCACCTTCATAAAGTGTCACGGAAGAAATTGCAATATTGTAGACCGAAGGTAACTTATTTAGGTCACCTTCTGTCTAAGGAGGACCGTGCACTGACACCAGATCGCATTCAAGCAATTTTAGACACACCAGAACCTTCTACTCAGAAAGATGTTCGTGCCTTTATTGGTTTGACTTCATTTTGTAGGCAGTGGATATTAGTATTTTCACACATTGTAAATCTGCTAGTGCTTTTGACGAATGACACTCCGTTGCCCCTTCCATGGACAGATGAATGTGAGAATTCTTTTCGACAGTTACGACAAGCTCTTTGTTCAGCACCAGTGTTAAGTACTCCAGATTATACGAAGCCTTTTACACTCTATGTACATGAGAAAGATGGATGCGCATTGTCAGTTTTAGTGCAGACACATGGTGATAAACAGTGTCCCTGTGCAGATTTTTCAGCAGTACTTGATCCTGTTGCTCGTGCATTGCCTGGATGCTTAAGTTCAGTTGCAGCAACAGCTGTGTCCATACGTCAGAGTGAAGGGATAGTTTTGTCGCATAAATTGTTGGTGCTAGTACCCCATGCAGTAGATCACCTTCTAAACCAGACCAAAACGCAGCACTTGACTAGTGCTCGTCTGACAGGCTACGAATTGACACTGTTGGCCCCTCATATTACCCTAAAGAGATATGCGGCTTTAAACCCAGCCACTTTGTTGCCATATCCTGCGACTCAGTCTCAGTCACAGGAGCCTCATGATTGTATATTCCTTACTGAGGAACAGACAAAGGGTTGCATCGACTTGCAAGATACGCCCCTTTTAGATGTAGATGGGGAATTGTGGGTTGATGGGTCCTGTTTGAAGTTAGCAGATGGCACGACCTCAGCTGCATATGCAATTACGACACTTGAGACAATAGAGACAATAGTGGAGACAGCTCGTATACCTCAGAAGTCGGCTCAAGCAGCTGAGCTAATAGATTTAACGAGAGCATGTGAACTTAGCACTGATTTGCGTGTGAACATCTATACAGACAGCCGCTATGCTTTTTGAGTGGCCCATGATTTTGGTCAGCTTTGGAAGGAAAGAGGCTTTCTTACGTCCCACAGGATACAGATAATGCGCGGAGAGTTAGTGCATAATCTCTTAACTGCACTAACATATCCAAAGAAGATAGCTATTATAAAGTGCAGCACACACAAGAAAGTGACTGACAAGATAGGACAAGGTAATGCTTTTGCTGATCGCGTTGCTAGTGAGACTGCAATGCAACGAAGCACTACTTCCATGTATGTAGTGAAGTCTCAAGCTAAGCGATGGCGTGATGCTCGACAGGAAGTGTTAGATGTACATAGATCTGCTTGTGTAGCAGAACTTGAGAAATGGGCTAAATAAGGAATATTGGACGATGAGGGTTGTTGGCGCAACAAAGACATGGATAAATGGAAACTACCTGCAGCCTATTTATAACCTATGAGTCAAATGGCACATGGGCTGGCACATGTTGGAGCTCTAGCGATAACCAAATTGCTTACACGAGTTTGGGAGCATCCTGAGATTGCCAGCACAGCTAAGAGAATAGTACAGTCCTGTTTGATCAGTTGGCAGTATAATCCTGGTAAAGGGACACGGACTCCTACAGGAGGGTTTGCTACACCGACTGCACCTTTTGAAGTTTTGCAGATGGATTACATCCAACTTGAACGCTGCAATTACTTAAAATATGTCCTAGTGGTGGTATGTTCCTTCAGTAAATGGATAGAGGCATACCCCACAAAGGATAATACAGATACAGCTAAGTTGCTTCTAAAGGAGTTTTTCCCAAGATATGGTGTTTGCAAACTTTCGTGGAGTGACAGGGAACCTCATTTCATTGGGCAAGTTGTTGAGTATGTTTAGGAATCAAACAGAATTTCCATGCAGTCTTCCACCCACAATCAGCAGGATTAGTGGAGAGGTACAACGCTACTCTGAAACTGAAGTTAGCGAAAATACTGGCTTCCACGTCTCTGAAATGGCCTGATGCTCTACCTTTGGCATTGTTGTCCATAAGATCGGTGTCACATTCACGATCTGGGCTTACACCATATGAGGTGGTGTTTGGAAGACCGATGAACATTTGGGGAGTTCCTAAGCCACGCCCCATACATGATGTTCAATGTGTTCTGATGAATGGTTATTTGGCACGATTAACTAACAGTTTGATCTCTATTCATCAACAGGTTTGAAAAGCTCTTCCTGACAGATCTACAGCTGAGGCCCACGAACTCCGTCCTGGCGATCACGTGATGGTCAAGGTGTTTGACAGATTGAACAGCTTGGGCCCGAGGTGGCGAGGACTGCAGTTCGAGTGACGAATCAAAAGAATTGGGTCCATAGTACTCACTGCAAGAGAGTACTACCTACCTTGGTGGAACCTGCTGTGTTGACCGACCATCGAGAGAATCTGGAGATGGAGAAAGGTCAAGCTATCTCACCTGACGAATCTGTGGAAGTCTTCCCAGACCGCACGATCGCTGGAGAATCCCGATATCAGCTGAGATCAAGGAAAGAATCTGCTTTGCTGAAAAAAACTGGTTGAGCTACCGCCCTGGGTTGGTGAAACGGAATGCCGTTGTGGCAAGGCGGGGATCAGTTCTGCATAGTGTAGTGACACCCATCTTGACTCTCAGTGAAGAAATCAACAGCTGCCCAGGGCTAAGCGCTCCAACGATTGTTTCAACGACGAGCTGATCATGTCTACAGAAAGATCAACTGTTGTTGTTGCTAAACCTAACGCTAGAAGATCATTTGTGCTGTAGGGTTTGTTGGTGCTATAGTGGTTATGGCAGAAATTACCTGGTATGTTGAGAAAGTGGCTCCTGCTCGACAGCTTTTGATCGCCACTACTCCAGTGCCAGTTGAACACCACTACTTTACGCTTCCCTACCATGAGCAGAAGCATCAACAATCCTACCTAAATAATACATTCATCCAGATGTTGCATAATACTCATAATGCCACAAATACTACCAACTGTTGGGTGTGTGGGATGATACCTGCTCACCAGAAAAAGGGAGGAACACCTTTTATTCCTCTTCCATTCTCACACAATGGTTCTTGTCAAGTTTGGTAAGCACTTTTGTTTGCATCTGGAAAGCCTTCAATAGGTGGGATTAACTTTCACCTCAATAAAGTATGCTACCAAGATAAAGATAGGCCTGAGCGTAGTTTGGGTAGCAGCACTATGATGCTGATGACACTGTGTACTTGTCAGCACTGTAAAACAAATTGCAAAAAAATTGCAGCACTGTAAAGCAAATGACAAAATATTTGCAAATAGCATACTGTTCAGTGCCAATTATAATAAAACTAGCAGCCCGTCCCGACGTTGTCCGGGTATGAATTGCTGCCGGCCAGTAGTATATTGTTCCGTAGGATTTCGTTTTGATAGCATTTCTTATCTGTGACAGGCCTGTGAAACGCTCCGATTCACAGTGCACTGCTGATGCACTTAAGAGTGCACGTTCAGTAGTGTGTGAACTCGAGTTTCCCTACTTTATTTTCCTTGCAATATTATATAGTGCGAACTCAACAACATGGCATGAGCACAATTTACATTACAGAAGAACACATTCATTTGTGGTAGGCACGGGGAGACAAAGCGATTTGCCTGGAATCACAGGATGTTGAGCTGATGCCGAGATTCGAACGTAGCTCCCCATCTCTAAAGTTCGCAATTCTAGAACTTGTGGTGGGAGGTGTGTCTAAAAGTGTATGTCGGTGCTGGGCATTAAAACTTTTAAAACCATTGGAGGCAACAGGAGCCTTACCTTTTAGATTTCCTACTAGGGCTCGGTGGAGTGTGTGCGCCATCTTCGTTTGGGCAGGTCAGGCGACCTAGCTCGACCCCACACCCCCGCGCTCCGCCCCTATTTAGGAGCAGCGTTCTCAGAGCTCAGCATTGGAGGCAGGCGACCCCGGTGGCAGTGGGTTCGCGCCTGCAGTTGGACACACGAGACTCTACAACGCTGACGCCCTGCTGATTGAGAGCAGCGGCGCCGAACTTTTAAAACTTTTAAAACCATTTGTACTTCTTCAAAGGCAACAGGAGCCTTACCTTTTCGATTTCCTACCAGGGCTCGGTGGAGTGTGGGCGCCATCTTCGTTTGGGCAGGTCAGGCGACCTAGCTCGACGCCACACCCCCGCGCTCCGCCCCTATTTAGGAGCAGCGTTCTCAGAGCTCAGCATTGGAGGCAGGCGACCTCGGTGGCAGTGGGTTCGCGCCTGCAGTTAGACACACGAGACTCTACAACGCTGACGCCCTGCTGATTGAGAGCAGCGGCGCCGAACTTTTAAAACTTTTAAAACCATTTGTACTTCTTCAAAGGCAACAGGAGCCTTACCTTTTCGATTTCCTACCAGGGCTCGGTGGAGTGTGGGTGCCATCTTCGCTTGGGCAGGTCAGGCGACCTAGCTCGATGCCACACCCCCGCGCTCCGCCCCTATTTAGGAGCAGCGTTCTCAGAGCTCAGCATTGGAGGCAGGCGACCCCGGTGGCAGTGGGTTCGCGCCTGAAGTTGGACACACGAGACTCTACAACGCTGACGCCCTGCTGATTGAGAGCAGCGGCGCCGAACTTTTAAAACTTTTAAAACCATTTGTACTTCTTCAAAGGCAACAGGAGCCTTACCTTTTCGATTTCCTACCAGGGCTCGGTGGAGTGTGGGCGCCATCTTCGTTTGGGCAGGTCAGGCGACCTAGCTCGACGCCACACCCCCCGCGCTCCGCCCCTATTTAGCCGTCCCCCAATGAGGGAGCGCAGCGGACGAGCGCAGCGGGCGCGCCGAAGGCGCGCCGAAGTCGAGCCTAAGTCAAGCCCGTCTGCGCCCGTCCGCGGCCGGACGGGGCTAGGGGCTCGACCCCATGTCCCTCTCTATTCTCCCGCGGACCTACTGGCCCTGCAGGGCCCTTGGCCCCTGGCCAAATCCACCATCAGGCGCATTACTGCTCTTGGCTTCTATCTCAATCCCCACTATCCTACACCCTCCAATTTGATTCCCCCTCAGCCCCACCTTCCTGACCTTAGTCCCACATCCCCCCCCCCTGTCCCTCATTTTACTCAATACTAGGTCGGCCGTAAAGCACCACCAGGAGCTGTTTGTGCTGCTGGATACTCACCAGCCTGACATGTTACTCTTAACAGAAACATGGTTTTGTGACACCTCCTTGCCCTCTCTGTTGGCCGCCCTTCCCTCTCCTTATGTGGCCCTTCGTGCCGACCGACTAGGGGGTAAGTCAGGTGGTGGTGTCGCTCTCATCTTTCGAGCTGAGCATAACTTTCAACTTCTTCCCTCCCCCATTATTAATTCTACCGAGCACTTGGTAGCTCGTTCACTGGCCTTCTCTCCCCCGCTCACCTGTTTATTGGTGTACCGCCCACCTCAGTCATCCCATCTATTCTTGCCGGCTTTTCAGGATTTGTTGGGCACTTTAGCGATCAACCACGCCTCTATCCTGGTACTAGGGGATTTTAATTATTGGCCCTCAGACCCCCAAGAAAGCACAACTTCTAAACAATTCTCTGACTCACTTTCATCCCTTAATTTTATTTCTCATTTGCACACCCCTACGCACACCCACGGCCATGTACTAGACCAGGTCTGGTCCCTTAACGCCTGGGTCTCCTCCATGACCGTGTCCCCATGCCCCTGGTCAGATCATGCCCTGGTTTCCTTTTCCCTCCACCCTAAGCTGGCAATAAAGACCCCGCCTGCCAAAAACATCTGGGCGCGAAATTGGAATAGGGTAGACCCTCCTACCCTCTCATCTTCTCTTCTGAACTCCGCACCTAATTTAGAGGGCCTATCTTCTATCTCTCAAGCCACTGCCATTGACACCTGGCTTGCTGGAGGCTGTGACGCCGTAGCCCCACTACGAAGGATATCCATCCAAAGATCCAAGGAATCAAATCGGTGGTTTGGTGATGATTTGAAGGAAAAAAAGCTGACCCTCCGGCGGGCCGAGAGGCAATGGAGAACGAACTACTGCCCTTTATTAAAAACTTGTTATCTATCTCTGCTGAGTGACTATAAAAAAGCCATACTGAATGCCAAAACAACATACTTTTCAGCTAAAATTTTGGCAGCGGAAAACAAATCTAGGGAGATCTTCTCCATTGTCCAGGACTTGGCTTACTCTGACAGGGCCACTCCCAAACCCTCCCCTTCCTTGAACACTTATTTTTTAGAAAAAATTGTTAACATTAGAGCCACTATCCCACCTCCTACCCTCACTTTTTTCGAGCCTTCTCCCCCGATTGCTCACGGCTCTCTTTCTTTTTTCCCTCCGCTCACTGAGGAAGCATTCTTGCAATACTTCCCAAAATAAAATCTGGTTCCCCGGCGGGCATCTGCCCAGCATACATTTTGCAACAGATTTACTCTGTTTGCCCCAAACCACCCATATCCTTCCTTAACAGCTCGCTGGCTCAGGGTGTGGTAATTCCAGCTCTTAAATCTGCCACCATAGTCCCCATTCTTAAGAAGCCTGGCGCGGACCCTTCCATCCCAGCCAACTATCGTCCCATCTCCCTCCTGCCTTATTTAGGTAAGGTGCTAGAGCGACACGTAACATCTGTCCTCAGCACCCATGTGGAAGCCAATGGTGGTCTTGCGACCCGCCAGGCTGGCTTTCGGCCTAGCCATTGTGAAAAAAGTATACACAATTGATAATACATACGGGAGAAACAATGTAAGAAGCACAAACCCAAATGGAAAAAACAAACTTGCATTTATTGCTAGTTGTACATATTCATATTAAAAAACATTTGATACAAGAACATAAAAACCAGAAATTCATCTAAACAATCAATCGTAGACAGATAATGTATTCATAACACAATTGCACGAAAACATATATTAAAACAGTGGCAAACAATATAGGTTATCGACGCGCGTTTCGGCGTTATCACGGGAACGCCTTCTTCAGGAGCCACAATAATTTCTGAAAAACATTTATTAAAACACGTTAAAAAATATACAGAGGAGTAACTTCAAACTCCTATCAACAATCAAAAAATATCTTTACATATAGTTGTGCTTACATCTCATTGACTCCCTACTTGTGCAGCTAAACAGTGTAGCTACATAAGATACAAACTTGATCAATATATATTTGAGCAGTGGTATATTAATGAAAATATAGGTGGATATCGAAGGAATTCTCAACATGAGGTTATTCAAGCAAGAGGGGAGAGATTAATTCCCGTTTAACCCCAGAGTCAAAAAAATGCAACCCATGTGCAAGGAACCCAGTATGTGCTCCCTGTTGTCAGAATAGTAAAATAAATCAGGGGCCTGTCTTTATTTGTATACATTGAAGACACTAGTAATCATTTATAAAGCTATGGTACTAAATGAATGAAAAGGCGGGGATGGAAAAACGTTATAGCGACCTCTGGTTAACATTCTACACACTGATAGTTTCTGTTCTAAATGCACTTTTAAACTTCAAACCTCAAGATCTTACCGTTTTTTTATATAAAAAAGGACGAGTGATTTCATCGATGTGTTAAAAAGAAGCCAGCTGTCGGTCTTCTGTGCTAAAGGAAAAAAATAAGACCAACCTCTATTTGTAAACATGTAATTGATTCAAATTATTACGGCAATTTCGAAGATGGGGACAGCTAACTTACCGAATATGCTTAAGACTAACCAGTGGCATAAACCCAGGGGAGCTGTACTCTGGATATCTTTTAGCGTCCCTCACTGATTTCACCAGCACTCACGATGGAAATGCGGCAGGCTAATAGTTACGAGAAAATGCATGGAAAAAATAATCACAAATTCCATCTCGTAGAACGAAGAAACTCGCTTTCGAGTACGGAGATGGTTAACTCACCAAATGTGGTTAGCAATAGTGGAGACAAGAGATGAGAGGGCCGCACTCCGATAATCTGCTCCTGCTCCTCAACTCTAATGTCGGTGCGAATATACTAGGCGACGGGCATTAACCTCAGCCTAAGGACGCCACAGGCTGGATAACTGTTAGCGTAACGCTGCCGTTGAAAAGGTATCTCCAGTGCTGAGGGTGAAAATATAAATATAACAGCCCCCAGTTACACACCAATACTTCGAATATAACTTTGCAAATACAATTTTGAAGTCGGGTGCAACTCGCTTACCAATTAAAATCAAAGACGAACGACAGCGTAAACATGCGGGAGCCACATTCAGGATAGCTGTTGGCCTCTCGCTGCCGCTGAAAGAATATCTTCGGTACTGTGTATGAAAGAATGATAACCCACCAATTACACACACATACCAGGACGATATGGTAGTGGGTATGAAAAAGAAAAAGGGGGAAAACCGGGGCAATTCGCTTACCGATTATGATAGAAACCGGACCGTGACATCAACCTGCGGGAGCCACGTTTCAAATCTCTGTTGGCGTCCCGCAGCCGTTGGAAATGGTGATTAACCTGACCGGCTGGAACGCCCCTACTTAAAAGGAGGATGGCTAGATTGCCTGTGCTGACGTATCCGTCCGTCTAAGCCTCGTCTTAAAGGGGAAGTGCCGCAAAATGCAATGTTAATGAGAGTGTAACAAATTGACACATATGGATGGTAATGCTGCGATAGGTATAAATCTCAACCAGCGCAATTCAAGCGGTGAGAAAAGGATACAAAAACGATATCCGAATTATCTAAATTCTATCTATATCGTCACATGATTCCCAGTGCCCGGGATGTGCTGATCATCGCAGAATTGTTTAAATCAAAATAATACCATCTAGGCATAAAAGGAATACCTATGTATAACTGGATATGCTTCTGGGCAACAGATCTATCCAAGGCCACTATTGGAAGATCTGTGTGGCCCACGGAACACCCTTCATGATACATAGTTTTTACCCAGAATAATTCATGATATGGGATCACATACCAGGGTGTTACCTGTATGCTCAGAATAATAAGAAAGGGGGTTCCTATTTTAAAAGGAAAAGAAAAATTAATATTTAAGGATAAAAAGGGATGTATTACTAGTTTGTATCAATTATTCACAAATTTTCTAACCAATCCTGGATGGACAACTCAGGAGGGATGAGCATATCGGCTGCCAATACAATTATTATTTCTATTACAGACAAATCGCATTCTCCCATGGAGTTTCGTTATTTAATCCCCTTTTATGTGTGTCCAGAACAAAAATCCAGTAGACCTCACGTTTTTTACGGATGGCACATCCTCCTTTGCTGTCAGGTGTTTTGATCTTTTCTAGGATGCGCCAATGTAGGTCTTCTGGTTTATGTTGAAAATCAAGGAAATGTTTCACCAGGGGTGCATTCAGTTTCTGAGTTTTAATGGCTGATCTGTGCTCTGTAAGTCGTGTTTGAATCGACCTGCACGTTTCGCCAACATAGCCCATGCCACAAGGGCAGCTGATAAAATAAACAACATTGGTGGTTTTGCAATTCCATAAGTCTGTTGCTTAAAGGTGGAGCCATTGTGGGTAAACATCTCTCCAGCCAAAATATTTTTGCAAGATTTGCATGAGGAACAGGGAACTGTACCTCGCACCGGTAGGTTGGTCAACAGTGCTCTCTGAGTATGTCTAACGTTGGCTGACTTGAAATTAAATTTCGAGTGGACTATTTTATCTTTCAAATTGCGATTTCTCCTGTGTGCAAATAGGGGTTTGGCTAAGGTCGACGTGGAAGACGGGTTACAATTCAAAATATGCCAGTTGGCATTCACAATCTGCCTTATACGTTCATTCATAGTCGAATGAGTGGTTACACACACGATCCGATCATTAAGCTGATTTTCTTTAGGTGTCAGTAACGCGTCTCGATCGTAAAAACGAGCACGTTTATATGAATTTCTAATTAATCTGTGGGGATATCCACGATCAAGGAACTTTTTTCGCATAATGGCTGCCTGTTTGTCATAGTCTGACAAATTCGAACAATTCCTGCGTACCCTGAGAAATTGGGAGAAAGGGATGCTTTCTCGTTGGCATTTGGGGTGGAAACTACTAAAATGTAGTAGGGTATTTCGGGCGGTTTCTTTCACAAATAAATCCACCTCCAATTTGTTGCTAGTCACTCGAATTAACAGATCTAAAAATTCGCCTTGATTCTCATTGTAGTGAGCAGTGAAATTGAGATTACTGTCGGTCAAATTTATCCATTCTAAGAACTCCAAGAGAGTATCTTTCCCATTGGTCCAGATAAAAAAGATATCGTCAATATATCTGGACCAATGGGAAACCGACTCGAAAAAAGGTGCTATTTCATTGTATATGAATCGTTCCTCAAAACGGGACATATATATGTTAGCTATTGATGGGGCGACAGAAGCCCCCATACTTACACCTCTCAGTTGGCGGTAAGTATCTTCTCCGAATTCAAAGACATTCTCTGTCGGAACAACAAAAAGACAGTCTATTAAAAATTTCTTGGGACATGTGATACTATGTTTATCTATAAACCAGTCCGTTGCTCTGATTGCTTCATCAATCGGAATGTTACTATAGAGGGATTCGATATCAAGGGTCACTAATATGTCCCTCCCTGGTGTGATATCTAAGTTTTCTACTGTATTGATCATGTGGCAAGTGTCCTTAACATAAGATCTGATTTTTGGGATGTGAGGTCTTAAAAAGTTATCAACGAATTTTGAAAGGGGTTCTGTAGGAGTGCCAATGGTTGACACTATCGGTCTGTATGGAGGGTTCTCCAAATTCTTGTGTATTTTTGGGAGACCGTAAATACAAGCGGTTTTGAATTTATTAGTGTTTAAAAATTCGTGATCTTTAATGTTGATATCACCATTTGCTAAAGCATCATTCGTCAAAACGCTGATTTTATTAGTGATGATGTTAGTTGGATTACAATTAATTTGTAGATAGGTTGAGCTATCACTCAACATTCTTTTCATATTAAGATCATAATCACTGGAATTGAGGACAACAATTCCTCCTCCCTTATCAGCTCGTTTGATCGTTAATTCTCTATTCTCCATAAGTTCCTTAAGGGCTAGTGATTCGTTCATGGTTAAATTGTATTTTGGCCTGGGAATGAATTCCAAAGATTTTTCCAATTTCTTGATAACAACCAGCTCAAAGGCCGCCACTTCTGGCCCTAACTGTTCTAACCCAGGAGTGAAAGAAGAGGGTAATGAGATTTCGTTCTGCCTTTGTAATGTTGAGTCGTATGTATTATCCTCTTTATCTTGAAAAACTTTTTTAATCTAATTCTCCTGAAAAACGCAATTATATCTCTATGGAGCTCAAAGGTATTCACAAATGAATGTGGTACGAAGGAAAGACCTTTCGATAACAGGGCTTCACTAGGGGTATCTAACTCTTTAGAGGACAAATTGAAAATGGGAATTACATCCCCTGGCCCCAGTATTGCCTGTTGCGAGTTTCCCTGATGAATTGAGGTTCTTGTTGTTGATGTTGTTGGTGTTGAGCTTGCTGATGTTGTATTTGATGTGATTGTTGGTTCATTTGGAAGTTCCCTCTGGATTGTCCCTGATTTTGGAATCTTACCCTGGGGCGACCTCGTCGAGGCCCTCTGTTCGATAAAAAAGGACGTCGTTGGGGTCTTGAGTTAGTATATGTATTAAAACCACCATCTGGTTCATAGTATGTATTACTGGAGCTTTCACCCTCAGAGTCAGATGAATCAGTAAAGTTATTGACTCTTTGTTGTATATTCCTGGACTCATCGGTATAGTGGTTTTGTTGGTAAAAATCCTTATGTAAGTAGGGATATGCGACTTCCTCTGAATAGAATCTTTTGTCTTTATTTAGTTTATCTGCTTTTCGTTTGTTTAGATAATTACTGAATGATTCTAAATCCTTATTATATTCCTCTATCTTTTTAATAGCATCATCAACTCCAGTCAGTTGTTTCAGCTTCTCTTCAAGATCATCTATCTCTTTTTTTATTTCTAATGCCAGTTGTTTTGATGTTGCCACTATCAATATCATCAAATCGCGAGAACACCGATTCGCTATGAGACTCCATTTTTCTAAAAATGGTCTGTGGTGCACGAAAAGACCTGGTACATTCCGTACACGTAGCCCATTAGGGATGATTCCTGTTTTCAAATAAGCCAACATGAATTCCCCATGGGCTTCCATGCGAATGAGTTTTTTCTTAAGTTCTATTAGTTTCTTACCTTCATCCTGGCCTCTAATTGGTACATTAGTGTTAGTGGTTGGAATTGTTGTACCAACTAATGTTTCAAATTCTGCGTCAGTGAATCCGAAGGTTTTCATGTTAGCCATGGCTATAAAGGACAGATGAAATAAGGAGAGGAGGGGAATTAGTACTCACTGCTCAAATATAGTACAATAAATAACATCCACAACAGTTGGAAAGAACGGCCCTGCACAGACAAGCTGTGGGATTAATAATGTAAACAACAAGGACCCCCTGTTGGAAAATGAATTCGTCATTCCACCGAGTCCGTTGTGGTATCGGTCCTTAACCATCTCAGGGAAGGCATGGACCAAAATAACAACCAGGCCCTGGTGCTCCTCGATCTCTCCGCCGCCTTCGACACGGTGGACCATTCCATCTTACTGTCCCGTGTCGGAGCGGCGGGGGTCGAGGGCTCAGCCCTGGTTTGGCTATCGTCCTTCCTGAGGGACCGCGCCCAGGCGGTTCGGTTGGGGGATTTCTCGGCCACTCAACTTAAAGTCACTTGTGGTGTCCCTCAGGGTTCTTCTCTTTCTCCCCTTCTGTTCAATCTCTACATCTACCCTCTGATCTTTGCCCTCCAACAGCTGGAGGTCACTGTGTTTAATTATGCAGATGACCTCCAGCTTATCTTTAACCTGTCCTCTTCTCCCCATTCTATGTCTAATTTTCAGTCTATCATGATCTTCATCAGGGACTGGATGAACCACAACCATCTGAAGTTGAACCCTGACAAAACAGAACTGGTCCTTACAGGTGGTTCCTCCAGTCCCTGGAACTCTCTCTTTTGGCCCTCTTCCTTGGGATCTCCTCCTACACCTTCTTCCTCAGTTAAAACTTTGGGCATTAAACTCAATAATCATCTCAACCTTCACTCGCAAATTAGTTCTGTGGTTTCTTCTTGCTTTTTTGTACTCCGAACTATCCGCTCTGTCTCTCGTTTCTTTTCTCCCTCTGCACTTAAGTTAATCATGTCCGCTCTGGTTGTCTCCCGGCTGGACTATGCTAATGCCCTTTACAACGGCATCCCGGCGTATAGCCTGTGGAAGCTCCAGCTGGTCCAAAACCAGGCGGCCAGACTGATTTATGGCCTTCCCCGCTCTCACCACTCTACTCCCTTGCTGAAAGCACTTCATTGGCTACCTGTTAAGGAGCGTTCTCTCTTTAAGACTGGATGTATGGTCTTCTAGGCACGCCAAGGGACTGCCCCTGCCTTCATCTCTTCTCTATTAAAAGAGTATATCCCTGCCCGCGAGCTGCGGTCATCCACTCAATCACTCCTCCAGGTTCCTCGGTATAAACGCAAGAAATTGGGTGGAGCCAATTTCTCTGTCTTGGCTCCCTCCTTCTGGAATTCCCTCCCCGATCACTTGCGTTTGGCCACACACTACTCCTCTTTTCGTAAAGATCTTAAGACCCTTCTTTTTATTCAAGCCTTCCCAATGTAAACTGTTCCTCCTCCCTGCTATCCCATTTAGTCTTCTGTTTTACTGCTATTTTTGCCTCCATAGCGCCAAGAAACCGCATGGTGAACGCTGCGCTTAATAAATATTTTAAATTCAAATTCAATTCAAATTCAATGAGAGAGACCTGTGCATTTTTCCAATCGGTGGTGAAAAAATATGAGTATGTTGCTGGAGATGTGGGCCGCCGTGCCACCAATGTACTTACGGGGGAGGGTAAACACCCATTATTCCACAACTTTCTCTCCGCATACCATCACTCCGCATACTTTCATTACGAAAGTACCATGACTCCGCAATGCCATTATAACGCATGGCATTACATTTTATATGCTTTTACCACACATACATTTACAACGAAATTCGTTGTAAATGCATGAATGATAAAGCATGGTTTTTTATGTTTGGATAAGGCAAGTATGGGTATAGGGGTATATGTTTTGGGGTACTGAGGTATATGTTTTGTGGTGTTTGGGTATTTTAAGTGTTCATATATAGTTTTGGGTTATGGGGTACTGGGGTATTTTTAGGGTTCAGGGCTAGGTCTGGGTTTTGGGGTATAGGGGTATTTTTAGGGTTCAGGGGTAGGTTTGAGTTTAGGGGTATAGGGGTATTTTAAGGGTTCAGGGCTAGGTTTGGGTTTTGGGGTACAGGGGTATTTTTAGGGTTCAGGGCTAGGTTTGGGTTTTGGGATACAGGGGTATTTTAAGTGTTCAGATATAGTTTGGGGTTTTGGGGTAAAGGGGTATTTTTAGGGTTATGGGGTAGGTTTGGGTTTTGGGGTACAGGGGTATTTTAAGGGTTATGGGCTAGGTTTGGGTTTTGGAGTACAGGGGTATTTTAGGGTTCAGGGGTGGGTTTGGGTTTTGGGGTACAGGGGTATTTTTAGGGTTCAGGGGTAGGTTTGGGTTTAGAGGTACAGGGGTATTTATAGGGTTCAGGGCTAGGTTTGGGTTTTGGTGTACATGGGTATTTTTAGGGTTTAGGGATAGGTTTGGGTTTTGGGGTACAGGGTATATTTATATGGTTAAGATGGGTTAGTGTTTAAGGGTGTTGGGGTATTTTATGGAGTAAGGGTGGGTTATGATTATGGGGTGCAAGGGTATTTAAAGTAGGGGTGGGCGGAATTGGCGCGAAATTGGTACAATAAATCCGCAATATTTTGTTCCGTCAGATTTCCAATTATTAAAACAGAAACCTCATATATTTAAGGTAAAATAACAAGTATTTCTACATGCTAAAATGCATATAGTCATTTCACAAAAGTGAAATTAGCTTCCAGCAAGCAGTGAGAGAGGTGATGATTTTGAGATCAAGCCCCTGCAAAGCATTATGGGATGAGATTAGCAGTGGGAAGTGAATATTATAGTATCCAAATAATTCTACAAAGAGCAGCAGTTCACCTCGTTTTCCCCAGTTGTCCCCGATGAGGCAAATGCAATAGCATTTAAAATATTACACATCAAGCTGCAGTTCACCTCGTCGTCCCTAGATGTCCCTGATGAGGCAAATGCAATAGCATTTAAAATATTATACATCAAGCTGCAGTTCACCTCGCCGTCCCTAGATGTCCCTGATGAGGCAAATGCAATAGCATTTAAAATATTATACATCAAGCTGCAGTTCACCTCGTCCTCCCAAGATGTCCCTGATGAGTAAAATCCAAAACCTTGAAACCCTTTCATGAATGCTAATAATGATGCTAATCTTATCCCATAATGCTTTGCAGGGCATTTTAGTTGTATTTTTGCCCATAACTGTGCTTGGGGTGGTTCTAAGAGAATGGGACCTCCACTGAATTACTATTTAAAGGGAGCAGGAATGTATAGAATCTGAGAAGAAAAAACATCACTCGTGACGGAATGCCCCCCAGCACACACCCACAGCACAATGCAGACACGCCCACAAGGAACTACTTTGCTGGCACGTTTTTTTTACCTTTTAAAAGTATATGGTGGACGTCTGCATAGTCTATGTCCTTCTGCTGCAACTGCCCTTTCCAAGGCTATATTGGGTGCTGTGGTTCCTGAGATTACCCGCCTCAAAGGTTTGGGCTTTCTCTTTATTATATTAGTATAGATAAGTATCTCTATCTTTATCTTTACATGCTAAAATGCATATAATACTTTCATAATTGTGATACTAAAAAATTAGCAAGCAGTGGGAGAGGTGATGATTTTGAGATCCTCCCTAACTTAGAAGGAGTACCAAACAGATGCCTTGAAAACAAAAAAGCACATCTTATTGAACGATTTGGGGTGGTCCCATCCTCTTAGGACCACCCCAAACACAGTTATTGGCAAAAATAATTCCCAACCAAAGGCCCTGCTAAGCATTATGGGATGAAATTAGCAGTGGGCAGTGAATATTATATAGTATCCAATATCAAAATAATTCTACAAAGAGCTGCTGTTCAACTGGAGGTTACTAGATGTCCCTATCAAGGTAGAAAGCGGACTGAACTCACCAAGCCGGAAGGGCCGTCTACCCCTTCTAGTGAAGCATAGCGCTAATAACAGGACTAACTCCCTGGCGCCAAGGTGTTTTACTCGGCACTATCGCAACAGTAAAAAAGACCCATAACCAACTACAAGGGCACACACCTAATTCCTCGTGAGGCCAACAATGACAATAAATGCAAACAATGCAACAGAAAAGGGTAGAGACAAATACTGATTGAGCAAACCCATCAAATGAAATCGAAGGAAAAAATAAAAAATGAAAATAAAAATAAAAATACAAGAAAAGTTGAGAGGTGAAGCACGAATTCCTCTATTAAACACCACCCAAGTGCATATATTCATCACAATAACCTAAAACGCGAAATCAACAAACACCCTATATACCGGTGACAAAACAACTTGGGGGCTTCAGGTAAGCACAGAGGTCGACATACAATCTAAGCAAGTTTTATCACAGTGTATGGCCCAAACTGCAAAGACTCGGACTTCTTCGCGCAAGTCAGGATCCACATCTCATCCTTTGGCCCGCTGCACTCCTCTGGGGGGGGCTGATTTTAATGTTACATTGTCCGCTGCTTTAGACTGGTCCGGCACTCATGCCCCCCACCCGCGTGCGGTTTCACTCCTCAGCTCCATTATCTCGGACAATTCCCAGTAGGACGCATGGCTTCATTCCCACCCTGCTGTGTGGGAGGGCACATGTGTCACTGGTACCCGTGGCTGCTGGTCCCAACTAGATTTGTGGATCACAACTCCGGACGCCTTGGTCTGGCTTACCTAGGTTGATCATATGGCGCACACTCTCTGAGATCATGCTCCGGTTCATCTGGGCCTCTGTCTTCCAGAATCCCTTTGCATGCCTTCCTCTGGCGGCTTCCCCCCAACATGCTACGCGACTCGTCTTCTGTCCCGAAATACAAACCACAATCGTGAATTATTTCGAGCTCAACAAGGGTTATGTGAACTCTCCATCTATGCTTTGGGAGGGGTTTAAGGCCGTCATCCGTGGGGAATGTATTTCTAAGCAGTCAGGCTTCCTCCGCTCCATCCGCGTCACTCTCAATAAACTGGAAGAAGTGATTAAGGTACTCGATGATTCTAACGCCCGGGACTCGCACTCTGACATGCTTGATCAGATACGCAGGAAACTCACGGACTTCGCCGACAAGGCTAAAAGAGAACTTGCGTTTCTCGGTAGGGAGGCATGAGCACGCCATTTTGGTGAGGGTGGCCGCCCTGGTAAAACTATTGCCAACCACCTCTGCCAGCCTCAGGCTGCATCCTACATCACCGCCCTTCAGGACCGCGGCCCTGTCCATACTCCATCCCCAGAGGAAATTAGGATGCGCTTCACTACATTTTATGCACAGCTCTACACAGCCGTATCGGTACCACAGCGTGACGTACTCGACCAATATTTTGACACCCTCCAGCTCCTCTGGATTGGTTATCCCCATCGGGAGTTCCTAGATGAGCCCTTCTCTGAAGAAGATTTTTTTGCGGCAATCAATAGTATGCCCGGTGACAAAGCCCCCGGTTCAGTTGGCCTGCCAGCCTCCTACAATGCCTTTGCCCCACTTTTGATTCCTCATCTAGCCTCCAATGTATACAATGAATCTTTCAAAACGGGTCAGTTTCTTCCGTCGCTGCGCAAGGCCTTATTGACTCTACTCCTAATACCGGACAAACCACCTGAACAATGAGACTCCTACCGTCCTCTATCCCCCATCAATACAGACAATAATATCTTTGCCAAATTGCTCGCTTTCCGTCTCCTTCCTCTCATGCCGCTCATTGCCCGCCCTGACCATTCCGGTTTTATCCCCGGACGCACAACCTCTCACAACCTCCGGACCATTTTCGCTGTCCTCCATCAAATTATCCCGTGCTTCCGGCAGTGGCCGCCCTGTTTGATGCCACCACGGCCTTCGACACCTTGGAGTGGCCCTTCCTCTTTTATCTCCTTCCCCGGTTGGGTTTAGCCAGGTCTTTTTACATAAAGTGCTTCTCCTTTACCCTCTTCCTACTGCCCGTCTCCGTATAAGTGGACAGACTTCTGAGCCTATCCCCTCGGACGCGGTACTAGGTAGGGTTTTGGATTGACCCCGATGCTATTTGCTGTCGCAATGGAACCCCTCGCGGCTGGTCTCCGGCAAATTTATACCCAGAGAGGCATCGGCTTTGCGGCCCGTGCCCTGCTAGTCTCTGTGTATGCGGACGATGTCACTCTTTATGTCCATAATCCCCAAGAGAACCTCACCCCACAGGTCCGTGAAGTGATACGCTTTGGTGGCTACTAAGGATGTCAGGCCAACTGAAATAAGTCTGTACTGTTCCCCCTTACAGACGCCACAACACCCGTTTGTTCATGACTATCCCTTCGTGTGGGCATTGGAGCCCACCAGATATCTGGGCATTTGGTTAAGCAGGGATGTGGATGAACTTTGGAGAGTTAACTTTGGCAATGCAGTGGACTGGTTTGAGTCCAACATCCCTCGCTGGATCGGGCTTCCACTTTCGTTGGCCGGGCGCATTACCATCGCCAAAATGGTGGTACTTCCGAAGTTTTTATAATTATTCATCAATATCCCCATCCCTCTCTCCGCTCACTTTTTCCGTAAGGTTCGCTCTTTGCTCATCACCCTCATCTGGGCCGGTCGACAACCCCGGATCCTACAGCACACCCTACAGCACTCTCAGGCTTCCGATGTCGCATGGCAGGCTAGGCACCCCGGACTACAAGCTGTATGCCCTTAGTGCTCAAGCCAGTTTTCTTCATTTCTGGCTCCACCCCACTCCGTTCCAACCTCATGTTGCGGTAGAGGCTGACTTCGCTGCCCCGTGGCTGCTCACGACTGCCCTATTCGCCCCGGTGAAACTCCTTCACACTGAAATGGACACCGTTGAGACCCTGCGTTGGGCTTGGGAAAGGCTCCGCAAATTCTCTGGCTCTCATATGCTTTCCGCGAACACTATGCCAATCACTCATCGCCATGCCTTTCCCCCTCTTCAGTCTTCTGGGATGGCCAAGCGCGCCACTCGGCTGAGCCCCTCCACAGTGTTGGACCTCTACCCTCGGGATACATTCTTCTCGCCTGCCGCAGATTCTGGCCCCATGGACACCCTGTTATACTACCAACTCAGAGCAGTTTGCAAAAAGCTTCACTCCACAATTCCCCAACCCCCCTTTTCGATGGCTACCTTTAATCTTTTCTATGCATCCCCTCTCCTAAAAAATTGGTCTCCAAAATGTATGCCTACACGCCAGCAGCATCTTCCATCTCCTCTGACCGGTCGCGCGTTGCTTGGGGTGAAGATCTGGGAGCTGAAATTTATGAAGCCGACTGGTCATATTGTTGCAAGCAGATCAAATACCGCTCCCCAAACTATCGCTTTAGCCTTATTCACTTCAAGTACATACATCGGCTATATCGGACTCCTGCCCAACTTCACAAATTGGGACTTGTTACTAGTGATAGATGTCTGCACTGCTCTGCGCCTGCGGCGGACTTCTCTCACCTCGCCTGGCTGTGCCCCCGGGTCTCCGCATATTGACGTGAGGTCTGGGCTGCCATCTCTGCAATCACTTTGTCACTGATCCAGCCTGACCCTCTGCTTTGCCTCTTACGCTTTGTTAAATTTTGTCCGGACGCCACCTGCCACTTGACTGCCATGCTACTGGTCCTCGCGCTGTGTAGCATCTCTATGTGTTTGGGTCGCAAGCCTCGCCAAAGTTTGCCTCTGGCTTGAAGATGCTTCCCGCTGCCAAACCCTCCTTTCTGAGTTCTGGGACCTTCAACCAGCCAGATCTCGTCCAATTGACATTTAGCTCATGACCCACCTCTTAAGTCATAATTCACAACACCCTGCGACATCTCCCGCGCTCCCTGCCGGCCCCCCGCCCGCGGAGGCCACCGGTGAAGGTCCGTGAGCTGTTTCGCCTCTGCTCCTATCACCCCCCTGCTCCCTCTGTCTTTCCACCTCACTTATGGCGCCTCTATCTAATCAATGTTTCACCCCCTCTGTGGTTATACGTGATTGTTTTCTGGCATTGTTTCCAAATGTCATAATGGCTAAGATTGCCTCTGCTGTGCTGTATTGTACTGTTGTGCTCATTTCCTTGAAACTGTGTAATCCTGTAACTGTGCTGTGCATCTTTATCAGAAAAAGATTTTGGAAATTGAAAAAAAAAAAAGAAAGAACAGTGGGGCATATTACCAACAACTAGCGATATTTATCGCTAAATAGGCTTAGCGACAATTTTTTTATTGCCGCACAACGCCGGATTTTATCACTGAGCGATAACATTTCCGGCGATAGCAGCGAAATCCGTGAATATCGCTGAGAATACAGCGATATTCATGCCTTATCGGTAACAGGGTCTTAGCCTGAATATCCACCTCCCATTGGATATAATAGCTAAGAACTGGTCTGAGCAGGCGTTAGTTTTTAGAGATATTCGCGCTTAGCGCAAATATTTCCATCGCTACGCCTGCGTTGATAATAGGCGATAGCGATGTTAGCGACTGTTTTCAGTCGCTAACAGTTTGGGTACACCCACTTTGCATGTCATTAGCGACAAATATCGCTGACATGCAAAGCGGGCCCCAAACCGCTCGCTATCACCTAAAAGCTGCTGTTAGCGGCAGCTTGCTATTAGGGTGATGAAATTTCACCTGCCTTGATAATATGCCCCCGTATTTCACATAATAAGGTAGGGCCCGATTCACAGAATGAACTTAAGACTAAATCCTAAACTTACTACTATTTTGGTATTCACAGAATGCACTTACTACTTTTGCCATTCACAGAATGAACTTACTACTTTTGGTATTCACAGAAGTTAGGATTTTGTCTTAAGTCTGTCTTAAGTCTGTCTTAAGTTTGTCTTAAGTTTGTCTTAAGATAAGCTTAAGGCAAAATCCCTTCGTGTGGGCATTGGAGCCCACCAGATATCTGGGCATTTGGTTAAGCAGGGATGTGGATGAACTTTGGAGAGTTAACTTTGGCAATGCAGTGGACTGGTTTGAGTCCAACATCCCTCGCTGGATCGGGCTTCCACTTTCGTTGGCCGGGCGCATTACCATCGCCAAAATGGTGGTACTTCCGAAGTTTTTATAATTATTCATCAATATCCCCATCCCTCTCTCCGCTCACTTTTTCCGTAAGGTTCGCTCTTTGCTCATCACCCTCATCTGGGCCGGTCGACAACCCCGGATCCTACAGCACACCCTACAGCACTCTCAGGCTTCCGATGTCGCATGGCAGGCTAGGCACCCCGGACTACAAGCTGTATGCCCTTAGTGCTCAAGCCAGTTTTCTTCATTTCTGGCTCCACCCCACTCCGTTCCAACCTCATGTTGCGGTAGAGGCTGACTTCGCTGCCCCGTGGCTGCTCACGACTGCCCTATTCGCCCCGGTGAAACTCCTTCACACTGAAATGGACACCGTTGAGACCCTGCGTTGGGCTTGGGAAAGGCTCCGCAAATTCTCTGGCTCTCATATGCTTTCCGCGAACACTATGCCAATCACTCATCGCCATGCCTTTCCCCCTCTTCAGTCTTCTGGGATGGCCAAGCGCGCCACTCGGCTGAGCCCCTCCACAGTGTTGGACCTCTACCCTCGGGATACATTCTTCTCGCCTGCCGCAGATTCTGGCCCCATGGACACCCTGTTATACTACCAACTCAGAGCAGTTTGCAAAAAGCTTCACTCCACAATTCCCCAACCCCCCTTTTCGATGGCTACCTTTAATCTTTTCTATGCATCCCCTCTCCTAAAAAATTGGTCTCCAAAATGTATGCCTACACGCCAGCAGCATCTTCCATCTCCTCTGACCGGTCGCGCGTTGCTTGGGGTGAAGATCTGGGAGCTGAAATTTATGAAGCCGACTGGTCATATTGTTGCAAGCAGATCAAATACCGCTCCCCAAACTATCGCTTTAGCCTTATTCACTTCAAGTACATACATCGGCTATATCGGACTCCTGCCCAACTTCACAAATTGGGACTTGTTACTAGTGATAGATGTCTGCACTGCTCTGCGCCTGCGGCGGACTTCTCTCACCTCGCCTGGCTGTGCCCCCGGGTCTCCGCATATTGACGTGAGGTCTGGGCTGCCATCTCTGCAATCACTTTGTCACTGATCCAGCCTGACCCTCTGCTTTGCCTCTTACGCTTTGTTAAATTTTGTCCGGACGCCACCTGCCACTTGACTGCCATGCTACTGGTCCTCGCGCTGTGTAGCATCTCTATGTGTTTGGGTCGCAAGCCTCGCCAAAGTTTGCCTCTGGCTTGAAGATGCTTCCCGCTGCCAAACCCTCCTTTCTGAGTTCTGGGACCTTCAACCAGCCAGATCTCGTCCAATTGACATTTAGCTCATGACCCACCTCTTAAGTCATAATTCACAACACCCTGCGACATCTCCCGCGCTCCCTGCCGGCCCCCCGCCCGCGGAGGCCACCGGTGAAGGTCCGTGAGCTGTTTCGCCTCTGCTCCTATCACCCCCCTGCTCCCTCTGTCTTTCCACCTCACTTATGGCGCCTCTATCTAATCAATGTTTCACCCCCTCTGTGGTTATACGTGATTGTTTTCTGGCATTGTTTCCAAATGTCATAATGGCTAAGATTGCCTCTGCTGTGCTGTATTGTACTGTTGTGCTCATTTCCTTGAAACTGTGTAATCCTGTAACTGTGCTGTGCATCTTTATCAGAAAAAGATTTTGGAAATTGAAAAAAAAAAAAGAAAGAACAGTGGGGCATATTACCAACAACTAGCGATATTTATCGCTAAATAGGCTTAGCGACAATTTTTTTATTGCCGCACAACGCCGGATTTTATCACTGAGCGATAACATTTCCGGCGATAGCAGCGAAATCCGTGAATATCGCTGAGAATACAGCGATATTCATGCCTTATCGGTAACAGGGTCTTAGCCTGAATATCCACCTCCCATTGGATATAATAGCTAAGAACTGGTCTGAGCAGGCGTTAGTTTTTAGAGATATTCGCGCTTAGCGCAAATATTTCCATCGCTACGCCTGCGTTGATAATAGGCGATAGCGATGTTAGCGACTGTTTTCAGTCGCTAACAGTTTGGGTACACCCACTTTGCATGTCATTAGCGACAAATATCGCTGACATGCAAAGCGGGCCCCAAACCGCTCGCTATCACCTAAAAGCTGCTGTTAGCGGCAGCTTGCTATTAGGGTGATGAAATTTCACCTGCCTTGATAATATGCCCCCGTATTTCACATAATAAGGTAGGGCCCGATTCACAGAATGAACTTAAGACTAAATCCTAAACTTACTACTATTTTGGTATTCACAGAATGCACTTACTACTTTTGCCATTCACAGAATGAACTTACTACTTTTGGTATTCACAGAAGTTAGGATTTTGTCTTAAGTCTGTCTTAAGTCTGTCTTAAGTTTGTCTTAAGATAAGCTTAAGGCAAAATCCTAACTTCTGTGAATACCAAAAGTAGTAATTTCATTCTGTAAATACCAAAAGTAGTAAGTGCATTCTGTGAATACCAAAATAGTAGTACGTTTTGGATTGAGTCTTCAGTTCATTCTGTGAACCGGGCCCTTTGTATTTACAGCCAAGCATTGAAAAGACAGCTTGATTATTTTGCTTTACCTGGCTCTAATACAATATGTCGATGACATCCTGTTGGCAGCCGATACTCCTGAACAATGTGAAAAATGTACCTGGTCTTTGCTTTCTTTCCTTGCATCGCACCTTCATAAAGTGTCACGGCAGAAATTGCAATATTGTAGACCGAAGGTAACCTATTTAGGTCACCTTCTGTCTAAGGAGGACCATGCACTGACACCAGATCGCATTCAAGCAATTTTAGACACACCAGAACCTTCTACTCAGAAAGATGTTCGTGCCTTTATTGGTTTGACTTCATTTTGTAGGCAGTGGATATTAGTATTTTCACACATTGTAAATCTGCTTGTGCTTTTGACGAAAGACACTCCAGTGCCCCTTCCATGGACAGATGAATGTGAGAATGCTTTTCGACAGTTACGACAAGCTCTTTGTTCAGCACCAGTGTTAAGTACTCCAGATTATACGAAGCCTTTTACACTCTATGTACATGAGAAAGATGGATGCGCATTGTCAGTTTTAGTGCAGACACATGGTGCAGACACATGGTGATAAACAGCGTCCCTGTGCATATTTTTCAGCAGTACTTGATCCTGTTGCTCGTGCGTTGCCTGGATGCTTCCGTTCAGTTGCAGCAACAGCTGTGTCCATACGTCAGAGTGAAGGGATAGTTTTGTCACATAAATTGTTGGTGCTAGTACCCCATGCAGTAGATCACCTTCTAAACCAGACCAAAACGCAGCACTTGACTAGTGCTCGTCTGACAGGCTACGAATTGACACTGTTGGCCCCTCATATTACCCTAAAGAGATATGCGGCTTTAAACCCAGCCACTTTGTTGCCATATCCTGCGACTCAGTCTCAGTCACAGGAGCCTCATGATTGTATATTCCTTACTGAGGATCAGACAAAGGGTTGCATCGACTTGCAAGATACGCCCCTTTTAGATGTAGATGGGGAATTGTGGGTTGATGGGTCCTGTTTGAAGTTACCAGATGGCACGACCTCAGCTGCATATGCAATTACGACACTTGAGACAATAGAGACAATAGTGGAGACAGCTCGTATACCTCAGAAGTCGGCTCAAGCAGCTGAGCTAATAGCTTTAACGAGAGCATGTGAACTTAGCACTGATTTGCGTGTGAACATCTATACAGAACTGGTGGTACAGAACTATGCAGCCCGTACTTTGCTGCAGATTCCACGCACTCAGTCAGCCAGATCCGGATTAAAAAGTTTGCATTGGCTGCCAGTTAGGCAGAGAGTGGCATTTAAGGCACTATGCATTGCCCACCGGGCTTTCTGGAAGACAGGCCCAGCAATCAATGACAACTTAGTCACCCGCTACCACCCAAGTAGAAATCTTCGTTCTATGGAGGCTTTCTTGACGGTGGTACCTAAAGTTAGGAGAGCCAGGGCCGGAGGCAGGATGTTCTCCCTGAACGCCTCGAAGTTGTGGAACTCACTTCCTTTACAACTCCGGTCCAATTCAAACCTGCTCTCCTTCCGCAAACATTTGAAGACCCTTTTGTTTGCAAGGTCCACCGAATTCTAACCTCTTCTGCACTGCCCCGCTCTGTCTATATACTCAGCGCTTGGACACCCATTGGGCAGCAATCGCGCTATATAAATAAATATACAATACAATACAATACAATACAGACAGCCGCTATGCTTTTGGAGTGGCCCATGATTTTGGTCAGCTTTGGAAGGAAAGAGGCTTTCTTATGTCCCACAGGATGCAGATAATGCGCGGAGAGTTAGTGCATAATCTCTTAACTGCACTAACATATCCAAAGAAGATAGCTATTATGAAGTGTAGCACACACAAGAAAGCGACTGACAAGATAGGACAAGGTAATGCTTTTGCTGATCGCGTTGCTAGTGAGACTGCAATGCAACGAAGCACTACTTCCATGTATGTAGTGAAGTCTCAAGCTAAGCGATGGCGTGATGCTCGACAGGAAGTGTTAGATGTACAGAGATCTGCTTGTGTAGCAGAACTTGAGAAATGGGCTAAATAAGGAATATTGGACGATGAGGGTTGTTGGCGCAACAAAGACATGGATAAATGGAAACTACCTGCAGCCTATTTATAACCTATGAGTCAAATGGCACATGGGCTGGCACATGTTGGAGCTCTAGCGATAACCAAATTGCTTACACGAGTTTGGGAGCATCCTGAGATTGCCAGCACAGCTAAGAGAGTCCTGTTTGAACTGTTGGCAGTATAATCCTGGTAAAGGGACACGGACTCCTACAGGAGGGTTTGCTACACCGACTGCACCTTTTGAAGTTTTGCAGATGGATTACATCCAACTTGAATGCTGCAATAACTTAAAATATGTCCTAGTGGTGGTATGTGCCTTCAGTAAATGGATAGAGGCATACCCCACAAAGGATAATACAGATACAGCTAAGTTGCTTCTAAAGGAGTTTTTCCCAAGATATGGTGTTTGCAAACTTTCGTGGAGTGACAGGGAACCTCATTTCATTGGGCAAGTTGTTGAGTATGTTTAGGAATCAAACAGAAGTTCCATGCAGTCTTCCACCCACAATCAGCAGGATTAGTGGAGAGGTACAACGCTACTCTGAAACTGAAGTTAGCGAAAATACTGGCTTCCACGTCTCTGAATTGGCCTGATGCTCTACCTTTCGCATTGTTGTCCATAAGATCGGTGCCACATTCACGATCTGGGCTTACACCATATGAGGTGGTGTTTGGAAGACCGATGAACATTTGGGGAGTTCCTAAGCCACGCCCCATACATGATGTTCAATGTGTTCTGATGAATGATTATTTGGCACGATTAACTAACAGTTTGATCTCTATTCATCAACAGGTTTGAAAAGCTCTTCCTGACAGATCTACAGCTGAGGCCCACGAACTCCGTCCTGGCGATCACGTGATGGTCAAGGTCTTTGATAGATCGAACAGCTTGGACCCGAGGTGGCGAGGACCAGAGCAAGTGCTCCTTGTGACAAGGACTGCAGTTCGAGTGACGAATCGAAAGAATTGGGTCCATAGTACTCACTGCAAGAGAGTACTACCTACCTTGGTGGAACCTGCTGTGTTGACCGACCATCGAGAGAATCTGGAGATGGAGAAAGGTCAAGCTATCTCACCTGACGAATCTGTGGAAGTCTTCCCAGACCGCACGATCGCTGGAGAATCCCGATATCAGCTGAGATCAAGGAAAGAATCTGCTTTGCTGAAAAAAACTGGTTAAGCTAACGCCCTGGGTTGATGAAATGGAATGCCGATGTGGCAAGGCGGGGATCAGTTCTGCATAGTTTAGTGACACCCATCTTGACTCTCAGTGAAGAAATCAACAGCTGCCCAGGGCTAAGCGCTCCAACGATTGTTTCAACGACGAGCTGATCATGTCTACAGAAAGATCAACTGTTGTTGTTGCTAAACCTAACGCTAGAAGATCATTTGTGCTGTAGGGTTTGTTGGTGCTATGGTGGTTATGGCAGCAATTACCTGGTATGTTGAGAAAGTGGCTCCTGCTCGACAGCTTTTGATCGCCACTACTCGAGTGCCAGTTGAACACCACTACTTTACGCTTCCCTACCATGAGCAGAAGCATCAACAATCCTACCTAAATAATACATTCATCCAGATGTTGCATAATACTCATAATGCCACAAATACTACCAACTGTTGGGTGTGTGGGATGATACCTGCTCACCAGAAAAAGGGAGGAACACCTTTTATTCCTCTTCCATTCTCACACAATGGTTCTTGTCAAGTTTGGTAAGCACTTTTGTTTGCATCTGGAAAGCCTTCAATAGGTGGGATTAACTTTCACCTCAATAAAGTATGCTACCAAGATAAAGATAGGCCTGAGCGTAGTTTGGGTAGCAGCACTATGATGCTGATGACACTGTGTACTTGTCAGCACTGTAAAACAAATTGCAAAATAATTGCAGCACTGTAAAGCAAATGACAAAATATTTGCAAATAGCATACTGTTCAGTGCCAATTATAATAAAACTAGCAGCCCGTCCCGACGTTGTCCGGGTATGAATTGCTGCCAGCCAGTAGTATATTGTTCCGTAGGATTTCGTTTTGATAGCATTTCTTATCTGTGATAGGCCTGTGAAACGCTCCGATTCACAGTGCACTGCTGATGCACTTAAGAGTGCACGTTCAGTAGTTTCCCTACTTTATTTTCCTTGCAATATTATATAGTGCGAACTCAACAACATGGCATGAGCACAATTTACATTACAGAAGAACACATTCATTTGTGGTAGGCACGGGGCGACAAAGCGATTTGCCTGGAATCACAGGATGTTGAGCTGATGCCGAGATTCGAACGTAGCTCCCCATCTCTAAAGTTCGCAATTCTAGAACTTGTGGTGGGATGTGTGTCTAAAAGTGTATGTCGGTGCTGGGCATCAATGAGAGAGACCTGTGTATTTTTCCAATCGGTGGTGAAAAAATATGAGTATGTTGCTGGAGATGTGGGCCGCCGTGCCACCAATGTACTTACGGGGGAGGGTAAACACCCATTATTCCACAACTTTCTTTCCGCATACCATCACTCCTCACACTTTCATTACGAAAGTGCCATGACTCCGCAATGCCATTATAACGCATGGCATTACATTTTATATGCTTTTACCACACATACATTTACAACGAAATTGGTTGTAAATGCATGAATGATAAAGCATGTTTTTTTTTAATGTTTGGATAAGGCAAGTATGGGTATAGGGGTATATGTTTTGGGGTACTGAGGTATATGTTGTGTGGTGTTTGGGTATTTTAAGTGTTCAGATATAGTTTTGGGTTATGGGGTACCGGGGTATTTTTAGGGTTCAGGGCTAGGTCTGGGTTTTGGGGTATAGGGGTATTTTTAGGGTTCAGGGGTAGGTTTGAGTTTTGGGGTACAGGGGTATTTTAAGGGTTCAGGGCTAGGTTTGGGTTTTGGGGTACAGGGGTATTTTTAGGGTTCAGGGCTAGGTTTGGGTTTTGGGATACAGGGGTATTTTAAGTGTTCAGATATAGTTTGGGGTTTTGGGGTAAAGGGGTATTTTTAGGGTTCAGGGGTAGGTTTGGGTTTTGGGGTACAGGGGTATTTTAAGGGTTATGGGCTAGGTTTGGGTTTTGGAGTACAGGGGTAGTTTAGGGTTCAGGGGTGGGTTTGGGTTTTGGGGTACAGGGGTATTTTTAGGGTTCAGGGGTAGGTTTGGGTTTAGAGGTACAGGGGTATTTATAGGGTTCAGGGCTAGGTTTGGGTTTTGGTGTACATGGGTATTTTTAGGGTTTAGGGATAGGTTTGGGTTTTGGGGTACAGGGTATATTTATATGGTTAAGATGGGTTAGTGTTTAAGGGTGTTGGGGTATTTTATGGAGTAAGGGTGGGTTATTATTATGGGGTGCAAGGGTATTTAAAGTAGGGGTGGGCGGAATTGGCGCGAACTTGGTACAATAAATCCGCAATATTTCGTTCCGTCAGATTTCCAATTATTAAAACAGAAACCCCATATATTTAAGGTAAAATAACAAGTATTTCTACATGCTAAAATGCATATAGTCATTTCACAAAAGTGAAATTAGCTTCCAGCAAGCAGTGAGAGAGGTGATGATTTTGAGATCAAGCCCCTGCAAAGCATTATGGGATGAGATTAGCAGTGGGAAGTGAATATTATAGTATCCAAATAATTCTACAAAGAGCTGCAGTTCACCTCGTTTTCCCCAGTTGTCCCCGATGAGGCAAATGCAATAGCATTTAAAATATTACACATCAAGCTGCAGTTCACCTCGTCGTCCCTAGATGTCCCTGATGAGGCAAATGCAATAGCATGTAAAATATTATACATCAAGCTGCAGTTCACCTCGATGTCCCTAGATGTCCCTGATGAGGCAAATGCAATAGCATTTAAAATATTATACATCAAGCTGCAGTTCACCTTGTCCTCCCAAGAGGTCCCTGATGAGTAAAATCCAAAACCTTGAAACCCTTTCATGAATGCTAATAATGATGCTAATCTTATCCCATAATGCTTTGCAGGGCATTTTAGTTGTATTTTTGCCCATAACTGTGCTTGGGGTGGTCTAAGAGAATGGGACCTCCACTGAATTACTATTTAAAGGGAGCAGGAATGTATAGAATCTGGAAAGTAAAAACAACACTCGAATATATATGGTGGACGTCTGCATAGCCTACGTCCTTCTGCTGCAACTGCCCTTTTCAAGGCTGTATTGGGTGCTGTGATTGGTGCTGTGGTTTCTGAGATTACCCACCTCAAAGGTTTGGGTTCTCTCTTTATTATATTAGTATAGATAAGTATCTATATCTTTAGCTTTACATGCTAAAATGCATATAATACTTTCATAATTGTGATACTAAAAAATTAGCAAGCAGTGGGAGAGGTGATGATTTTGAGATCCTCCCTAACCTAGAAGGAGTACCAAACAGATGCCTTGAAAACAAAAAAGTACATCTTATTGAACGATTTGGTGGTGGTCCCATCCTCTTAGGACCACCTCAAACACAGTTATTGGCAAAAATAATTCCCAACCAAAGGCCCTGCTAAGCATTATGGGATGAAATTAGCAGTGGGCAGTGAATATTATATAGTATCCAATATCAAAAGAATTCTACAAAGAGCTGCTGTTCAACTGGAGGTTACTAGATGTCCATATCAAGGTAGAAAGCGGACTGAACTCACCAAGCCGGAAGGGCCGTCTACCCCTTCTAGTGAAGCATAGCGCTAATAACAGGACTAACTCCCTGGCGCCAAGGTGTACTACTCGGCACTATCGCAACAGTAAAAAAGACCCATAACCAACTACAAGGGCACACACCTAATTCCTCGTGAGGCCAACAATGACAATAAATGCAAACAATGCAACAGAAAAGGGTAGAGACAAATACTGATTGAGCAAACCCATCAAATGAAATCGAAGGAAAAAATAAAAAATAAAAATAAAAATAAAAATACAAGAAAAGTTGAGAGGTGAAGCACGAATTCCTCTATTAAACACCACCCAAGTGCATATATTCATCACAATAACCTAAAAGGCGGAATCAACAAACACCCTATATACCGGTGACAAAACAACTTGGGGGCTTCAGGTAAGCACACAGGTCGACATACAATCTAAGCAAGTTTTATCACAGTGTACATCGACCTCAGTCCTCAAAGAATTGTAAAGGAGGACTGAGACAACAAAGCAATTATATCTGTCATACAATACAAAGCCTCAACTCCAAAAATAGTTTCCTAAAAACATAAAGCACAACACTTAAGTGGGGGAATAGTCCAGCTGAGTAAGTGTTATACATATTTACATCCAGGATGGAGCAACCAATATGATCTTTGTAGAGGAACCACCTCGCATCTTAAGATCCTATTAGTGCCGATATTTCATCACGATCATTCAAACCCAATCTTGCAGTTTGATATTTTTCAATCATCCGTTCCTCCAGTTTGTTTAGGGTCATCTGTAGAGTCACTTTACTTTGGGGTTTCACCTCCAAGAGTACCGACCACCTGATATCATTTTCATTATGGTTACATTCACAATAGTGTTGGACCAACGGGGCTTCCTGTGTTTTGCACCTGATTCTTGACTGATGGTGCATTATTCTCATCTTAACATTTCGGGTTGTTTGTTCTATATATACTTTATCACAAGGCCATGTGAGGGAATACACAACATTTTTAGTGTTGCAGTTGGAAATACTTGTTTGGGTGTGTCTCTTGCTATTCAGCATCACAAATTTAGAATTGGTTGTATGTATACAGACCGCACAGCCGTTACATTTAAAATGTCCTACTAATGGTGGAAGACCTAACATGTTTCTCAGATTACCTTTGGGTTTGGGAGGACCGTGTCGCTTTCACCAGGTATTGTCGGATATTTTTACCTTTGCGGAATGCAAATGGGGGCTTAGGGATATCAAACTGTTGTATTAATCTCCAATTTCTCAATATAATCTGTTTGACTTTATTTGCTTTAGGATTGTAGGTCAAGACGCAAGTTTTTCCTTTGGGGAAAGTAGAGTTTCACGTGGCGTGAACCATGCTCTCTTGAGAGCTGTTCTAACCAGTTTTCTTGGATACCCTCTGTTGCATAGCTTAATTTGCAATTTTGCAGCATTTTCAAAATAATCCTTTTTATTTGTACAATTATGTCGGATCCTCAAAAACTGCCCATACGGCAAATTTTCTTTGAGGGTCCTAGGGTGTCCACTGGTGAAAGGTAATAGGGTGTTACGGTCTGTGGGCTTAGTGTAAAGACATACTTCTAGTCTCCCCTCATTATGAATAACACAAAGGTCTAAAAATAGATTTTCTAATTACTGTAAGAAATGGAAATCTTTAAATCCGCTCAGCGGGCATTGAGTCAATTATGAAAAACCATTAGTTGTTCTTCAGTCCCTGCCCATATCAGGAAGATATCGTCGCTAAATCGACTCCATCAAACAATCTGTGTCAGTTCAGTTCAAAAATCAAAGTTTATTTGGACAATTGTCCTTAAACAGATAAAACATTTTAAAAAACAATTCATTGTTGCATAAAAACTTTAAAACAGTATATGACATTACAACTCATTAAAATGGGTCAAACACGACTTGAGCTAATCGCAATTTATAATTTGTTTAACTTTTTGCATAAATCTCCCCAGTGCACAAGTAATATCTAAATTCATCATTTCTGTTAGGAGGACACTTGCAGCAAGTCTATTATGTATACCGTATTTTTTAAAAATGGGACATAAGATCTCTTTTCGTGGTTCTAAAAGCTTTGTACAATCCAATAAAATATGCATCGTGTCGCATGTAGTTCCCAATATACACTTACAGTTTCCAATGCTATCTATCATCACTAATTTTACTCTAGTCTTACAATGATAAGGATTCAATCCAGTTCTTAATCTTAGAACTTCTCTCCTCAGCCATCTATTCGGTAGTCTATCCATATAAGGAAAATGTGTATATTTTTGCCAGGCCTGGGCCATAAACTGTACCGACTTTTTCGTCGCCAAATAATCTTGGTCCTCGGCTCGGGATACTTCATATCCTACCTCCCTAAAAGCCTTCCTCGTAACTTCCATTTGGAGAGTCACGGGACTTACATCCAGTCTCAGCAATTTACCAACCATCTTAAGGGAATTTCTAACCCCTTTAGCCCATGATCGTTCACTCGTCAAGGCTTCCCTCCTACACCATTGCGAGATTTTTAGATCTTCCTCAGTGCCCAAACCCTGCCAGAATCTAACTAAGGCCATACAGACTGTAAACTTCCAAGAGGTTACACATGTTTCTAACGTTACAGCTTGCACCATTGAACATTTAGGGAGTGAGAATAGATTTTTCAAAGCTTTTCCCTCCTCTACGTCCCAACCATGTTTACCACCCAAAAACAGTAATTCAGCCCCATATAGGAATTGCGGGGGCACCATTGCTAGATATGCTTTAGGACCGTCCTTTCCGATTTTTCTCCATAGCTTCCATTACATTTCTTAAGGCCATTTATTGACGCTGCTGTCCTTGTTCTACATGCATCTAGGTGGGTTGTCCATTTAAGATTTTTCTGAAACCACATACCCAGATACCTGTATTCTTCTACAGTTTCCAACTTCTCAAGGCCTAGGTACCAGCTATATCTTATTTCCCTTCTTCCAAAACATAAGATCTTTGTTTTGTCCATGTTGACTACTAACTTTTTCGACTTACAATACTCATGGAAACTGTTCAGCTTTCTTTGTAACCCGATCTCTGTTTGGTCAAAAATTACCAGGTCGTCTGCGTATAGGAGGCATGCTATATGTTCCCCATTTATCTTAGGGCGTGCCCCCCTTGCTCTATCTAAAATTGAGGATAGGTCAGCTATAAAGAGTGAAAACAGTTGAGGCGCCAAAACACACCCTTGTCTTAGCCCATTTCCAATCTCAATTTTTCTAGATATATTCCCATCTAAATCTAAAATGATCTGCGCCCAGTTTGCAGTGTGAAGAAGTTGTATTAGGCTCAACAGTTCTCTTGGAATATCATAGCCAACCAATGTCTCCCACAGCTTCCCATGGTTTACTAAATCAAATGCCGCACAGAAGTCCACAAAGCAACAGCACAACTTACCATTCAGCTCCATGGACTTCCCTGCAATGGACCAGAGTGCGAAGCAGTGGTTGACCGTCGAATGGCCCTCCTTAAACCCCCCTTGTTCTGGAGGTACAACATGATTCATCTATGACCACTCCTTTAGTTTTTCTAAAATCAATTTGGCTAATACTTTTTCGCCGATATCCAATAAATTGATTAATCTGTAATTTTTAGGGGAGTTAAGGTCACCTTTTTTGTGAATAGGCCTTATAATTGCGCCTCTCCAATTTTCAGGGATTTGGCCTGTGGCAAGAATCCCCTGGAACATTTTTTAAAAGAAAAGAGCCCACCACGCCGGCCTCTTTTTTATTACCACCGCAGGGAGATTATCAGGTCCGGCTGCCCGTGTCAAATTTAGGTTAGACACAATTTTTCTGACATTCTCAATGGAGAAATGATCCTCCATTTCTTTACTCACTCCGCACCATACAATTGGGTTTAAGCATTCAGTTTCATTCCAGTCCCCATAAATTTCCCCTAAGTATTTTGCCCACTCATTTTCAGGAATCACACATTTCAGGGCACCCCTTTCTTTATTTGAACTTTCTTGCACCAATCTCCAAAACCCTTTCAAATCTTTGGATTCTATTGCGGACAGCAGTTTATCCCAGCAGCTCTCTCTAAAGGATCGTTTTTTATTCATCACCAGCATTTTATAGAGCCTCTTTTGCTTCTGGAGATTATGCCACAATTCTACACTGTATTTTACCCTTAATCTTCGTTCCTGTTGCCTGATTTGGTTTTTAGCCTTCCTACATTCCTCATCGAACCATCCCCTCCCTGTCTTATACACTGTACTTCCCCCTCACCTCTGGGATTTCTTTCTTTAATTTTTACCCTCAGACATTCCACTAATACTCTAATTGAGTTCTCAAACCAGGAGCTGTCATATACAATTGGGATGTCTTCTATCAGCAACGTCTGTTGAACAGCAACTAATTTTTCCAGGTATTCCTCCGTAATCCTAGTTGTGAGTCGTCTGGGATAATCAACTTGAACTGGCAACACTGTCTCCCTTTGTTTTTCCTTTTGCTCACATATTTCCAGACTCAACGGGAAGTGGTCACTTCCGTCTTCAGATAACACCTCAAAATTTTTGATCAGCTCAAAGTTCCAGGCTTGTGTGTAAATATAATCAATTGGGCAGAGTTGCTGGCCTGACTTGAAGGTTCGCTTTGCTGGTCTATCTACATCGAATCTACCATTTGCACAGATCAACCCCAAAGCCCCCAACAATTGGCCTAAAGCCGAGTCATGTTCTGACATTGTCACTTTCGGGAATATTTCATTCCCTATTTTATAGTAATTCAATTTCTCCCGACACCATTGATCAATCCTTGCAGGGTTTAACTTATGATTAAAATCACCCAGTATTAGCATTATATCTCTTGGATAATTCTCGATCATAGCTGACAGATCTTCATTTAGTTTTTCCATCTCTTCCCTGTACGACCTCACTTCCCCCTTTTGAATGTACACATTAACAATAATAAACCCGTCAAACCGAGGGTCTGGGTTCAGTAATAACACTCTACATCCTATAACCCATTTACATTTTACATCCAACAAAACCACTTTCTTAGCAATTTTTGTCGATACCAATGTCACTTGCCCATCTGACGGCCTACCAAAGCGTCTTCTTACCGCTACCTTTGTCTGCTGAGCAAACCCTACACTTACTTGGGTCTCGTCACACAGCCAGGTCTCTTGCAGGCAAACAATTCCACAGCTATCAATGATCTTTTTAAAATTTGCCTGATTTTCTATTTTTTTAAATCCATGTACGTTCCAAGATAACACTGGTAGGCTGTGCAACGACCCAGATACCTAGTCAATTTCATTTAGGCTCCTGTTTATATCATAATCGGGAAGTGCCAAGGCTCTATATCTATTTCCTACTAATATTGCTTCTTCCTCTAACTCCTGATCCCTCTTTCTTATCGTGATCTCTATATTATCCTTATCATCCCAGCAGGCACCCATCATTCTGACTTGCCTTTGTACCAGACCTGCATGGTTTATTAGGAATGGTCTCTCGGGTGTGGTTGACCCTTGCATTTCTAGCTTTTTTACCAATCTAATACCTTCTTTATGTAACTCAGGTTCCGCTCTGATTAATGCAGACTTTACCAATTCAGAATACAGCAGAACCTTAGTGACTTCGGTCCCCTTTTTATTTACAGAAAACCCCACTTCTTTCAGGTCTGCTGAGCTGATGCTACATAAACTTTTACAATTTTCAAGAGAGAAGAGCAGTTGGGATCTATTTAGCGGATTTAGTTTCCTCACCTTTTTTCTCCCGTTTCCCTGGTCAATCAGCTCAAAAAATAACCACAGGTCTGAGTCACCCTTTACCTCTAGCTCTCGGGGAAAGCTTGGTGGGTCCCTATTACTTATGTTTCTTTCATAGGTCGTACCAATCTCAACCTGACCTTTGTTCGTCCTAGTGCTAGTGCTTTTGGCAGCTTGCGCTCTAGTTGCCTTCCTTTTAGCCTTTATTCCCTGGTCTGGTGCTACTCTATCCTTACCAGGGTCTTTCTTGTTCTTAGGATTTCTATTACATTTTTTGCTTGTGCAGAACGCTTTGGGCACATCAGAGGCAATTACTTTACCTCACTGATTTTCCATTAACTGAGCCGACCTTACTAACTCTTTTTCACCCTCTCGTTCTTTCTCACAAGCTCCATTTATTTGCCTCTGCTGAGTAGAAGGTTGGGTCTTTCTAAATTCTCTCTTGCCCACCCACACTCGAGGTCGAGGGATGCGTAATTTGAAGCCCCTCCTCTCACTCCTTTTTTTTATTATCATTGGGTATCTCGAGACATATACATTAGGTTCGGAATTCTCTAAAGGTATGTTGGGCGGCTGACTTCCCCCCTCTCGAAGATCCTCGCCAACCGGCCTAATCATAGAGGGCCTAAGATCTTTAATTTGTTTTAGCTCCCCAATCATAGTATTAAACTGAACCCTTTGAGCCTTTATGGCTTCATTATTTAATACTGCTACCTCAAGTAAACCTTGCAAAGTATTTTGTAGTATCATCATCGCATCCAACATTGAAGCACTAGTTGTCCCCGTGACCTCTAGATTGGACGCTGAAGGGCTGGTGGGGTCAGCTGTTTTTTCCTGATGGATTTCCACTCCATCCTTCACCCTCTCCTCCCCCCGATATTTTTTTGTATGGCAAAAGATTCTTGGATGCTCCTGTTCCTCTAACGCCCTTTCCTCTGCCTCCCTCCCTATCTCGTGAAAGCTTAGAGAGGTATTTGGCGAGGAATATAGTCTCGGCGACAGTCTTGGGGGTGAGAACAGTCTTGAGTCCAACAGTGCTCCGGAAAGATTTAGATCAAACAGAACCTGAGAATCATGTCCTTGACTTACTAAGTTGTCCGAGATTGAACATGCCGTTTTTGCTTAGGCTGAGGATGGGAGATTTGTATCCGCAATTAAATCACCATCCTTCAAGCTCTTTCCTTTGTAATATTTCGCCACAAAGTCTTTAATCGATTTTATCGCAGAAGAACTGCCCTTAGCACTCTTTGGGTGGGGCTGCTGTTGAATAGTGTCCTGGGTTATTTGCTCCTTCTGTGGTTTTTTTTATGTGTCCTACCCCTGGCCAGCACATCGCCCCCTTCTTCCATAACGTCCTCCATAACCTCTTCTTCTGTTATGCTGAGTCCTGGGGGTTTTTTCTTCTTTTTTTGTATGGCCTTCCCAGCTCTTGTTCTCCTGGGGGCCATCACCTTCGGTCCCTCCTAGCTTATACACACCCTTAAACTTTGTATAAGCGTCTGCTTCTTTAGTACTCCTTTGGTACCCACAGTCCAATTAGTAGTGCCACCTTCAATTACCTCACACTACGCACACACTTACCTCTGTTCCACGGCTACACACTATGTACTGTCAACTGCACTCTAACAGACTGCTTTGCCTTAGCGGGGTCCAGCAGGGTCCAGCTTCCAGCTTCCTGCTTCCCTGCGCTGCTACCAGCAAGGTCTCCTCCCAGGCCAGTGCAGTTCGCTAAATCCACGAACCCCCCTTCATCTTGATACCTTATGGTGCCTTAGGCGGTTCAATTATAATCAAATTACGGCCCCTTTTGCAGTTTTCAAACAACTTATGAAACCTTTTTTTTTTCAAAGCGCACCTCCGCTGCCGAGTAACGCTTCGCGTCTTCCGCGTTTTCGAGCCGGTCAGAGATTCCGATCACGTGGTCTTCGTCTGGACGTCAGAACGTCGAGCGTAGCGTATCGTATCGTAGCCGGGAATCAGAGCGGTGGCAGTTCGTCACAATCTGTGTCTTAAAAGGTGTAGTCTCATGAAAAATAAAGTTCCTCTCAAATGCGTCCATTACCAAATTCGCAATCTCCGGGGCGAAACAACAACCCATTGCTACGCCTTTCACTTATATGAACAGCTCATCCTTAAAGGCAAAAAAGTTTTTTTTGAGGCAAATCTTGGCCAAAGCGGAAATAAAATCCGTAGGTACTGAATGTGGCCTGGGCCTCCTATCTAACACTATATCTAATACTAACATAGCCTCTTCTTGTGGTATGTTCGTATACAAGCTTTCAATATCGAATGTGACCAGCAACTGCTGGTCACTTTCGAATATTGGATATTCAATTTTAGCAATAAAGTCCCTGGAGTCCCTAATGTAAGCTTTTGTCAACGGTACAAATGGTTTAAAAAAAAACGTATATGGATTTAGCTAATGTTTCTAACAAGGATCCACATGCTGCAATAATTGGTCGCCCCGGAGGATGGCGTGTATCTTTATTGACTTTTGGCAAAACATAAATATTGGGGATTTTTTGTGTGGTCATATTTAGGTAGTCATATTCCTTTTTGCAAATATAGCCGCCTTCCAATGCTTGCGTGGTTAAATGCAAGATTTAGGCCTTTAGTCGTAAAGTTGGATTATCACTAATAGTAGTAGTACGGTCAAAGACTGTTTCAAAGTCACCTCATGACATGAGCCCAGATGACTGCTACAAACATGACATTTTACGCTCGGTCCTTTGAAATCCACTGCTAGCTGCCATAGAACCGAATGCTTTCTTTTGTACAGTGTTTTTCTTGCACCTCAAAAAGACAATGGGGCCCATATTTATATAAGCTTTGCTCTCTTCCATAATGCAGCGCCACAACTTTAAGGCCATTTAAGGTATCACACAGCCCAACACCCAAAATTGCTCCACTGCGTTGCGTGACAGGGAGATACCATGAAAGCACCATAGCTACAGAGATATGGCACTCTCCTCCCCTCTCCCTAGCGTGGGCACAGAATCTTGCTGCTGAGTGCCACACACACCTTTGCACCATAATACAAGTGTGTGTGTGTGTGTAGGAGAGTCTAGCATAGGTTTTGTACTGAAACACAAAATATTATGACGACACGTTTTAGAACTCCTCCTTCTTTGTATGTGTGCTGAACAGTACAGAACACATGCAAAGTCAGAAAGAAAAGAGAAATGAAATAATTTTTCCTTTTAACGCCTGCTTTGCAGCCGAGTTATTTTTTGTTGTAAAGCCCTTTCTACTAATGGTATTAGATAGAGTTTTGTATAAAAAATCATGGGTGGTTGCATCAGAATTCCCATATACTACCCATGTAACACCCCACTTGATGCTAAAGGTTTGGGTTACATTTCCTTACAAACCAACGCAAATACCAATATGTGTTGGGTCGTAAATCCCCAAAAAGGTTTTGGGTTTGGTCTGTGTTGACAAAATAACGCAAATCTTGGCCTTAGTGCTGCTCTGCATTAGATCACTTCTATATATATCTGGGCCAGTGGACACTAAGAAGAGTCCGGGTCACCATGTGCACACGTAACCACTCAAATGTTGCCCAAAATGGCGCCTTGCGTGTCACACACTGACTCCAGGGAATCTTACACCATGAAGACCATATGTGACTTTTTTTTGTTCTCCAGGATTCTTGGACAAATATTGTAATGAAGATCCAAGCCTGTAAATCCATTCAAAAGCTTTAGTCCAAATAACAGGAAAGAGCATCAGAAATGTCTAGCATATTCTCCAGTTACCATCCGATTTTCCAGGGAGCCACCATTACAACCAACGTCACACACCATACATTCCACATTCCAACTATAAAGAGTACAATTACAAAATAAATAAACAAAGATTACCTAATTTAAAACATCATTTTGTAACAAACTTGTAATCCACGTACTCTTGTACCAACATCTCTCAAATCTTGCTAACCTCCTCCTTGTTCCTCAGTCCAGATGATTATTCTAGAACATTGAGTAACTCCTTATCAAGGACACCCAGGAAGACATTGTGCTCCCCATCATGACCCTCTCTACTCTTTCCCTTAACATTCCACCTACAAAGCAATGGAAACAGCCTTTACAATGCCGGCAGAGCCACACATGCAGTTTCCCCACAAGCAGAACCACGCTTCCCATAGGCACACATATCCCATAACTACGCAGGGAGAGGGTGTGGTCTAATGGCTAGAGCAGTCGAACTCAAAGCTGGGGACCCAGGTTCGAGTCTTGGCAGGGACACTCAACATCCAGTGATTCTGGGAAAATGACGCAGTCTCCTTCTGCCAAACAAAATGAGTGAGTCTGTCTGTAACGCAACTGGTGCTCATGTAAAATGCTCTAATATCTTCAGGTCAAGTTTGCACCATATAAAACTTTAAACAAAGGGGTAGATTTACAACTTCTGGCGCATCTCTGCAAATCAGCAGGGATGCGCCAGAAAACTTGCGACACGCCAAACCACCCATGCGCCACCACTGATGCGCCGCATTTACAATGTGATGCACCATGAGCAGATCCGTGTCGCATACCCAGACGGAAAGGAGGCGCATTGCTGGAGTCGCATCGCAAGTGCCGCGCCGTTCCAGCAAGGCTCGGGGGTACCCTATGCCTAACATGCTGCGTCACTCCTTACGCCTGCTTCAAGCAGACGCAAGGTTTTGACGCAGCATGGCCATAAAAGTGACTCCGTGAAATCTTGTGGATTTCACTGCGTTACTTTTACGATGCGTACCTGCGAGGGAACGCCCACCCTGTGTTGGAACGCCCTCATGAAACCTGAAACAGGTTTCATATGGCGCATTGGTTTACAACGTGATGCAACTCCCTAGATGCGTCACGTTGCAAATAGGGCAGAAAATGGCGCATGGTTTACGCTGCCGCTGCATCACAGAAGTGACGCAACAGCGGCGTAAATGTGGCGCAAGGGGCTTGTAAATCTGCCCCAAAATGCTTTGACAACATCCTCACATTCACCATCCATGTCCTCATCACCTTGACAATCATTCAATGATAATCTGGATAACCCGCCTGCTTGATCATTCAATTCACCAGGAGCAAATTCAACAACATAGTGGTAAGCGTGTAGCTTAGAAGCTAATCTGGCCATTAATGGTGACATAGATCTCCCCCCCCGCCCCACCTGGGGCTAACTAATGCTCTAGAGCAGGGGTCTCCAACCTTTTCTGTAGTGAGAGCTACTTCTGACCAGTGAAAACCGTCGTGAGCTACTGAAAGGCCAAGCAACTCGCACATATTTTTGAGAGAGGCCACACGCCCAGTTTAAGTGATTTTGAGCCTTTCTTTGGAGCCCTTACAGTCATTTGAACAAAAGGGGCCGCACTCCCTCTTTTGAAGTGACAGACAGCCGCAGGTTGTGCTACCTGAAGCAAAAGCTTTTCTTGCTTTGAAGCATTCCTGGAAAGTACAACGCACTACTGCGGGATACAAGCCTATGAACTCCTTTTGTGATCCTCGATCAACTTGTTCACACACTGCAAAAGTGAAACCTCAACATATATTCCTTACCAAATGTGATTTATTAAAGTCTAACTTAGATGTGGTCTTTAGTTTAAAAAAAAGAGACTCATTTTAGTAAGAAGAACCTCAGTTATTTCTCCTTCACCACATACTGTTTTTTTATAAAGTTTTACATTTTATTCTTTGCATTGCATTGGTATGGTTTGTTGGGCCTCATCAGAACAATATAAAACCACAAATATACATTAAATAAATACCATCACCTCCACGAAGTCGATGTTCCCCGTAATGAACATGGTTTGATAAGTTAATTTTCTCCTCATAACGCACATTGGTATTGCCCAGCCCCAGTCCCTTTGGTGATCAGGTGAGAATCGTGGGGAGAGGGAAGATTTGACAAGTCATTCTGAAGAATGTGTGGTGTGAGGACATGTTTGAAGGAGCAGAGTGATACAGCAGGCCTTAAGCCAGCCTTCAGTTGGATAGAGTGTCTTCTGGTGAAAAAGTGCCAGGAGGTCAGCGACCATTAACCCTGAGGTGGGACAGAGGGGTTTGTGGGCGGTGATCTGGGTTAATGGTCAGCAGTGGGTGCTAGCAATGAAGAGGCAGATGAATTTTGTATGATATGGGTAAAACGAGGTTGCGCCTGGGTGGCAGCTGCTATGCTTTGTTACCCCTAGTAGAGCACTGGCTGGGTTACGATAACAGGAACCGTTACTAACAGGGGCTTGAAGAACCCTCTTAATCTCTGTAGCTTGCATCCCATACCCTTCCCTTTACACATCCTGAATGAGAGGCTGATTATAGACCAGGGGTCAGCACTGATCAAGCATTGGTTGAAGGACGTGTTACTTGATCTAACAGACTCGTGATCTACTGCCCATGAGACAATGGGTGTATCTGCACACCATGCCCCAATCAGTATAAAAAATCATGGGTGGTTGCATCAGAATTCCCGTATACTAACCATGTAACACCCCACTTGATGCTAAAAGTTTGGGTTACATTTCCTTACAAACCAACGCAAATACCAATATGTGTTGGGTCGTAAATCCCCAAAAATGTTTTGGGTTTGGTCTGTGTTAACAAAATAACGCAAATCTTGGCCTTAGTGCTGCTCTGCATTAGATCACTTCTATATATATCTGGGCCAATGGACACTCAGAAGAGTCCGGTCACCATGTGCACATGTAACCACTCAAATGTTGCCCAAAATGGCGCCTTGCGTGTCACACACTGACCCCAGGGAATCTTAGACGATGAAGACCGTGGGTGGCTTTTTCTTGTTCTCCAGGATTCTTGGACAAATATTGTAATGAAGATCCAAGCCTGTAAATCCATTCAAAAGCTTTAGTCCAAGTAACAGGAAAGAGCATCAGAAACATCTAGCATATTCTCCAGTTACCATCCGATTGCCAGAGAGCCACCATTACAACCAACGTCACACACCATTCATTCCAGTGTCCATGTCCTCCATTTGGTTGATTGGGGGGTTCACCTGGTAATTCCTGGGTTACCGCCGGATTACAGAATTTACCCTTGGACCGTCCGCTTGGGTTCCTGGGGTGTCTCCCAGCAAACATTAGAGGTCTGCAGTGCAGGAAACACTGACCAGTCTCTCCCTAGAACTACGGCAGGGTTATAGGTGTGTCCACCTAAGCATCCCATACCCTCCCCTTTACACATCCTGAATGAGAGGCTGATTATAGACCAGGGGTCAGCACTGATCAAGCATTGGTTGAAGGACGTGGCACTTGATCTAACAGACTCGTGAACTACTGCCCATGAGACAATGGGTGTATCTGCACACCATGCGCCAATCAGGGACTCAGTACTACAGTGCACACCTAAATGAGATGTTACTAGTAGCCCTTTAAAGCACAGCAGAAAAGATGCACTCAATTACCATCCATACACCTCCTGTCCCCCTGCAGTAGTTTATCAAGACTATCCACCCGAGTTCAGGGAGCACCTTACAATTATGAGCTAGCAAAGCTTTTCTTTTGCGACCTTTGTACGATCATATGGACCGCTTTACAAATGTACCTATATTATTTTTTTACTTTGGCGTTTTAGTAACACCGCACACTTAACGTTTCAGAGAAAACTATGGGGCAGATTTACAATCCTCTTGCGCCTCTTTTACGCTGCTATTGCGGGGCATTTACAACGTGAGGCATCTGGGAGATGTGTCATGTTGTAAAGCCCTGCGCCAGAAGGAGGCGTTCCGGAGCAGGGTGGGGGTGTTCCGGTGCAGGAACGCCTCCTAAAAGTGGCTGAGTGAAATCTACAAGACTTCACTCAATCACTTTTGTGCTGCAGCATTGGACAGATAGGGCCCCCCAGAGCATTGCTGGAGCTGCATGATCTGGATACGCAGAACACTTACTGTAAATTTGCCCCATCTATACTAATATAATAAAGAGAGAGCCCAAACCTTTGGGCAGGTAATCTCAGGAACCACAGCACCAATCACAACACCCAATACAGCGTTGGAAAGGGCAGTTGCAGCAGAAGGACATAGGCTATGCAGACACCCACCATATACATTTAAAAGGTAAAAGAACCGTGCCAGCAAAGTAGTCCCTTGTGTGCGTGTCTGCATTGTGCTGTGGGTGTGTGCTGTGGGTTTGTGCTGGGGGGCGTGACAATCGCTGGGGGCATTCCATCACAAGTGTTGTTTTTTCTTCCCAGGTTCTATACATTCCTGCTCCCTTTAAGTAGTAATTCAGTGGAGGTCACATTCTCTTAGAACTACCCCAAGCACAGTTATGGGCAAAAATACAACTAAAAGGCCCTGCAAAGCATTATGGGATAGAATTAGCATCATTATTAGCATTCATGAAAGGGTTTCAAAGTTTTTGAATTTTACTCATCAGGGACATCTTGGGATGACGAGGTGAACTGCAGCTTGATGTATAATATTTAAAATGCTATTGCATTTGCCTCATCAGGGACATCTAGGGACGGCGAGGTGAACTGCAGCTTGATGTTTTTAATATTTTAAATGCTATTGCATTTGCCTCATCAGGGACATCTAAGGACCACAAGGTGAACTGCAGCTTGATGTATAATATTTTAAATGCTATTGCATTTGCCTCATCGGGGACAACTGGGGACGACGAGGTGAACTGCAGCTCTTCGTAGAATTATTTGGATATTATAATATTCACTTCCCACGGCTAATCTCGTCCCATAATGCTTTGCAGGGGCTTGATCTCAAAATCATCACATCTCTCACTTCTTGCTGGAAGCTAATTTCACTTTTGTTAAATGACTATGTGCATTTTAGCATGTAGAAATACTTGGTATTTTACCTTGAATATATGAGGTTTCTGTTTTAATAATTGGAAATCTGACGGAACGAAATATTGCGGATTTATTGTACCAAGTTCACGCCAATTCCGCCCACCCCTACTTTAAATACCCCTGCACCCCATAATCATAACCCACCCTTACTCTATAAAATACCCCAACACCCTTAAACACTAACCCATCTTAACCCTATTAATATACCCTGTACCCCAAAACCCAAACCTATCCCTAAAGCCTAAAAGTACCCCTGTACCCCAAAACCCAAACCTAGCCCAGAACCCTAAAATACCCCTGTATCCCAAAACCCAAACCTAGCCCTGAACCCTGAAAATACCCCTGTACCCCAAAACCCAAACCTAGCCCTGAACCCTAAAAATACCCCTATACCCCAAAACCCAAACCTAGCACTGAACCCTAAAAATACCCCTGTACCCCATAACCCAAAACTATATCTGCACCCTTAAAATACCCAAACACCCCAAAACATATACCTCAGTACCCCAAAACATATACCCCTATACCCATACTTGCCTTGTCCAAACATTTTTTTTAAAACATGCTTTTATCATTCATGCATTTACAACGTATTTCGTTGTAAATGTATGCGTGGTAAAAGCATATAAAATGTAATGCCATGCGTTATAATGGCATTGCGGAGTCATGGTACTTTCGTAATGAAAGTATGCGGAGTGATGGCATGCGGAAAGAAAGTTGCGGAATAATGGGTGTTTACCCTCCCCCGTAAGTACATTGGTGGCACGGCGACCCACATTTCCAACAACATACTCATATTTTTTCACCACCGATTGGAAAAATGCACAGGTCTCTCTCATTGATGCCCAGCACCGACATACACTTTTAGACACACCTCCCACCACAAGTTCTAGAATTGCGAACTTTAGAGATGGGGAGCTACGTTCGAATCTCGGCATCAGCTCAACATCCTATGATTCCAGGCAAATCGCTTTGTCTCCCCGTGCCTACCACAAATGAATGTGTTCTTCTGTAATGTAAATTGTGGTCATGCCATGTTGTCGAGTTCGCGCTATATAATATTGCAAGGAAAATAAAGTAGGGAAACTCGAGTTCACACACTACTGAACGCGCACTCTTAAGTGCATCAGCGGTGCACTGTGAATCGGAGCGTTTCACTGGCCTGTCACAGATAAGAAATGCTATCAAAACGAAATCCTACGAAACAATATACTACTGGCCAGCAGCAATTCATACCCGGACAACGTCGGGACGGGCTGCTAGTATTATATAGTATCCAATATCAAAAGAATTCTACAAAGAGCTGTAGTTCAACTGGTGGTTACTCGATGTCCCTCACGAGTCAAATGCAAATGCTTGATTAAAGGATTTCAATGGTTTTGCATTTGACTCGTGAGGGACATTTAGGGACGACCAGTGGAACTGCTGCTTGATGTAAGAATAATGTCAATGCTTTGCATTTGACTCGTGAGGGACATCTAGTAACAACTAGGTGAACTGCAGCTCTTTGTAGAATTATTTTGATATTGGATACTATATAATATTCACTGCCCACTGCTAATCTCGTGCCATAATGCTTTGCAGGGCCTTTGGTTGGGATTGTTTTTTTGCCAATAACTGTGCTTGGGGTGGTCCTAAGATGATGGGACAACCACTGAAGTTCAATAAAATGTTCTTTTTGTTTATGCTCTTTGGGGCAGATTTTCAAGCCGCTTTCGCCACTTTTGCGTCACTTTTAACATGGGAAAAGTGACGCAAAAGTGACGCAAGGGACTCGTAAATCTGCCCCTTTGTGTTTAAGGTTAGGGGGACCACAAAATCATCAGCTCTCTCATTGCCTGATGTTTTCATTGTAAAGTTCACTTTTGTGAATTGGCTATATGTTTTTAAGCATGTATATTTGCTATTTCAAAGCATCTGTACGAGCAAACAATGTTTCATGCAATATTCATAAAAATGATTCTTGAGCATCACAGAGACTATTTGCAGTAATGTTAGTGAGCTGCTGCTGTTTTAAATATTCAAAACACACATCACTATCCCTTAATGTTGGATATGGTCACTCAGCTGATATGCGTCTGAGCCCAACATGCACTATGGCGCCGTGTGAGTATCACTAAAGTCAGGATTCACTTCTCTTACGCATGCCCCACAATGAGAACCAGGTGAGGGCAAAATCACTCCCCTGCGACTGCAGCTGGCTTCCCCTCTGACATGAGGAGGACACAGCACCGCATGTCATCACATCCGTGTAACAGAGCATGGGATTCTACGGGAGGGGGTCTTTGGTTAGGCCGCATCATCTCATTGTGAATCTCCCAAGACACTGGCTAAACTGGGAAAAGGAACAACACACACCACTTTACACTTGAAACCACCACAGCCAGTGCTGCCCGCCCAGCGCGCCATCATGTGTTTCCCGTCACCCGGGAGGATTATTTTTATTACGAACAATACTATGCATGCATGCACGGATTTCGGCTCCATAATTTCTATGTTAAGATCATAACTCCTAGCAGTTAGTAACACAAGATGGTGTGATCTAAAGACCCGAGGAGTGACTGCGGCATGCAAGTGCATACCGTTTGATCTGCTCCTGATGAAATATGTTCCGAATCTAGACAGAAAAAGACAGGCGGTGCGGGTTCATAGCAGTTCAATACTGCTTGTGCCACCTGCATGCTAGCAGGCTTTACGAGATCTGCTCCTCCAATCCGACCCGCCTGGCGCTTGCTCCGGCACACGTGTTGGGCAATCAAGACTGTGGTGCCAGGCTGTGAAATGCAGGTGGCGAGGTAACCAGTTCAGCAACAGCGTCATCATCTTTGCCCCGCCCCAGCTGACCTCAGTTAGGCTAATCTGGGCAGCTGGCTTTGGTGATGGCAGGCAGTGGCTACAAAAAAAGGCCTAACAACAATAAAAGACAATAACCTAACCTAGGGGGAGGACCAATCTGATGTCTTGAATACAAAGAGCATAAACAAAAAGAACATCTTGATGAACGATTCGGGGTGGTCCCATCCTCTTAGGACCACCCCAGCACAGTTATTGGCAAAAAAAAATACCAACCAAAGGCTCTGCAAAGCATTATGGGACGAGATTAGCAGTGGGCAGTGAATATTATAGTATCCAATATCAAAATAATTCTACATTGAACTGCAGTTCAACTAGTCGTTACTAGATGTCCCTCCTCGTTTTTTACCTCTTTCAATCCGTACTGCATTCTACAGTACGCATTGAAAGAGAAAACTGACTGTAGTGATTGTTTTTGTGCAGGAAGGTGTCCTTTCTTGCAGAAAGACATTGATGGTGCAAGGGTGACTGCGCCGGCGCATGTCAACAGTTTGTGCGCCAGCGCAGGGGGAAGCAAAGAGATGCGACTTACTCTTGTACATAAGTCGCATCCCTGTGCTTTGAAAGTGGATCAGTGCGGCGCAGCTAAATGGCTTGTGGAATACACAATGTCACTGTCTCGTAAATCTGCCTCAACAATTCTAAACCAGAAGCTGAGGCTATCGTGAAAGTAGTGCGCCGAAAGTAACGTATAAGGCCGATCGTGAGATGATCCATGAAACAGGACCAGTCCCCAGGGCGTGAACAAAACAGCAAAAGGCGGGACAAATATAACCTAATCCCCAACTAAACCAAGGTAATTTCGAAAGGCACATGAAGGAACCAATCACAAGCCATGGGTGTGCTACTACTCCATACAGTAGATACACCATGTCGAGAGACAGCGCATGTGCTGCCTAGGTTCCTCCTAAAAAGAAATTTGAAAGGGTGCTTCTCCACAGGTCATCACTAGGGGTCCCTTATCAAGTCTACCAGGTGTGACGCTGGATATATACCAAGACCGACACTAGGAGCCAGCGGAGGCGCTACTTGTGTGCCTGTAGGAGCCTGACTTCTACCGATATGAGAGAGCCTCCCACTATCAACCTCTTCCACGAGATGAACTACACAATAAATCTAGAGCAGAAATTACGCCTCGTTCTGAGTAACACTAGAAAAACAAACCTATTTTTTCATTTGACGACAGTATGGATCTAGAGTTACTCAAGATCCTCCAAAAATTGGTACGCTTACGCTGTCAGTTATCATTTTTTTTCCTACTTGTTAGGGCGTCGTTTCTGGTTCAGATACATCAATCGTCACCTTCCACAACACCCTATTTATTCGTAAGTCGTTGGTAACAAACTTGGCAACAAGTACGCAAGCTATCCCATTGACCTTTTACCTGTGAAGGGAAAAGATCACGTTAATAAAATACATACAGTAAATTATTACATTTACTCCACCTGTCTTCATCTGCTCTCTCCTCTCTCCGGTCGCCAAACTGGTTCCTGGATTGAAGGGAAGAATAGGCAAAAACAGGTTAGTGGTCCCTCCGGGCCCCTTGTGTTACAAGGAGGCCTAATTTGGGGTTGCTTTCGTTGCCCGGACCTTCCTGGGCCCCCTGAGTGACAGGGGACCCCTTTGGGTCTTCAGGTTTCGTCGTCGCTATCTCCATCTGATCCGTCCAGTGCTGCTTAGTCACGCAGGAGGCTGTGGATCATCTTACGGCATCCCAGGGTTGATGTCTCCTTTTTCCCTACTACCAGGCAGTTTCTGGAGAACAGAAGAACATCTTTGAAGCAGTACAGGAACCTCCAGCAGCCCTGGAGGTCACCTAGTGCATGTGTCCCTGGGAACAGTCCATACATCACCGAGTCAGAAGTGATGCAGGTCGTAGGTATCCAGGCCCTAAGCTCCGTGCCTAGGGCCTTCAGCAGGTCCTGTGTGTACGTGCACTCCCAGAAGACATGGTATGTTGTCTCGTCCATGGTGCACCCTCTTGGGCAGGACTTGTATCGGTTGAGTCGTCTTGCGTGCATGAAGGCTCTCACAGGGATTCCTCCTTGGATGGCCCTCCAGGCGGTGTCTTTGTGCTGGTTTGTCAGGCGTTTGGATGTGACGTTTCCCCAAACGTGGTCTGCTGTGGCTGAGGGGAGGGTGCGATCGGCTCGCTGATTTCTCTGGCACATATCTATCGTTGGACAAGTCAGGGGGTCCATGTGGCAGGGCTACTTGCCTTGAGTCCGAACTCCTTTCCAAACTTCTCCACTTCTTTGTAGTACCATGGGGTCTCCCAGTTGTACGGGACGGTCATCAGCCACTCTGCCCATCCCAGACGTCTCCACGTTGGCAGCAGGAAAAAGTGTGCCATCAGAAAGCCAGCGTGGCTCTTGTCTTTGGCCCTCAGGGTGGTCCTCATGCAGTTGCACACAAAGGTTCCCCTCAGGATGGTGGCGATGTCTGGCACTCCCTTGCCTTCCTTGTCGTGGGTCTTAAACATCACTGCCCTCTTCATTCTGTCCATCATCGAGCTCCAGATGAAGTAGAAGATCATTCTCGTGATGGCCTTGGCCGTTCTGGTCTGCACCGGCCACACTTGACGACGTACTGGAGCACTGGCAGGGTCTCGTTCCGCAGGACCAAAGACTTCCCTTCGATCGTCAGCTTAAAGAGGCTCCAGAGTCCCAGCTTCTGCCTCGTCTTCACAGGCTTTCCTCCCAGGTCTTCTCTGCTGCACCTTCTCCGCCGAACCAGACTCCAAGGATCTTCAGGAAGTCCTGCTTGATGGGGAATGGCAGTGGGTCTCGGGGTGGGGTCCAGTGTCCGAAGAGTAGGGTTTCCGACTTGGCGCTGTTGATCTTCGCTCCTGATGCCTTCCCAAACTCGATACAAGTCCTTTCCAGTTCTCTTATGGACGGTCCGTCTGCGCAGAATACTGAGACGTCATCCATGTAGAGGGAGCCCTTCACCTCGCCGTTTCCTCCGCTTCCCGGTGCCTTCACTCCTCTGATGTTCCTGTTCTGCCGGATGGGTTCCGCGAGGAGTTCAATTACGCAGATGAACAGGAGGGGGGAGAGCGGGCATCCCTGCCTCACCCCTGATAGGACCGGGAAAGGGTCGGTACTCCAGCCGTTGCCGTTGCCGTGCTGGAGATGTCTCTATACATTGTTTTCACCACGTCGCAGAAGAAGTCTCCCAGTCCCAGTGCTCTGAGTACCCGGTCCATGTACTTATGGGAAACGCGGTCGAACGCTTTTTTCTGGTCCAGGCTGACCAAGGCCGTTGGGACCTTGTAGCCCTTGGCGTACTCGATCGTGTCCCGGACAAGGGCCAGGCTGTCCGCGATTTGCCGGCCCGGTATACCACAGGTCTGGTCTGGGTGGTCTATCTTTGCTATCACTTTCTGTAGGCGGTTGGCCATTACCTTCACGAGAATCTTGTAGTCCACATTAAGGAGAGAGATGGGCTTCCAATTTTTGAGGTCTTCTCTCTCTCCCTTCTGTTTGTACAAGAGTGTTATCATGCCCTCTCACAGGGATTGCGGCATACTGCCCTTGTCCACCACCTCCTCGTAGAGGTCCAGCAAGTCCAGCCCGATCAGGTCCCACAGTTCGACATATAGTTCCACTGGGAGACCGTCATTCCCGGGTGTCTTGCCTCTCTTGGAGGCTGTGGCGGCCAAGTGCAGCTCTTCCAGGGTGAAAGGCACGTCCAGGCTTTCTCTCTCTTCCGGACCCAGTGGGCCCGATTCACAGAAATAACTTAAGACAAAATCCCAAACTTACTACTTTTGGTATTCACAGAAGTTAGGATTTTGTCTTAAGTTTGTCTTAAGACAGACTTAAGACAGACCTAAGACAGACTTAAGTTAGGATTTTGTCTTAAGTCTGTCTTAAGTCTGTCTTAAGACAAACTTAAGACAAAATCCTAACTTCTGTGAATACCAAAAGTAGTAAGTTTAGGATTTTGTCTTAAGTTAGTTCTGTGAATCGGGCCCAGTGTCTTTGAGATGCCCTCCAGGAAACTGTCCGCCTGGGCTCTCTCTGATGTCTTCGGTGAGTAGAGTTTGCCGTAAAAGTCTGTTACAACTCTCAAGACTTCCTCTTTCTCACTTTGGAGATTGCCCTCCGAGTCCTGAAGTTCCACCAGCGGCGTGTGGGCTGAGTGAATTTTCTTAAAGAAGAACAAGTTGCATTTCTCGCCCTTCTCGAGGTTCTCGGTTCTGGTCCGGAAGATGATTTTCTTGGATTCTTCCCTAAAGTGCTCTGTGAGCCCTTTTCAGGTTTCCTCCAGGTCGTCATCCACGTCCCATCCCCTGAGCTCGAGTTCGTACAGTTGCTGCAGGTTGTTCTACAGCATCCGGAACGTCCTCTTCTTTTCCCGTGCAGCAGCTCTGCTTGCATCCTGAAAGAAGCTCCGGAACCTGACCTTCACCCACTCCCACCACTCGCTGGCGGATTGAAAGAGCCCTTCATGTCCTTCCACTCTATATACGCGTCTCTGAGATTCGCCACTAACTCCTCGTTGTCCAGCAAAGAGCAGCTCAGCTTCCACGAACATGGGCCAGCGGTGAACTTCCCTGTAAGTTCCCCCTCGAAACTGATTGCTCTATGGTCAGAGAAGTGGACGGCGACCATGGAGCTTCGCCCAGGCTTTACCGTTGGGGAGGTGAGTAGAATAATTCCTGGCGTTCTGCCCCATACTCCTGATGACATCCTGGAGGGACGCCTCCTTTATCATCTCCACCAACAGCCTGGACGTCACATCCATCCCTGCAGAGCCTGGCCCACTGCGTCCATCCAACTCTACTATGCAGTTGAAGTCACCACCCATCAGAATGGTTCTGGAGGTCACGAGTTGCATCCTGAGCACCCTGAACATCTCGAGTCGCTCATTCTTCTCCGGGGAGGCATAGACGTTGATGAGCCGAACGGGCTCACCGGCCCACGAGCCGTCCACGACCAGCACTCTGCCATTGACCTACTCGGTGACTTTGTCCACGGTGAAATGCCTTCCTCTGATTAGAATGGCCACTCCAGATGATTTGCAATCGTTCCCTCCAGACCAAAATGACGGCCTGTGCATCCACTGCCGTTCAAGCTGGCTGTACGACTGGGTGTACGGAATCCCGCATTCCTGCAGAAAGCAGATATCTCAGTTCTGGGTGACCAGGAAGCGCAACGTGCCAACCCGCCTGACCTGATCCTTCATGCTTCTGACGTTTAGGGTGAGTAATGATATAGCCATTGTCTCTGTGCTATCGGTCAGTGTCTGGTTTCGATACCTACTGGGGTTGAAGGCCCTGGGTGTCCCTACTGGGTGTGTGGGCCCTCCTGTTCCTCTGTTGGTTCCCACTCCTCTGAGGCGTCTCCTGTGCATGTGATGAGCACCTCAGATTCTATGCCCAGGTCCCAATATTCTGGTACGGGTATGGTCGCCAAGCTGTTGATTTGGCGGTGGATTTCCTGGATGGTTGACTCTTCATTTTTTCGCTTGTCTCCCTCTTCCTCCTCCATACCCTCCTCACTGTCGCTCTCTATGAGGATGGCGGTTTCGTTTCCTGTTTCTTCGTCGGTGTCCGCGTTGTTCACCTTCTTGCTCTTCAGGAAGTCGTCCTTCCCTGGTAGCTTCCTATTCTGGGGGTTTATCCGTTTGGGGGTTTTGTCTAATGTCCCCTCGTCCCCCAGTCTCTCTGGCCTGGATGCAGGTGGTGGTGGTTGCTGTATGGTTGCCTTCTGGATCCTTGCACTGGTGCGTTTCTGCTCCTTGGCTTCTTTGTGTTTCGCTTCCTTCAGGTACAGCGACTGGGCGTGGACCTGCATCCACGACTCCAGGATGTTCTCCCAGTCCCCGTCGCTGTCATCAAGTCCTCCTTCTTTCTTCTTCCCTTTCTTTTTGCCCGTCTTCTTCCCTCCTTTTGTCTTAGCGGGGTTATTTTTCTCCTTTCTTGTTGACTTGGCCTCCGCGTCTAGCATAGGCATCGTCTATCCGGTGGCCTCCTTCGGGGTGCTGTTGCTTGTGGTGCTCCGTCTTTGGGGGGTTCCGGTTGTTCCTTGGCTGGTGTTTCCTCAGCCGGTGTGGGTTCCCTTGGGGTTTCACTTGGCGGGGCCTTCACTGACACGCTGTCCTCGGGGTTCCCTTTAGGTGTCTGGGGTTCCTCGGCTGGTACCGTCACAGTAGGTGGTGGTGGTCTTGGGTTTGGTCCTGCTTTGGGGGCCTCTTCGTTGCTCTGGCCTGGTCCTGTGGGGGTTGTTGCTTTTGGATCCTGGCTCTTCTGGTCCACCTTCCCGGGTGTAGCGGTTGTTTTCCCTTCCTGGTCCCTGGTGTCCTTCAGAAGGGTGTTCAGGTTGGTGTTAGCTTTTGCCGAGAGCTTCGGTCTGGTCTGTCTCCATGCTGGGCTCCAGGCTGGGTTCGCCGCAGCGGCTGCTGCATACGTCTTTGGCAGGTCTGACTTGGGGCATCGGTAGTACGTGTGGCCCTCCTCTCCGCAGAGGTTGCACTTCCTGGTCCCTCTGCATGATCCTGCGTCGTGTCCGGACTTGCAGATCCAGCAGAACTTCACTGGGCAATCCTTGCCGGCGTGGCCCGTGCTCTCGCACTTCCTGCAGGTGAAGGGTTGTCCTGAGTACTTGATCCTCCCCATGTCTGATCCTAGGTAGAAGCTGGCCAGTGGGTGTTTCAAGCCATCTCTCCTTGTGGGGTCTTTGTGGATGTTGATCTGCGCCTGCCAGGTCGTGGTCCAAATCCCGTTGGAGTCTCTGACCTTGGTGGGTCCCGTCAGGATGGTGCCGTACCTTTGGAGGAGCGACGCGATGTCCTTGTCCGGGATGTGGGGGTTGGTCCTCTCAACCGTTACCCTCTTCTCCGTGGTTGCTGGTTCCATTCCTGCCATTATGCTGAAGTCGCTGTAGGGTGCCTCCTCCTTCTTCCCTTGAAAGAAGTCCCAATACTTTTTGAAGAGTGCTTGGGTGAAAAAGCTGAGGAGGAAGATCAGGCCTGATGCGGACGCCAGGCAACTTAGCTCGTCTACTTGGACCCCTGCTGGTTTGAGTATCTTGTATACGAACAAGGCTCGCTCCATTCGGGATCCATCTTTGTCCTTCATCTCTCACCGCATGAGATGGGTGTGCCGGTGGGTGATGCTTTACCCTTTGAAGGGTTCGGGGGCTGTCCGTCGCCTTTCCCTCCGCTCCCTGCTTTGGCTGCCTTGGGGTTTCCAGGGGCCCCTGTTTTAGCTCCTGGTACTTTTGGCCCTGAGGCCTGGGTTCTATGGGGCTTGGGGGGACCAGCCCTCCCTGTGCTGGTGCCCGCTTCCACAGGTGCCGCCTTACTCGCCACCTTGCCGCTGTCCCCAGGGGGTAGGGGGTTTGGTTTCTGGGCGTCCGGTTGGGGGATGCCTTCTGGGGTGACCACTTGGGCTTCAGTGTCCATGTCCTCCATTTGGTTGGTTGGGGGGTTCACCTGGTAATTCCTGGGTTACCGCCAGATTACCGAATTTACCCTTAAACCGTCCGCTTGGGTTCCTGGGGTGTCTCCCAGCAAACCTTAGAGGTCTGCAGTGCAAGAAACACTGACAAGTCTCTCCCTAGAACTAAGGCAGGGTTATAGGTGTTTCCACCTAAGCATCCCATACCCTCCCCTTTACACATCCTGAATGAGAGGCTGATTATAGACCAGGGGTCAGCACTGATCAAGCATTGGTTGAAGGACGTGTTACTTGATCTAAGAGACTCGTGAACTACTGCCCATGAGACAATGGGTGTATCTGCACACCATGCGCCAATCAGGGACTCAGTACAACACTGCACACCTCAATGAGATGTTACTAGTAGCACTTTAAAGCACAGCAGAAAAGATGCACTCACAATTACCATCCATACACCTCCTGTCCCCCTGCAGTATTTTATCAAGACTATGTACCTGATTTCAGGAAGCACCTTACAATTATGAGCTAGCAAAGCTTTTCTTTTGCAACCTTTGTACGATCATATGGACCGCTTTGCAAATGTACCTACATTATTTTTTTACTTTGGCGTTTTAGTAACACCGCACACGCAACTTTTCAGAGAAAACTATGGGGTAGATTTACAATCCCCTTGCGCCTCTTTTACGCCGCCGTTGCCGGGCATTTACGTGACGCATCAGGGAGATGTGTCACATTGTAAAGCCCTGCGCCAGAAGGAGGCGTTCCGGCGCAGTGGGGGGTGGGGGGTGTTCCGGCGCAGGAACGCCTCCTTGAAGTGGCTGAATGAAATCTACAAGATTTCACTCAATCACTTTTGTGCCCATGCTGCGTCAAAACCCTGCGCCTGCTTGAAGCAGGCGTAAGGATTGACGCAGCATTGGACAGATAGGGCCCCCAGAGCATTGCTGGAGCTGCGTCGCGGTTGCGACGCAACTCCAGCAATGCGCTGCCTTTACGACACAGATGCTTGACGCATCCGTGCCGTTTTTGCCCCATGGTGCTCTGCATCGTAAAGGCGGCGCACCATAGGTGGCGGAGCTGCGGCGCACAATAAGTGGCGCATCCCTGCTGATATGCAGGGATGCGTCAATTATTGTAAATCTGCCCATATGTGGCTTATGAAATTAAACTTATCCTACAAGTTGGGGGAAAAAACTTCGCTCGAGAAGAGAGAAGTGGGAAAACTTGCAACCGCCACAAAGTGCAGAAAGCTGGACCTGCGCAGAATTTTGCTAGTGGGAAAAATTGCAAAAATATATAAGGCTGCAGGTGGGCCGATGGATGTGCAGATTTACATAGTGTGGGATGGGTAATGTTTCATGCAATATTCATAAAAATGATGAAACAGAATATCACATATTAGAAATGGGACAGCATCACAGAGACTATTTGCAGTAATGTTAGTGAGCTGCTGCTGTGTTAAATATTGAAAACACACATCACTATCCCTGAATGTTGGATATGGTCACTCAGCTGATATGCGACTGAACCAAACATGCACTGTGGCGCCATGTGAGTATCACTAAAGTCAAAATTCACTTCTCTTACGCACGCCCCACAATGAGAACCAGGTGAGGGCAAAATAACTCCCCTGCGACTGCAGCTGGCTTCCCCTCTGACACATGGAGGACAGAGCACCGCGTGTCATCCCATCCGTGTAACAGAGCATGGGATTCTACAGGAGGGGGTCCTTTCTTAGGCCACATCATCCCATTGTGAATCTCCAAGACACTTGCTAAACTGGGAAAAGGAACAACACACACCACTCTACACTTGAGACCACCACAGCCAGTGCTGCCCGCCAAGCGCGCCATCATGCGTTTCCTGTCACCCGGGAGGATTATTTTTTTTTTACGAACAATACTATGCATGAATGCACGGATTTCAGGTCCATAATTACTATGTTAAGAGCATAACTCCTAGCAGTTAGTAACATAAGATGGTGTGATCTAAAGACCCGAGGAGTGACTGCGGCATGCAAGTGCTTACCGTTTGATCTGCTCCTGATGAAATATGTTCCGAATCTAGACAGAAAAAGGCAGGCGGTACAGGTTTCGTAGCAGTTCAATACTGCTTGTGCCACCTGCATGCTAGCAGGCTTTACGCAACCTACTCCTCCAATCCGACCCGCCTGGCACTTGCTACGGCACAAGTGTGGGGCAATCAAGACTGCGTTGCCAGGCTGTGAAAGGCAGGTGGCGAGGTAACCAGTTCAGCAACAGCATCATCATCTTTGCCCTGCCTCAGCTGAGCTCAGTTAGGCCAATCTGGGCAGCTGGCTTTGGTGACGGCAGGCAGTGGCTATAAAATAAAAAGGCCTAAAAAGAATAAAAGACAATAACCTAACCTAGGGGGAGGACCAAGCTGATGCCTTGAACACAAAGCATGAACAAAAAGCACATCTTGATGAACGATTCGGTGGTGGTCCCATCCCCAGCACAGTTATTGGCAAAAAAAAACATCCCAACCAAAGGCCTTGCAAAGCATTATGGGACGAGATTAGCAGTGGGCAGTGAATATTGTAGTATCCAATATCAAAATAATTCTACATTAAGATGCAGTTCAACTAGTCGTAACTAGATGTCCCTCACAAGTCAAATGCAAATGCATTGAAATTATTCTAACATCAAGCTGCAGTTCCACTAGTCGTTACTAGATGTCCCTTCTCGTCTTTTACCTCTTTCAATGCGTACTGCATTCTACAGTACGCATTGAAAGAGGAAACTGCCTGTAGTGATTGTTTTTGTGCAGGAAGGTGTCCCTTCTTGCAGAATGACAATCATGGTGCAAGGGTGACTGCGCCGGCGCATGTCAGCAGTTTGTGCGACAGTGCAGGGGGAAGCACAGAGATGCGACTTACTCTTGTACATAAGTCACATCTCTGTGCTTTGAAAGTGAATCAGTGCGGCGCAGCCAAATGGCTTGTGGAATGCACAATGTCACTGTCTCGTAAATCTGCCTCAACAATTCTAAACCAGAAGCTGAGGCAATCATAAAAGTAGTGAGCCGAAAGTAACGTATAAGGCCGATCGTGAGTTGATCCATGAAACAGGGACAGTCTCCAGGGCGTGAACAAAACAGCAAAAGGCGGGACAAATGTAACCTAATCCCCAACTAAACCAAGGTAATTTCGAAAGGCACATGAAGGAACCAATCACAAGCCATGGGCGTGCTGCTACTCCATACAGCAGATACACCGCCTAAAAAGAAATTTGAAAGGGTGCTGTTCCACAGGTCATCACTAGAAATCCCTTATCAAATCTACCAGGCATGACGCTGGAAATATACCAAGAACGACACTAGGAGCCAGCCGAGGCGCTACTTGTGTGCCTGTAGGAGCCTGACTTCTACCGATATGAGAGAACCTTCCACCACCAACCTCTTCCACGAGATGAAATCCACAATAAATCTTGAGCAGAAATTACGCCTCGTTTTTTATAGCACTAAAAAACAAACCTATTTTTTCATTTGACAACAGTATGGATCTGGAGATACTTAATAACCTCCAAAAATAGGTACGCTTACGCTAACGACTATATTTAGTTTAATGTGATATCCCTCATCCTATTACGAGAAATACTTAGGAAAATTACACTAACTTAACAAACATAACTAAAAGTAACAAAAATATAATGCTAACACGTGTGCATACAGAATAGATCCTGATTCTCAATGTTAAAAAAAAATATTTTGCCCATGACAATAACAAATGGACGTGTTTGTGGAGTTGCAGTGGCTTCTGGGTATGCAAATTTTCTCAAAGCAGCTGGTTGTTGTCAGCCAGACTGCCCTCTAGTAACAGCTGATGACACTGCAGCTGCTGCTCAGTGGACGAGTTATCAGCCTGATTCATGAAAAACGGGATTTGCGAGTCTCAAATAGCGATAAAATGCGAACCGCTATTGAGAACTCGTAAATCAGAATTCATGAAGATTACCGGAAAAAAAAGCGACTCGCACGCGGGCGCAAAATCCGTTAGCGACTAACGATAATCGCAGAATAATCGCTATTTCCGGCTACCTGCGTCGGGAATGCGAATCGCAATCTTGCGCGATTGGGAAAACGGGAAGTCGCTTTTCGAGCTCAGTGATGACATCACAACCAGGAAGCAGGCAGTTCCCACCCCCATTCACCACAGTGAGGCAGACCTCGAGGGAGCAAGTTGGAAAGCAGCAGCTATTCTGGTGATTGCGAAAGTGCTACTACTCTGCTGCCATGTCAGAGGAACCTGTTCCTGGCCCCAGCAACAGCACAGGGCGGAAGAGGAAGCTAAAGCTTTCTGAGCAGGAGCTCGAAAATTTGATAGAAGGGGTGGTGGCCAACCACGACAAACTCTTTGGGAAAGACTCCAGGAAGGTCCCGGAGCAAGACAAAAGGAGGATCTGGCTGGGAATAGCCTCCAGTGTGAATTCCGTGGGTGTGGCCGATAGGTCACTTGAGGAGCTCAAGAAACGATGGTATGACCTCCGAGGTCGTGCCAAGGAGAGGGTGGCGGAGCGCCTTGGAGAGACATCGGGCACTGGAGGTGGCGGACCTACAGTCCCTCCTAACACACCCTTGGAGGACCAGGTGGAGAACACCCTTGAGAGGGAGGCGTGCGTTGGCGTCACACTTCTGGACTCCTCCCGCCCCACCCAAGACACCCAAGGTAAGTGGCATGCGACTGCGACCCTGTCCCCTATGACCGTCCCTGACCAAATAGGCTCACATAATGTCCCTTAGTCATGCCTTTGTTGCGCATCAGGAAATGCCCTGAAGCATTGTGGGAGATGTAGTTTGTCCACAATGTAGTAGTACCACAATGCAGCCAGACAGGTTCCAAAGTACGCAAATCCACAGCCATCCAGGGAATTTCACCCAGCATGCATGTAACATCAGCACGTCTGACAGTCACATGCAACTAATGAGTATCCACTTACCCTCACAGGTGGCGCAGAAAGCAGCGACAGTGAAAGGCTGCAAATAGATGAGGAGGCCCAGGAGGAGGATTTTCCACCGCAAACCCAGGCACCAGCCCCTGCCGCTGCAACAACACCAGCAGCCAGGCCCCCCACCGTTGTGGCCCCTGCATCTGGCGGACCACCCACAGCCAAAGCCAGGCCCCCCACCGTTGTGCCCCCTGCATCTGGCGGACCACCCACAGCCAAAGCCAGGACCCCCACAGTTGTGGCCCCTGCATCTGGCGGACACCCCACAGACAAAGCCAGGACCCCCACCGTTGTGCCCCCTGCATCTGGCGGACCACCCACAGCCAAAGCCAGGACCCCCACCGTTGTGCCCACCTGCATCTGGCGGACCACCCACAGCCAAAGCCAGGCACACCACTAATGTGCCTCCAGTCCCTGCCGCACCAGCAACGCCTGCTGTGACACCACCTGCAGCTGGTGCTACAACATCTGGGCCTGCGACAGCGCCAACACAGCGGCCAGCCACAGTGACAGGCCAGCAGAGCAGGCGTGGGAGGTCTCGCCATCACACCACTGCTGCAATCAGCAGGAGGGGCAATGGACAGAGACATGCCTGTTTGAGCGTCGAAAGACGCATGTTGAGGATTCATCAGCGCCAGTCACAGCAGCAAGGTGCCATTCAGCTCCAGCTCCACAAGATTGGGCGCAATGTGGCCGGAGTGGGAGACCGCATGGACCGCATGACGGCGGCCATGGGCCGCATGACTGCAGCCATGGAGGCCAACACTGCTGCGATGATTAAGCAGCGCAGTGCAGCAAGCCGGCGCCACCACCAGCTCATGAGCCGGCTGGCCTCCTACAGCAGGTCCAATTATGTGGCTGCAAATGCCACTTCACAGTTGTCGCGGCGGTCACTAACACAGCAGCACCAACTTGTACAGTGCTGTGAGGACATCACCAGGGTCCTGGAGCACCTCACCACGGCGGTTACGGCACTACACCCTCCTGCTCTACCTGCCACTGTAGGGGGTGACGATGGCAGTGAGGGGGCATCCAGCATCAGCAGCCAATCTGCCACACTAGTCCCGCCACTTAGGCGCAGCACCAGGGCAACGCCAGGTACAGGTGCCCCGGAAGAGGAAGAGCCTCAGAGGCGCTTGGGCATAACGCGCAGGAGGCGCAATTGACTCTTTCAGACAATCACTGGCACAGGCTGACTATAAGCCTGCCCTGTCCTTTGACACTGCAGTATGAAGGAATACTGTTAGTAGTAAATAGTTGTACTGATTACATTTTTTGTGAATGAAACAAATATATTTATTTTGCAGCACACATTAGCGTTGTGTAATCATTACATTTTGCATGCAATTGTGATTTGTGGGGTGAGGGAAGAGGGTGGGCTAGAAATTGTTCTCTGTGATGTGGTTGCGACATCTGTGGCCTTCAGCTGGGTTCTCCCCACGTGCATGGTGCGCATGTGCTGGTGGCCGGTCGTCCCCTTCTGATTCACTGCCTGAGATGTCAACAGGTATCCGGCGCTTGGTTGGTTGGTTTTGTGGTTTTTCGCAATTGTAGATTTTTCATGAATGCCGATTGAGAATATATTGCGTTTCGCTATTTATTTCGCAGATTCCGTGGTTGGTCGCTTTTTCCGTATCGCTAATGCTCGACTACCGGGAATCTGCGACTATTACAGCGTAATCGCTATTATGTGTTAGCGTATTCGCTATTATGTGTTAGCGAATTCGCTATTTTGTTCTTGAATGCCAATTATGTAAATTGCACCCGCAATTGCATTTTCGCAGCGATTGCGGGCGCTATTTCGCTTCATGAATCAGGCTGTAAATTTTTCCCTCCTCACTCACTCTCTCTCATACACACTCTCTCTCTCTCTCTTACTGTAAAAAAGAAACAGCGGCAAAGGCAATGGTTTATAATTTTAGGTGTCATAGGGGCATATCGCTGTGTTGGTTTAGCGGCGATATTTTTATCGCCGAGCTGCGGCGATTTTTATCGCTTAGGAACCATGGGGCATATTACCAAGCAATAGCGATAATTATCGCTATTGCTTGGATAGAGACAAAAATTTACCGCTGAGCTGCGGCGATTTTTATCGCAGATAAACCTTGGTATTACCAAGACTTATCGCAAATGCGATAAAAATCGGCCGCAATGCATGAATATCACTGAAAAGTCAGCGATATTCATGCGTTACCGAGCTAATGCTCTTAGCCATGTTATCCACCTACCATTGGATAACATGGCTAAGAACTGCTCAGGGGCTGGTGTTAGCTTTTGAAGATATTCACGCTTAGCGCGAATATCTCCAAAAGTTGGTAATAGGAGATAGCGATGTTAGCGACTGTTTCCAGTCGCTAACATCTTGGCACGCCCACTTTGCATGTCATTAGTGATAAATTTCACTGACATGCAAAGCGGGGCCCAAGATGGTCGCTATCTCCTACTAGCTGTCGCTAACTGGTGTTAGCGACAGCTAGGTAATAGGAAGATAATTTTATCTCCGCTTTCTTGGCTTTTGAAGCCAGAAAAGCGGAGATAAGCCCCTTTGATAATATGCCCCCTAGGGGCATATTATCAAGGGATTTATCTCTGCTTTTTTGGCTTCAAAAGCCAAGAAAGCGGAGATATTATCAAGGGATTTATCTCCGCTTTTTTGGCTTCAAAAGCCAAGAAAGCGGAGATAAAATTATCTCCCTATTACCTAGCTGTCGCTAACACCAGTTAGCGTCAGCTAGTAGGAGATAGCGACCATCTTGGGCCCCGCTTTGCATATCAGAGATATTTATCACTAATGACATGCAAAGTGGGCGTGCCAAGATGTTAGCGACTGGAAACAGTCGCTAACATCGCTATCTCCTATTACCAACTTTTGGAGATATTCGCGCTAAGCGCGAATATCTCCAAAAGCTAACACCTGCCCTGAGCAGTTCTTAGCCATGTTATCCATTGGGAGGTGGATAACATGGCTAAGAGCATTTGCTCGGTAATGCATGAATACCGCTGACTTTTCAGCGATATTCCTGCATTTCAGCCGATTTTTATCGCTTAGGAGATAAACCTTGATAATATCAAGGCTCCTAAGCGATAAAAATCGTCGCTACATGGCGATAAACATTATTGCCGCTAAGCCAACCTAGCGATAATTATCGCTAGTTGTTGGTAATAGGCCCCCTAGTGCTTAATAATTCTTTGGGGGGAGGGAGGCTCAGGAATGAGTACAATATCTCCGGACGAATCAGGAAATACCGATTGTAATGGGGGCGGTGGTGTTTACTTCATTTACAAAATAAGCGCATCACCACCTCGTTGGGTGTATCAAGCGCTGTACGAAAAGAATTACAATGCAATAAAAATCCCAGCTAGACTCAGCTGAGGGGCCCTTGCAGGGAGGGGGGTGGAGGGTAGTATCGGTCCCATACTCTGTCTGATTGGGTCAGATGAGCAGAAACCCTCAGGCCGAGCACAGAAGCCAGAGTTGGGGGCTCGGTCGAGGGGCTGCTGCAAGGGGGGTGGGGCACCAATGCCACCATCCCAGGTCATGATCACACACCCACTTCTTCGCGCTTTATAAACAGTAACAGGACTACAAGGAAGAAATCCTTGTTCACTGCTGAAACTCATGACTTCATGAAGGGCACAAACATAAGAGGCATGGACTTAGTGGGGAGAAGAAACGGGACAGGGGATTGAGTGGAAGAAAAACAGAAATTTGGGTGGGAGGAGGGAGATTAACACAGACAGGGGCGGGAGGGAAAAGAAGCAAAATGGACATGGATATGATAGATGGCCTGAAAACACGCATAGAGTGCTTGCAAAACAAAAATGTTGCTATTAAATTAAATGCATTAAAACACACAAGCCCTGTTCTGTAAGTTAATGTTATAAAAGCAGTGACAAGCGGTGCTGCTTTAAAATGAAAGGGCATATCGGCAACAGACGGCAAGCAATAAATATCATAAAGCGCGCTTAGCGCTTTTAAATTTATTGCCATCTATCGCTGGAATTTATCACCTGGTTGGCGCGTTAACAACAACGCATTACTCGGGGCGTGGCTTGGACGCCGATCGGGATGGCGGCGTGAGCCAGCAGCTCCGTGCCCGATCCCGCATTTTATCCTGTAATTCACCTTACACGCGCGGTTCTTAGCGCGATTATCCTGTGCGGAGCATCGGAGTATCTGAGGAGCACAATTACGAACTGAAAAAGGGGCTGTGAAGTGCGATGAGCCTGATCCAGGTGCTCGACGAGACGGCGAAGAGCAAAGCAAGATGGCGGCGACCCCGAACTATGGGAGCTGACTTCCTCAAAACATCGGCCCGAATCAGTGGCAAGGTGCAGATCGGAGCCTGGGGGAGCGGACGGTACACAACCGCGGCTACACGTGGCTTCTTGATAGGAGCGACCGGGCGGACCCTCGCTGCTGCATTGCTGTTCTACGGACTGGGAGTCGCCCGACCCAACCCTGGAAATGGCGACCGCATGGAAAGTTGCCGCTCCACATCTGTGACCAGAGGTCTCCGAGAACCTAGCGGCGTCACACAGTGTGGACCTGGAGAGTGGAGGTAGATCCCCACCCTGAGACAACGACTATCGAATACGGAAAGGCCTAGGCGGAGAGGTAACACAGGAACGCGAAAAGCTGATTACTACACATGGCAGCGGCTCCCAACGGACTGTGAACCGGACCCTACGGTGCGTTCGCCTTCCTGTTCTGGAATACGCCATTGATAGCTCTACCTGGTTGGGTAGGCCCAGCCTGTTTTCCGACTGGGGCCCTAACATAGCAATGAATGGTCGGCCATTTTGTACACGGGAGGGCACCAACGAGAGGCAGACACCTTTGCCGCCGGGACGGATGGCCGCTTCTTGGGGAATCTACTGACTCTGCTGGACTACTGGAAAGATCGAGGACCTGCATTTGATTACTAAACGGGGACGAGAGCCAGACTGTTCTCCCCTCAGGCTGGCCGAAGACGGCACTCACGGGGCACAAAATGGCTGCTGGAGGTGATGGCGTAGCACAGAACAATGCGACTGTACTAGACGAGGATGGCGGTACTCGCACTGATTCGGAAGGCTCAGCGCAGGAGCGGAGACTAAATAGGCGACTGGATGGAATACTGGAGGCGATAAATGCGACCAAGGAATCCCTACGCACGGATATAGCGCAGGTCGCCACTGGACTGGGTCTACTAAGAGCGGATCATGCTAAACTTACAGACCGAGTGAAAGACAACGAATTACTGCTTCAGGAGCTCAAGCTTGCGGTGGTGACAGCGGAACACAAATTGTCGGATATAATCAGTCAGTTGGAGACACTGGAGAAACGCGCTGAGGACTCAGAAAGCCGTAATAGGCGAAATAATGTGAGAGTAGTGGGACTTCCAGAAAAAGTTGAAGGGGAAGATGCAGTGGCCTATATGGAGAACTGGTTCCGAACGACTGTGGCGCCGGAGGGTCTGTCCTCCTTCTTCTCCTTGGAACGGGCGCACAGGGTTCCGGCCCGCCCGCCTATGCTGAGCCGCCCTCCCTCCCTATGGTGGTCAAACTGTTACATTTCAAGGACCGGGACCTCCTGATACAGAGAGCTTGCTCGCAGGGCCCCTTTCTAGTGGACAACAGCTCAGTCACGATCTTACCCGATTATACGCAGGAGGTCCAGAGACGCATGGCTTCCTATCTCTCTGTGAAAAAAGAACTGAGGGACGAGGGTATACAATATTCCTTGCTTTTTCCGGCCAGATTACGAGTGATTGTGGATGACAAAACCCACTTTTTCCAGACATCTGATTAGGCATGGTCTTGGCTGGAGTTATATCGGGCTGGCAAGGATCGTAGAGGTAAAGGTGACCGGGAGAGGCAGAAACCGTTTCAGACGCGAAAGTCGAAACGCATCCGCAACCGGAATAAACTCAAAAGGGCCCTGACGGAGGGCCAGATGGCGGCGGACAGGAAGGGAGCGCTGGCAGCGACGGCATCCATAACGGGCTCACAACCTGACAGACTATCGGTGGGCTCGGAATCTGATGATGACGGAAGGAAATCCGGAGGTGAAGCTTCAGAGACTGACAGTGCTGGCGGACCGGAGGTCACCCCACAGACGGCAGATGAACTATTCAATGGGTGATGGTTCAAGGGAGTACAGAGACGGCTATTCCCGTAAGGACATGATACCCTGGTGCTCTGCGCTTAGACAGGTACTGTGTTTCAGTGTCATATGGGATCAAAGCTAGGGGCGGGGTACTCACCGGCCCCCGGTTGGCTCTGAATCACCCTCCCGTTGCCCTTAAGGCCTTCTGTAGTAACGACTACAGAGTAGTTCAAGTTCAAGTTCAAGTTCGTGCATTTGTATAGCGGACTACTCACCCAGAGGGTCTCAAGGCGCTAGGGGAAGGGGTTCATTGTTTGTCGAATAGCCAGGTTTTAAGTTCTTTTCTGAAGGAGATGTGGTTCTGAGTAAGGCGGAGGTGGGTGGGGAGTGAGTTCCAGGTCTTGGCAGCCAGGAAGGAGAAGGATCTGCCACCCATGGTGGATTTCCGGATGCGCGGGATTGCGGCGAGGGCTTGATTGGACGATCTTAGTTGGCGGGTGGGTTTGTAGAAGGACAATCGAGTGTTGAGGCATTCGGGTCCTAGGTTGTAGAGGGCCTTGTGTGCGTGGGTGAGAAGGCGGAAAGTAATTATTTTGTTGACGGGCAACCAGTGGAGGTTTTTTAGATGTCCGGTGATGTGATCTTGGCGAGGGATGTCTAATATGAGTCTCGCTGACACGTTTTGGATGCGCTGGAGTTTTTTCTGTAATTTTGCTGTGATTCCGGCGAATGTATGACATAATATCGACAGACAGAATATCTACATACAAAAATATCGACACAAAAATATCGAAATCAAAAATATCGGAGTCATATCTTCATAAAGGTAAGTACAAAAATATCGAAAAATTAATATCGTAGAACAAAAATATCGAAATAAAAAATATGTTTTTTTAAATGTATTAATAATAATGTAAAAATAATTTTAAAATACATATAATTTTACTAATATTAAATAAAAACATTAAAACATAATTAAAAAAATAAAATTAATACATATACATTTAAAATAAATTAAAAACTTAATAATTTAATGTAACTTTCTTTTTTTTAATTTCATTTAATTGATTTAAATTAAATGTAAATTTATTTAATTTTTACCCTGTACGTCTGTACCCCAAAAACCCAAAACTGACCCTGAACCCTAACAATACCCCTGTACCCCAAAAATCCAAAACTGACCCTGAACCCTAAAAATACCCCTTTACCCAAAAACTGAAAACTGACCCTGAACCCTAAAAATACCCCTTTACCCAAGAACTGAAAACTGACCCTGAACCCTAAAAATACCCCTTTACCCAAAAACTGAAAACTGGCCCTGAACCCTAAAAATACCCCTTTACCCAAAAACTGAAAACTGACCCTGAACCCTAAAAATACCCTTTTACCCAAAAACTGAAAACTGACCCTGAACCCTAAAAATACCCCTTTACCCAAAAACTGAAAACTGACCCTGAACCCTAAAAATACCCCTTTACCCAAAAACTGAAAACTGACCCTGAACCCAAAAAATACCCCTTTACCCAAGAACTGAAAACTGACCCTGAACCCTAAAAATACTCCTTTACCTAAAAGTAATTAACATTATTTAATTACCAATTAATTATTAATTAACAATAACAATAAAGTAAATATATTAGCACATTAGCTATAATTAATTTAAGTTACTAATTAATATTATTTTTTCCCAATTAATTAATTAACAATAACAAAAAATTATATATATATTAAAAAATTACTCTAATTAATGTAATTAACTAATTAATATTAATTAATTACCAATTAATTATTAATTAAAAATATGTACAAAATTATATTAATTAATTAACTAATTAATATTAATTAATTACCAATTAATTATTAATTGAAAATAGGTACAAAATTATATTAAATAATTAACTAATTAATATTAATTAATTATTAATTAAAAATATTTACAAACATATATTAATTCATTAATTATTATTAAATTACTTCCCACCCTATTCCCCTATAAACCCACAACCCGCTCTGATACTAAAACGCAAAATGTAAACAAATTTACAAATTTTCAAACATACATTACAAAACATGTTTAACAAACATATAAACAACATAATAAAATACATAACACTAAACAAAATTTCGATATTAGTAAAATTCGATATTAGTAACATACATACCTTAACAAAACGATATTCTGTCTGTCGATATTTTGGACATCGATATTCTATACTATCAAAATTAAAACATCGATATTATTGTATATCGATATTTTAATTTCGATATTTTGTCTGCATACCGATTCCGGCGTACAGTGTGGTACCATAATCCAGTCGACTCGTGACCAGTGCGTGGGTGACAGTCTTTCTTGTCTCAAGGGGGATCCAGCGGAAGATCTTTTTGAGAATGCAAAGTACGTTGAAGCAGGAGGACGAGACGGCGTTGATTTGTCTGGACATCGAGAGAGAGGAGTCTAGGATGAAGCCAAGGTTACGTGCATGGTCTGTGGGTGTGGGTGCTGTGCCCAGCGTGGGAGCCCACCAAGAGTCGTCCCAAGCTGAGGGGGAAGATCCCAGGATGAGCACCTCTGTTTTGTCAGAGTTGAGTTTAAGTCGGCTATGTTTCATCCATTCGGCTACTTCTTTCATGCCTTCGTGAAGGTTGGTTTTGGCTGTGTTGGGGTCTTTGGTGAGGGAAAGGATTAACTGGGTGTCGTCGGCGTAAGAGATGATGTTGAGGTTGTGTTGACGCGCAATGGAGGCGAGAGGACTCATGTAGACGTTGAAGAGGGTGGGACTGAGTGAGGATCCTTGAGGTACGCCGCAGATGACTTCGGTGGCCTCTGATTAGAATGGGGGAAGTCGGACTCTTTGAGTTCTCCCGGCGAGGAAGGAGATGATCCAGTCCAAGGCCTTTCCTTGTATGCCGATGTTGCTGAGGCGATGTATAAGGGTGCTGTGGCAGACTGTGTCGAAAGCGGCGGATAGGTCGAGTAGGATGAGGGCCACAGTTTCTCCGTTGTCCAGGAGTGTTCGGATGTCGTCGGTCGCTGCAATGAGGGCAGTTTCGGTGCTATGTTTTGCTCAAAACCCGGATTGAGATGGATCAAGGGAGTTGTTGGATTCAAGGAAGGCGGCGAGCTGGCTGTTGACGGCTTTTTCGATGACTTTGGCCGGGAATGGGAGGAGGGATATGGGTCGGTAGTTTTTAAGTTCAGAGGGGTCTGCTGTGGGTTTCTTCAGGAGGGCGCTGAGTTCGGCGTGTTCCCAGCTTTCTGGAAAGGTGGCAGAGTTGAACGAGCAGTTGATGACATCACAGAGATGGGGTGCGATGATGGAGTCAGCTTTGTTGAAGATGTGGTGGGGGTAGGGGTCGGTGGGCGAGCCAGAGTGGATTGAGTTCATGAGGCGAATGGTGTCTTCAGTGGTGATTGGGTTCCAGGCGTTGAGGTTGTTAGTTGGCGGAGTAGGATCTGAGGGGGGTGGGGAGGGTTGATCGCTGGGAGTAATCGCGAAGCTGTTGTGGATGTTGGCAATTTTGTTGTAGAAGAAGGAGGATAGCGCGTTGCAGAGGTCTTGGGAGGGAGTGATGTTGTTAGAAGCTGCGGTGGGGTTGGTGAATTCTTTCACGATGTTGAAGAGTTCCTTGCTGTTATGATGATCCATATCTTCTCCAGGGTGCGACATAGCTTCTTGGATTTTTTAAGTTCGTCATTGAACCAGGGGGCCTTTTTGCTGGCTGATATCATCGGGTGCTTTTTCAGGGGTGCTAATTCGTCAGCACTGTGGGTAATCCATTGTCTGAGGTTGGTGGCCGCTTGGTTTGGGTCCAGTGAGAGGGTGGGGGGGTTTTAGTTGAGTGATGTGAGGAGCTGGTCGGAGGTGATTTTGTTCCAGTTTCTCCGAGGAATAGGTTGTGGACGGTTGTGGGTCAGGGTGGTTTTGTAGCTGAAGTGAAGGCAGCTGTGGTCCATCCAGTGGAGGGCTGTAGTGCGATCGAAGGAGATGTGTTTGCTGGAGGTGAAGATAGGGTCGAGCGTGTGTCCGGCAAGGTGGGTGGGGGTGTCAACAAGTTGTTTGAGTCCGAGATTGGCCAGGTTGTCCAGAAGGGTGGTGGTGTTACTGTCGTGTTTGTTTTCAAGGTGGAAGTTGAGGTCTCCTAGAAGAATGTAGTTCTCGGAGGCGAGGGCGTGTGGGCTGATGAAGTTCGTGATGTCATCGTTGAATTGAGTGCGGGTACCTGGGGGCCTGTAGATGAGGGTGCCTCTAAGTGTGGTCCTGGGGTCGGTGTGGATCTGAAAGTGGAGATGTTCGGCGGTTGCAAGGTTGTCGTCGGAGCTGGTTGTGATTTTGATGGTGTTCTTATGGACGATGGGGATGCCTCCTCCTGTTTGATTGGTGCGGTCTTTTCGGATAATCTTGTAATTGTCCTGTATGGCTATGGCGATGTCGGGAGCTGATGATGTGTTCATCCATGTTTCAATAAGGAAGGCGATGTCAGGTGAAGCAGTGTCGAGTAGGTCCCAGAGTTCTGTAGCGTGTATGTGGACCGAGCGGGTGTTGAGCAGGATGCACTTTAGGCGGTTAGAGTCGGTGCTGTGATTGGAGGAAGAGGGTTTGGTGAGGGTCCTGAGGCAGTTGAACTTGCAGTGGAGGCAGGCGAATGGGCCGTGAGTACGCCCTGGAGTAGCTTTGCAGCATAGTGGTGTACGTCCGGGGTTGAGAGTGAGGAGAGTAGCGGCATCATATGTAAGTCGAGTGGGATGGGAGCAGTGGGGACCAGGGGGTCTGGCGCTGGGCGCAGTCCAGGCATGGACGGGCGTAGACGGGCTTACCTTTGGCGCGCCTTCGGCACGCATGGGGCGCGACCGCTGCGCGTGAACGCTGTGCGCAAAGGCATCTGTCATATGTGGATAGTGGAAGGGGAGGGGCGAGGGAGGGTCAGCTGGGAAGGCGGGAGCGGGGTGGAGACCAGGGCAGGGTGACACAACAACAACAATAACAAAAAGGCCGGCGGCCTTAGACGGATCGAGCAGATGCACTATTAACAGTAGAAAAGCAGAAAACAATGCTTAAGCGGTAGTACACAGCGCACTACGGCGATGGTAATGCAATGTAAGGCAGCAATGAGATTCGTCAATATCACTCAGAGCAGGCAGCGGAGATGAGCTACGATACCAGTCACTGAGGCGAGGCAGGTCAGGGAGCAGCGTGGGGGAGCGACCGTGTCTGCAGGGAGCAGGACGGTCACAGCGCGTTAGAGTTAGAGCTCCGTAGGTAGTATTAGTGGGAGGGAGGGTCAGCTGGGAAGGCGGGAGCGGGGTAGAGACCAGGGCAGGGTGACACAACAACAACAATAACAAAAAGGCCGGCGGCCTTAGACGGATCGAGCAGATGCACTATTAACAGTAGAAAAGCAGAAAACAATGCTTAAGCGGTAGTACACAGCGCAATACGGCGATGGTAATGCAATATAAGGCAGCAATGAGATTCGTCAATATCACTCAGAGCAGGCAGCGGAGATGAGCTATGATACCAGTCACTGAGGTGAGGCAGGTCAGGGAGCAGCGTGGGGGAGCGACCGTGTCTGCAGGGAGCAGGACGGTCACAGCGCGTTAGAGTTAGAGCTCCGTAGGTAGTATTAGTGGGAGGGAGGGTCAGCTGGGAAGGCGGGAGCGGGGTGGAGACCACGGCAGGGCGACACAACAACAACAATAATAAAAAGGCCGGCGGCCTTAGACGGATCGAGCAGATGCACTATTAACAGTAGAAAAGCAGAAAACAATGCTTAAGCGGTAGTACACAGCGCAATACGGCGATGGTAATGCAATGTAAGGCAGCAATGAGATTCGCCAATATCACTCAGAGCAGGCAGCGGAGATACGCTAGTAGCGAATTGTGTGTTGTGTTACGAGTTAGGATGGGGGCTGATAACTTGTTGTTGGGTCCTGTTCTGGGGTGTGGGAGTTGGGGTGTTCTTTGGGGTGTTTTGTACGGGGGTTCTTGCTGCAATGATGTGGGTGGCCGATTGATACTGTGGAGGTGGTTGGGTACTGGCAACAATGGGGACGTTACCTGATTTGAAGTGCCTCACGTGGTATGTCCACGGGCTCCGAACGATGTCAAGGAGACACAAGGTGCACGCCCAACTAGTACGACGAGGCATTCAAATTGCACTAATGTAGGAAACACATTTAACGAAGCAGGAATGCACAGCGCTGCAGAAGAGGTGGCGTGGTCAAATATTTGGTACCACGTACTCGGCCTATGCCAGGAGAGTACTGATATGGGCGAGAGCGGGGATCCCATTCCAAGCCTTTACCAGCTGGTAGACCCTGAAGGTCGCTTTGTGGCGGTGGAGGGGAGACTGTATGGACGAGATGTGGTTCTATGTAATATTTATGCCCCGAACACTGACCAGGCCCGATTCTTTGGTTGCTTGACGGGATCTCTGGCACACTTTCTAGCAGGCCCCATTATACTGGGAGGCGACTTTAACTCAATTACTGATGTATCATTAGACAGGTCGCATCCACCATTGATTGACTCCCCTGTACGTAGGCTAGCATCATATAGACAGGACTGGCAGGAAAGGTGGGGCCTTCTTGATGTATGGAGGGAGCAACATCCGGACCTTAGGGACTACTCTTTCTTCTAGGCACTGCATGCTCTACATGTTAGGATAGACTCCATCCTCTGTAGTGGCCCATTGGCTGCCCTGTCGTCCCACACAGAGTACCTAACCAGGACCATCTCAGACCACAATCCCCTACTGCTGACGATTAGATGGCAGAAGGTCAGGTCAGCGGTCCCGACGTGGAGGCTACGACCTGACACGTTGGAGGACCCGGTGTTCAGTGATAGAGTCCTTCAGGGTATTGAGAACTACTTTGCTGAGAATTACGGCACAGCGGCCACGAGGTCGGTCGAATGGGATGCGATGAAAGTGGTGGTGAGAGGTGTCTGTATGGGCAGATTCATGAATGAAAGAGCGACGGTCTTGGTTGACCTGGAGAAGGCGGAAAGTGTGTTGAGAGATTTGGAACAGCGTAGACCTGAAAGACCTGAATTGCAGGAGAGACTGATTGAGGCGAGAGAAAAGGTTGCTGCAGAGATGGAACGTCTGGGGTGCTATGACTATAAGCTCTATCTTACCAAGGTGCACGGGGAGAGGGACAAGGTGGGTACATTGCTTGCTAAATTAGCTAATCAAGAACCTGGTAGTGGCCCGGTTCTGGCCATTAAGACGGAAACGGGAATGATGGTCTACTCTCAGACGGCGGTTATACAGCGCTTCCAATCGTATTATACGGGCCTGTACACGAGTCGGCTGGAGGAGACGAGCTCCGAAATAGGCGACTACCTGGACGCCGTCCGTCTCCCGCGGCTGGAGACTGAAACCGCAAAGACCTTGGGTGGCCCGATAACGTTGTCAGAGATTCGACTGGCCATCAAGCAGATGGCCAAAAATAAGACACCGGGGGTGGATGGCTTCCCGATTGAATTTTATATGAAGTATATCGATATTCTGGCACCCAAGCTACTGCCGGTATACTCGGAGGCATTGTCACTCGGATGTCTACCCCAATCGATGAGGGAAGCTTTAGTGATACCACTGTTGAAACCTGGTAGGGAGGCATCGGATGTGACATCGTATAGGCCGCTGTCTATGTTGACAGTGGACTATAAGATCAGGAGCCGTATACTAGCGACGAGACTGTTGCCGCACATGACCACACTAGTACACGGGGACCAAGCCGGGTTTATACCTACTAGGAACACCTCCGTAAACATCCGCCGCCTGATCCGCTTGTTGGACGGCGCATGGACATCGGACCAAATGCCGGCAGTCCTATCAGTAGACATCGAAAAGGCCTTTGATAGTCTGGAATGGATATACCTCGACAAGGTGCTCGAGAAATTCGGCCTGGGAGATGACTTCAGACGATGGACGAGGGTTCTCTACTCCTCGGCTACTGCCAGGGTGCGACTGGGCTCTGTGATATCCTCCGATTATCCGGTGCATAGAGGAACAAGGCAGGGTTGCTCGCTGTCTCCTCTGTTGTTTGCTTTAGCAGTGGAACCGCTGGCGGCACAGGCACGGACAGGGCTTTGGTACAACGGGATTGAGCAAGGACAGAACATCCATCATATCTCTCTGTACGGGGATGATCTCTTATTGTACCTGGCGGACACGGAAAGAGCTCTGGAAGGGGGCGTGGAGTTGCTGTCACAATTTGGTCGGCTGTCGGGTCTCAACGTAAACTGGAATAAGACTTGTGTATACCCATTGATGGCGGACAAACCGTATCCCCCTCTGACGGTAGATGTGGTCTGGGAGGGTGCGTGCTTCACCTACCTGGGGGTTCGCATCTATCACGATACCATGAATCTACTGGATGGTAATGTGGGGCGTGGTTTGCGGGCCCTGAGGGGTTGTATGTCCTTCTGGGCCTCCCTCCCGCTGTCGGTACTTGGCCGGGTGGCGCTGCTGAAAATGGTGGCATTACCAAGGTTACTTTATTATTTCCGTACCCTCCCGATGTGGATCCCACTACGGATCTTCAAAGAATTGAGAACGATGATTGTCGGTTTCTTATGGGGGCCTGGACGACGTAGAGTTGCATTGGATACTCTGATGCGACCAAAACTCGAAGGGGGGATGGCAGTTCCCGATTTTGAGTTATATTACCTGGCAGCTCAGTTACAAGTGCTGACGCAAAACGTTGCTAGAGAATTCAGAGGACCAGACCATACACGGGGGATAGGTATCCAGCGACACATATTATCTTACATTACACGCTTGAATTGAGTGCTCTGAATATAGAGGAAAGGACTCTTCGCTTATGTTGGAATAGGAGTTTGAAAAGGGCGAAAGCGATGCGACCATATGCACCGGAGATCCCCTTGGGGATGTTAACTGCGCTGCCGCACGGGGGTGACTGGTCTCCATTGCTGGAATGGGAAGAGCTGGGACTACATGTGGTGGGGGACCTATATCACAACGGAATGTTAGTCCCGTTCACGATATTGCAAGAGCAATTTGGGCTCCCAGAGGGGGGCTACCTTGTGCATGCCGCAGTGGTAGCAGCAATACAGAAGCACTGGAGAAGGGGACTGACAGAGCCGAACACGACCATGGCCTGTCAATATGTGGTGATGGCGGCGGGGACTTTCAAGGCGGTGACCTGTCTCCACTCCCGGATGTTACATGAGGGACTGGAACCACTAACCAAGCTGAAGGCAACATGGGAAGAAAGTGTAGGCAAACCTATACCAGACACGATCTGGAGCCATATCCTGGAACGGACGTGGAAGGGTTGCAGGAACGCCCGCTTCCAGCAGGTGCACCTCTTTATACTGCATAGGGCTTACTTGACCCCGGGGAAGATCAAAAGGTATTTTTGAGTGCAGGATGCAATGTGCCCGAGATGCTTGGTGCCTGAAGTTTAATTTGACCATCTGATGTGGGGTTGCCGGAAGCTGGGGACGTATTGGCCTGCTGTAGGGGAACTCCTGAATGAGGTTACTGACCGGGAGGTGGAGTTTGACATGGCGGCATGCCTGTTGCTTTGGTTCCCCCACACGGGTAGGACAAAAGTAACGAGCAAATGTATAGATCTGGGACTCGTATTGGCCCAGAGAGAAATAACCTGGCACTGGAAGTCCAAGGAAGGCCCATCGGTGCTAAGATGGATGAATGAGGTATTGAAGTGGTCCAGGTGTGAAGGGGTGATCAGAATGAGACTGGCTGCCAGAACGGGTAACGAAAAAAGTTTAGAGAAAGCGAGGGCCTGGGAGGTTCTAGTTCAGGCTTTGAAGGACTACATGACAGAGGATGTAGAGTGAGATAGAAGAAGGGAGATCCACGAGGACAAGAGGCACGAACATGCATGCCTGGTTGGTATTGTATGCTTGTACCACACCGATAGCAGCCACCCACATCTTCAGGAACCGGGGGGAGGGAGGGGACAGGGAGGGACGGGGGGATTGCAATAGTACACTGCTGTAGTGATGAGGGAGGCACCAGTGGCACGATGCGGTAGCTGGGACTGACAATCAGGGACCTTTGGGAAGTGTACCATAGAAATTTCCTAGGTGACCATTGATAGATCCAGGGTTCACTACTGTGAGGGAGGGATAGTTTAGTCCAATCACAGTGGACACTGGTGTTTTGGTGTCGTCGAAAAGAGATAGATGGCTGACCGTAGCGGTGACATGGGGGAGGGAGTTGGTGGTATAAAAGCGGATATTATATTCTGTTGTTGACCAGATGTCTTTTAAAATTGACAATCATATGCTCTGTTTAAACTTATTGGTATGCCGCCCTACCTCCGGGTTGTGGGCTAAATGGCTGTGTTCAAACTAACAGATACAGTGATACTTTATGATGCAATGATGGAGATGGTTGACCAAAATTGATATTTGTTTTGTACATCTGCAATAAAAACGCATTACTCCAGTGCAATAATTTTCCAGCAATATCCAGGGAAAAGGACCAACTTCGCTGGAAAACCAGCTATGTTGCACTCAAAACAGCGGTAGTCGTGATGATACGACCCTGTGATCGTATCACCGTAATTCAACTCCCATATTAGGTATGCCTTAGTCAGGAATTTAACAGACATTAAATTCCTGCGATAAGGCATAGTTAATGCGATGATTATTATCGCTAAGGCTCTTTGCTGATATTGCGAAGCTGCCTTAGCGATAATTTCCCATGTAGTTTTCCCCAGCCTACTTTGCATCTTATTAGCGATGTTTATCACCGAGATGGCAGGCGTTGGGAATTCAGCAGCTAACATGCGCTAATGCATGTTAGCGCCGCCTTGTTGATAGGGCGTTAAAATGATCGCCGCTTTAGTGGCAAAAAGTGCTGCTAAAGAGGCGATAATGCCCTTGATGATATGCCCCTAAATGCGTTAAAAGACCCAAGACCTGTCCTGGGACTTAAGTTTATAAATGCAGTGCTGAAAGCAGCGGGGGCAGGAGGTGAACAGCCAACAAAGACCAAATACAGGCAGCCTTTGGTAGATTAATTGAAGAGAGGAGTGTGGAAAAGGATTATTTCTTGTAAAGTTATGTCCCATCATACACCCTCCTCAGTCACGACCCCGAGCCCACCATGCTGGAACACGAGCACACGAGAACACGAGCACACGAGCACACGAGCACGAACTGATCACGCGCTGATCATGCGCCTCACGAAGTCGCACACACACTCTCTTTCCCCAAGAATTCAAAATATACATCCTTATGCTCAGGCCGATTCCGAGAACTAGCTTCCTCACTCAGAACCGTACATTCCTGTGGTCAAGCCGATGCCGAGAACAAGACCCCCCCATTTTGTAACCATTTCCCTATAATCAAGCCAATTCCGAGGAATAGCCCCCGTTCCACCAAACCACGGCTACCGATTCCGAGAAATAGCCCCTGTTCTGTTAAACCCCGACAACCAATTCCGAGAAGAAGAGCCCCGAATGCTGAAACACGACAAACAGACATCCTGTCACGACCATCTCTCTCTTATCTAAGGAACCAGCCTAGTGTTATTTCTCCACACCTTTGCCTCTCTTGTGCTTCCTCATTCTAATCATGACTCAGCCTTATCCCTTCTGCCATGTTTCCACTTTTTTATGACGCTGCCTCCTTTTATAGTCATGATTTCTGTTTTATTGCAACATATGATCCGGGCCTACACGACTTCTGTTTCATTTCAACATATGATCCAGCCTGCATTGAAGGGAAGCTCCTTCCTCTTTTCCTGTTATAAATACTGTGGGCCCGATTCACAGAACTAACTTAAGACAAAATCCTAAACTTACTACTTTTGGTATTCACAGAAGTTAGGATTTTGTCTTAAGACAGACTTAAGACAAAATCCTAACTTAAGTCTGTCTTAAGTCGGTCTTAAGTCTGTCTTTAGACAAACTTAGGATAAAATCCTAACTTCTGTGAATACCAAAAGTAGTAAGTTTAGGATTTTGTCTTAAGTTAGTTCTGTGAATCGGGCCCATTGTGTTCAGATAATAAAGTTAGAGATTCTTCCGATCCTCCTTAGGTGACGAAGCTCTCCCTTAACTCGAGTTACTGAATAAAGACCCTGAAATCGAACCACCACGGACTCTGCTCTTCTTACTTGAATTTATTATTTAAGTCTAGAAATTCCGATCAAGGTAAATTACTAAAATATTTACCACAGCAAATTGGCGCCCGAACAGGAACTTCCCTTTCTCCCCACACGCCGGTGATGCGGACCTAGACCGGTCTCTTCAAGACATCGACGGACTTCTACGTGCACACTGCAGGGTGTTCCTGCATGAACTCCTTCGTGTCCAAGAGAGGCTGTACCGAGATCTGAGCATCCGTACGAGGCGGTGAGGACGACAGCGGAAGTCTCGACCCAGAGCCCGAAACCTGTGAAGATTGCCGAGTCCGAGGTCGTCTGAAACCCGACCAGTCCCTGTCCACGAGCGCTGCGTAAATCAAGTATCCAGATCTTCAAGATCTTCAAGTTCTCTGCACCTCGGTGAGTACTGCTGGGAGTGTATCAAGACGGGTTCTGATCTTTTCAGAGCACGGTAAAGACGGGTTCTGATCTTTTCAGAGCACGGTAAAGACGGGTTCTGATCTTTTCACAGCACGGTAAAGACGGGTTCTAGGCTTCTAGAAAACGGTATGTTTGTACTCTGATACTCAGAGTATATCGAGTTTTATCAAGTGTAAGTTTTAGTTGTATCTAATACGATGCCTTTGTTCTCTAAACTGTGTAAACTGGGTACCCGGAAGGGGTTACTGGAACAATCTGTACCAGTCCCCCCGAAGGATACTCATGGTTACTTTATGTACACGAAGTATGGAATTGGTGCCATGTTGTATTTGGATCTTTGGGAAGGTTATACTGAAGATTTAGACATTGCGATCAGATGGCCAAAGAGTGGCACATGGGATTTGAATTGTATCATGGCGGTTGAAAAAAGGTGTTGGGAAAAGAAAGCAAGACCCTCGATGTTAGAGAGCGTTGATATATGGCGAAAGGAAGCACATCGAAGGGAACAGAAAGAACAAGGGAAAGTTGAGAAACAAAAAGAATGTCAGAAGAAAGTAAGATGAAAAAGTTACAGGATCAGAATGATGATATTTGTTTCGAACAAAGGAAAAGAGAGGCCTCAGCCTCTGCGACGGGTATATATCCTGTCCTCTCACCAAAAATAGAGTCCAAGGTTAGCTCAGATTCTAGTATCCCTACAGCACCTCCACGTCCTAAGGTTTCTCCTGTACCTGATAATTTTATTACCACCTATTTAATGGAACCTCCTCCTGCTTACACTAATCAGATAACAGCCAGAAGAATAGTTACCCAGACATAACCCATCCCTGACGCTTCAAGTAGTGTTCTACCTATGTTAGAGTGCGATTATGACCCAACCCCAGGGGAAGGTTCACAAGCAGATATCTCCCTTCGCCTACGAGAAGCTCTAGAAGGTATACGAGAGGTACCGAATGTCACAAATTGCCTAAACAAGATTTACGAGGCTCTTCGAACAGGAGAAAATTTAGAAGCTCTACAGGAAGCTATCAAAAATAGACCCATAGCGCATAGGAAAAGTCTCTCACGATTCATGATCACTTGTTTTATCAGAATGATAGCTCGTGCAGGAAAAAGAGTTCCTGATGATTTACTATAACTAGATCAAGCAGTAGTTGCAGGAAATTACAATAAAATAAAATAAATAGATCTTTTTATTCCACTGTTCACGAGCAAGGTTTCTAATTCCCATAAAAAAGATGCCCTTACCCAGGAAACTGAGAATGAAAGCGAGGACAGGGAAGAAGGAACCTCTTATCATGGTGCAGCACTTTCTCGTATCCCTCGTTCTCAGGATAATGAACAATTTAAACTTAAAACAAAGAAATTGTCAGCCCCCACAGATAAGTTATTCCAACGAACACAAGAAGCTCTAGATGATTGGATGGACGACGAGCCTCCACTCACCACACAAGAAAAGGAACTCGCTAGATCAAGCACACATTGGGTATCTCAATACTCTATATATGGCCCTGATATAGTTGCTCAATTGTTTTTATCGATCCCTCTACCATCTCAAAGGCTAGCTAGCATCTATATGGTTCAACACCTCATTACAATGTACGAAGATACTGGTTGCTCACCTAAAAAGTTACACTCTCTCTTACGAGACTGTTTAGAAGGGAGGTGGGTGGCCAGGGGACAAGAATTCCTTAATATTTTCCTTGACCTACGACAGCGATATATTCAATGTTTTACAGACAGTTAGGACACAAATCCTCATCACTATGACCAAGGACAGTTCCCTCTCCGAGAAGTACACCCCGTTGTAGATTCCGCAGGAAAGTTACAACAAATGTTTGTTTACACTCCCTTGACAAAACTAGAAATACTAGAAATTAAGAAAATGGTCCCTTCTCACGAAAAAGACCCTTCGGGTTTCCATAGAGAACTCAAGGATATTCTCCAAATGGGTTCCTTTACTTATAAAGACCTCAATATTCTCCTCAAAGTCCTGCTACCACAAGGAACATATGACAAACTAAAGGGAAAGGATTGGGAGGTTGAGGAGAAAAAGATAACATGGGCAGGTTTAGAGAAAGAAGACATTACTCGTGATCCTGGACAAGGCTTGGGACCTCTGGTTCAAGAACTCCCTCGCCTTCTCCCTAAAATACTATCCCAGTTGCTGACCACTAAGAAAGAAGATTGGGATGCTATCTCTGCATGCAAACAGAAACCAGATGAGGATATAGGGGACTATTATACAAGGTTAGAGAAATGTTTTCTCATCAACAGCGGTCTCTCCTCAGGTGGAGACGCCTATAGTCGATTATTTGTCTCTAAATTTGTAGAAAATGCTTTGCCCATGATCAGAAATAGAATACTGAAGGTAGAGTGTACTTGGCAAGCAAGCTCTCCTTCACAAGCGCTTCAGATGCTCCAGTATCACCAAAATAGAATTAGGGACGAACAAGAACAAGAAAAGAAAAGGACAAAAGATACTAAAATGAAGGTATTGGTAGCACAGACTAATACGATTCAACAGACTCCTAAACAACCCCAAGTATCACAGGAAAAAGTTACTTGTAACTATTGCAAAAAGCCAGGTCATTTTGTGCGTGACTGTCCAGTATTACAACATAATATTGCCACTGGGAAGACACAACCTCGTAACTATCCCCCTTGACCTTCTGCTCTTCCAACTGATGCTAAACCTGCTACCCAACTCTATCAGTACCCAGTGTCATCCTATCCTGAATTCCCCACAATTTCATGAGACAGCTGGGAGGAACACGATAGTCGTCCACTGATCCCAGTTCCGGGTGACCAAGAAGGTCCCTATGTACATGCTAAACTCCTAGGTAAAGAAGCAAAATTCCTGATCGACACCGGGGCTAGTAGGACGACAGTGCAGCACAACGAAGTTCCCAAGGTACCCCTCTCTGGCTCAAATAGTATTTCCTTGGGTTTCTCAGGTACACCTGTCATCAACAAAGTTTCTGAACCAATATCGCTTCAAGTTGGTCCTCTTACAACTTCCACCGACTTGGTGCTTACAAAATCCTGTCCCGAAAATCTCCTTGGCATTCAGACACTAAAAGAACTAGGTGCTATAATATGTTGTTCCCCGGAGGGAGTCCGACTATTCCTCCGAGATTTTAAAGGTCATTTCACCACACGAGAACTAGATGTCAGACTAAGAGACATTCCTGTTACATTATGGGCTACTGATCCAACAGATGTAGGATTCATGGATATTACACCACACCTAGTGACATTGAAGGAAGGCGTTGTCCTACCTCGTGTCCGTCAATACAAATTACCCCCAGATGCAGAACAAGCCCTTATCCAGATAATTGACGACTTAATACAGAAAGGAGTAGTGAGAGAAGTACCATCCAACATATGTAACTCGCCAGTTCTGCCAGTCCGAAAGAAAACTGATGATGGTGCGCCACCAGTCTACAGACTCGTGGTTGACTTACGAGAACTCAATAAATGTGTAGTACCACAATACCCTGTGGTCTCAGACATCAGTACCCTGTTAACAGCTATAGATCCTGAGGCGACACATTTTACTGTAATCGACCTGAAGAATGCTTTCTTCAGTGTACCCATCCACCAAGACAGTCAGTACCTATTCGGATTCTCCTTACAAGGTCGTAGCTTCTGTTTCACAAGAGCTCCCCAAGGATACACAGAAAGCCCCAGTATCTACAGTCAGCCACTAAAAAGACAGTTAGACGACATTGTTCTGCCCAACAATACGACACTGTTACAGTATGTCGATGACTTACTGATCACCGCACGCTCTGAACCAGAATGTGAGCAAGCATCACAAATTGTCCTAATGTTCCTTGCACAGCATGGCCACAAGGTGTCACCCTCAAAATTACGATTGTGTTTACAGCAGGTGGCCTACCTAGGACACCTGCTGTCAAAGGAGGGTAGGGCACTCACACCTGAAAGAATTCAACTCATTTTTAACATTTCTGTCCCCAAGACACAGAAAGAAGTCCGTGCCTTTATTGGCCTCACGTCTTACTGTAGACAATGGATTCCCCAGTTTGCATTCTTGGCGAAACCCCTGATACAGCTAACGACCACAACCTCTTCCCCATTGCCATGGACAACTGATCATACTTTTGCTTTTGACACCCTCAAACAAGCATTATGCTCTGCACCTGTCCTAGCTACACCTGATTATGCCAAACCTTTTGTCCTCTTTGTCACAGAACGGGAAGGTACAGCCTTGTCAGTACTCACACAAGCACAAGCCAACAAACATCGCCCCTGTGCTTATTTTTCTAGCACTCTCGACCCTGTTGCACAAGGTTTGCCTGCCTGTTTGAAATCTGTCGCAGCTACAGCTCTAGCAATACGACAAAGTGACTCCATAGTACTAGGGCACTCTCTTGAAGTACAAGTCCCGCATGCAGTGGAACTACTCTTGAATAGGCCACAGACACAGCACTTGACCATAGCTCACCTCACAGGCTATGAAGTCCCTCTGTTCCAACCCCACATCATCATCAAAAGATGCAATATCCTCAACCCAGCTACGCTACTGCCTACTGTTCCAGTTGACAATCAGCTTCATGACTGCTTAGAAGTAGTCGAACTAGTCACAAAACCCCGGTCTGATCTTACAGATGTTCCTCTAAGTACACCAGAACACACGCTGTTTGTAGATTGTTCCTGTATGCGCCTCCAATCAGGTGAACTTTCAGCAGCCTATGCTGTCACTACAGAAAACACAGTCCTTTTAGCAGCCAGAATATCTGTACATTCGGCACAAGCAGCAGAACTAATAGCTCTTACCCAAGCATGTGAATGGTCAGAAGGAAAACGAGTTAATATCTACACCGATTCGCAGTACGCATTCGGGGTTGTCCATAACTTTGGCATGCTTTGGAGAGAGAGAGGTTTCCTAACCTCTCATGGAACAAAAATCCAACATGGAGATCTTATTCTCCAGCTACTAGAATCCATACACAGACCCACAGAAGTAGCCATACTGAAGTGTAAAGCACACACCAAGGTCATAGACTCGATCACTAGAGGTAATGCTCTAGCAGATGCCACATCTAAACATGCTGCTCAGACAAGTACACTAAACACTGAAACCATCATTAGAACAAGGGGCCCGATTCACAGAACTAACTTAAGACAAAATCCTAAACTTACTACTTTTGGTATTCACAGAAGTTAGGATTTTGTCTTAAGTTTGTCTTAAGACAGACTTAAGACAGACTTAAGTTAGGATTTTGTCTTAAGTCGGTCTTAAGTCTGTCTTTAGACAAACTTAGGACAAAATCCTAACTTCTGTGAATACCAAAAGTAGTAAGTTTAGGATTTTGTCTTAAGTTAGTTCTGTGAATCGGGCCCATTGTGTTCAGATAATAAAGTTAGAGATTCTTCCGATCCTCCTTAGGTGACGAAGCTCTCCCTTAACTCGAGTTACTGAATAAAGACCCTGAAATCGAACCACCACGGACTCTGCTCTTCTTACTTGAATTTATTATTTAAGTCTAGAAATTCCGATCAAGGTAAATTAATAAAATATTTACCACAGCAAATTGGCGCCCGAACAGGAACTTCCCTTTCTCCCCACACGCCGGTGATGCGGACCTAGACCGGTCTCTTCAAGACATCGACGGACTTCTACGTGCACACTGCAGGGTGTTCCTGCATGAACTCCTTCGTGTCCAAGAGAGGCTGTACCGAGATCTGAGCATCCGTACGAGGCGGTGAGGACGACAGCGGAAGTCTCGACCCAGAGCCCGAAACCTGTGAAGATTGCCGAGTCCGAGGTCGTCTGAAACCCGACCAGTCCCTGTCCACGAGCGCTGCGTAAATCAAGTATCCAGATCTTCAAGATCTTCAAGTTCTCTGCACCTCGGTGAGTACTGCTGGGAGTGTATCAAGACGGGTTCTGATCTTTTCAGAGCACGGTAAAGACAGGTTCTGATCTTTTCAGAGCACGGTAAAGACGGGTTCTGATCTTTTCACAGCACGGTAAAGACGGGTTCTAGGCTTCTAGAAAACGGTATGTTTGTACTCTGATACTCAGAGTATATCGAGTTTTATCAAGTGTAAGTTTTAGTTGTATCTAATACGATGCCTTTGTTCTCTAAACTGTGTAAACTGGGTACCCGGAAGGGGTTACTGGAACAATCTGTACCAGTCCCCCCGAAGGATACTCATGGTTACTTTATGAACACGAAGTATGGAATTGGTGCCATGTTGTATTTGGATCTTTGGGAAGGTTATACTGAAGATTTAGACATTGCGATCAGATGGCCAAAGAGTGGCACATGGGATTTGAATTGTATCATGGCGGTTGAAAAAAGGTGTTGGGAAAAGAAAGCAAGACCCTCGATGTTAGAGAGCGTTGATATATGGCGAAAGGAAGCACATCGAAGGGAACAGAAAGAACAAGGGAAAGTTGAGAAACAAAAAGAATGTCAGAAGAAAGTAAGATGAAAAAGTTACAGGATCAGAATGATGATATTTGTTTCGAACAAAGGAAAAGAGAGGCCTCAGCCTCTGCGACAGGTATATATCCTGTCCTCTCACCAAAAATAGAGTCCAAGGTTAGCTCAGATTCTAGTATCCCTACAGCACCTCCACGTCCTAAGGTTTCTCCTGTACCTGATAATTTTATTACCACCTATTTAATGGAACCTCCTCCTGCTTACACTAATCAGATAACAGCCAGAAGAATAGTTACCCAGACATAACCCATCCCTGACGCTTCAAGTAGTGTTCTACCTATGTTAGAGTGCGATTATGACCCAACCCCAGGGGAAGGTTCACAAGCAGATATCTCCCTTCGCCTACGAGAAGCTCTAGAAGGTATACGAGAGGTACCGAATGTCACAAATTGCCTAAACAAGATTTACGAGGCTCTTCGAACAGGAGAAAATTTAGACGCTCTACAGGAAGCTATCAAAAATAGACCCATAGCGCATAGGAAAAGTCTCTCACGATTCATGATCACTTGTTTTATCAGAATGATAGCTCGTGCAGGAAAAAGAGTTCCTGATGATTTACTATAACTAGATCAAGCAGTTGTTGCAGGAAATTACAATAAAATAAAATAAATAGATCTTTTTATTCCACTGTTCACGAGCAAGGTTTCTAATTCCCATAAAAAAGATGCCCTTACCCAGGAAACTGAGAATGAAAGCGAGGACAGGGAAGAAGGAACCTCTTATCATGGTGCAGCACTTTCTCGTATCCCTCGTTCTCAGGATAATGAACAATTTAAACTTAAAACAAAGAAATTGTCAGCCCCCACAGATAAGTTATTCCAACGAACACAAGAAGCTCTAGATGATTGGATGGACGACGAGCCTCCACTCACCACACAAGAAAAGGAACTCGCTAGATCAAGCACACATTGGGTATCTCAATACTCTATATATGGCCCTGATATAGTTGCTCAATTGTTTTTATCGATCCCTCTACCATCTCAAAGGCTAGCTAGCATCTATATGGTTCAACACCTCATTACAATGTATGAAGATACTGGTTGCTCACCTAAAAAGTTACACTCTCTCTTACGAGACTGTTTAGAAGGGAGGTGGGTGGCCAGGGGACAAGAATTCCTTAATATTTTCCTTGACCTACGACAGCGATATATTCAATGTTTTACAGACAGTTAGGACACAAATCCTCATCACTATGACCAAGGACAGTTCCCTCTCCGAGAAGTACACCCCGTTGTAGATTCCGCAGGAAAGTTACAACAAACGTTTGTTTACACTCCCTTGACAAAACTAGAAATACTAGAAATTAAGAAAATGGTCCCTTCTCACGAAAAAGACCCTTCGGGTTTCCATAGAGAACTCAAGGATATTCTCCAAATGGGTTCCTTTACTTATAAAGACCTCAATATTCTCCTCAAAGTCCTGCTACCACAAGGAACATATGACAAACTAAAGGGAAAGGATTGGGAGGTTGAGGAGAAAAAGATAACATGGGCAGGTTTAGAGAAAGAAGACATTACTCGTGATCCTGGACAAGGCTTGGGACCTCTGGTTCAAGAACTCCCTCGCCTTCTCCCTAAAATACTATCCCAGTTGCTGACCACTAAGAAAGAAGATTGGGATGCTATCTCTGCATGCAAACAGAAACCAGATGAGGATATAGGGGACTATTATACAAGGTTAGAGAAATGTTTTCTCATCAACAGCGGTCTCTCCTCAGGTGGAGACGCCTATAGTCGATTATTTGTCTCTAAATTTGTAGAAAATGCTTTGCCCACGATCAGAAATAGAATACTGAAGGTAGAGTGTACTTGGCAAGCAAGCTCTCCTTCACAAGCGCTTCAGATGCTCCAGTATCACCAAAATAGAATTAGGGACGAACAAGAACAAGAAAAGAAAAGGACAAAAGATACTAAAATGAAGGTATTGGTAGCACAGACTAATACGATTCAACAGACTCCTAAACAACCCCAAGTATCACAGGAAAAAGTTACTTGTAACTATTGCAAAAAGCCAGGTCATTTTGTGCGTGACTGTCCAGTATTACAACATAATATTGCCACTGGGAAGACACAACCTCGTAACTATCCCCCTTGACCTTCTGCTCTTCCAACTGATGCTAAACCTGCTACTCAACTCTATCAGTACCCAGTGTCATCCTATCCTGAATTCCCCACAATTTCATGAGACAGCTGGGAGGAACACGATAGTCGTCCACTGATCCCAGTTCCGGGTGACCAAGAAGGTCCCTATGTACATGCTAAACTCCTAGGTAAAGAAGCAAAATTCCTGATCGACACCGGGGCTAGTAGGACGACAGTGCAGCACAACGAAGTTCCCAAGGTACCCCTCTCTGGCTCAAATAGTATTTCCTTGGGTTTCTCAGGTACACCTGTCATCAACAAAGTTTCTGAACCAATATCGCTTCAAGTTGGTCCTCTTACAACTTCCACCGACTTGGTGCTTACAAAATCCTGTCCCGAAAATCTCCTTGGCATTCAGACACTAAAAGAACTAGGTGCTATAATATGTTGTTCCCCGGAGGGAGTCCGACTATTCCTCCGAGATTTTAAAGGTCATTTCACCACACGAGAACTAGATGTCAGACTAAGAGACATTCCTGTTACATTATGGGCTACTGATCCAACAGATGTAGGATTCATGGATATTACACCACACCTAGTGACATTGAAGGAAGGCGTTGTCCTACCTCGTGTCCGTCAATACAAATTACCCCCAGATGCAGAACAAGCCCTTATCCAGATAATTGACGACTTAATACAGAAAGGAGTAGTGAGAGAAGTACCATCCAACATATGTAACTCGCCAGTTCTGCCAGTCCGAAAGAAAACTGATGATGGTGCGCCACCAGTCTACAGACTCGTGGTTGACTTACGAGAACTCAATAAATGTGTAGTACCACAATACCCTGTGGTCTCAGACATCAGTACCCTGTTAACAGCTATAGATCCTGAGGCCACACATTTTACTGTAATCGACCTGAAGAATGCTTTCTTCAGTGTACCCATCCACCAAGACAGTCAGTACCTATTCGGATTCTCCTTACAAGGTCGTAGCTTCTGTTTCACAAGAGCTCCCCAAGGATACACAGAAAGCCCCAGTATCTACAGTCAGCCACTAAAAAGACAGTTAGACGACATTGTTCTGCCCAACAATACGACACTGTTACAGTATGTCGATGACTTACTGATCACCGCACGCTCTGAACCAGAATGTGAGCAAGCATCACAAATTGTCCTAATGTTCCTTGCACAGCATGGCCACAAGGTGTCACCCTCGAAATTACAATTGTGTTTACAGCAGGTGGCCTACCTAGGACACCTGCTGTCAAAGGAGGGTAGGGCACTCACACCTGAAAGAATTCAACTCATTTTTAACATTTCTGTCCCCAAGACACAGAAAGAAGTCCGTGCCTTTATTGGCCTCACGTCTTACTGTAGACAATGGATTCCCCAGTTTGCATTCTTGGCGAAACCCCTGATACAGCTAACGACCACAACCTCTTCCCCATTGCCATGGACAACTGATCATACTTTTGCTTTTGACACCCTCAAACAAGCATTATGCTCTGCACCTGTCCTAGCTACACCTGATTATGCCAAACCTTTTGTCCTCTTTGTCACAGAACGGGAAGGTACAGCCTTGTCAGTGCTCACACAAGCACAAGCCAACAAACATCGCCCCTGTGCTTATTTTTCTAGCACTCTCGACCCTGTTGCACAAGGTTTGCCTGCCTGTTTGAAATCTGTCGCAACTACAGCTCTAGCAATACGACAAAGTGACTCCATAGTACTAGGGCACTCTCTTGAAGTACAAGTCCCGCATGCAGTGGAACTACTCTTGAATAGGCCACAGACACAGCACTTGACCATAGCTCACCTCACAGGCTATGATGTCCCTATGTTCCAACCCCACATCATCATCAAAAGATGCAATATCCTCAACCCAGCTACGCTACTGCCTACTGTTCCAGTTGACAATCAGCTTCATGACTGCTTAGAAGGAGTAGTTTCTGTCCTGTAACTCCAGTTCTGTAGTAGGGGTATCTCTGTTATAGTCATAATCTAGTGAATAGTCCCGCCCATGTGCGTGGACCCCGGAGCAATCAAAAATAATCTCTTACAGTGTCAAAAAATGCAGAAAATGCATAGACACTTAAGAGAGAATTTAAAGACAGATAATGCAGCCAAAAAGGCTACACTGTCCAGTACTTCAACTAGAAATTCCACCATAAAATCCACAAAACAGCAAAGCCTGTACAGATTTCCCTTGCTTAACAGCAAAATCCCTCAGGAATGATAGAGAGAAGAACCTGGACAGACAAGCCCCATAGGCTGCCATTATGTGGCTTAATTAGGATACTGTGCCTTTAAGGAACCTTCCAGAACCTTCTCTCAGTATCCCAGAATGCATAGCAGGTCCAACTTAGCCTCAGTTCTTTTCGAAGGCGTAGAAAACGCCAGACCTGTAGCATTATGATCATGAACAACACTCCACCGGGGAGGCGGGAGGGCGCTTATGACTATAACAGAGATACCCCTACTACAGAACTGGAGTTACAGGACAGAAACTACTCCTTCTGTAGTAGGGGATCTCTGTGTATAGTCATAATCTAGTGAATAGAATGGCAAGCCCATCCCCACACCAAGCGGCGGTGGAGAATAAAATAACGCCACTACTGTGCGAACAGATTCCGCAGCGAAGCCTGCCCAACCTGAGCGTCTGCCCTGGCATCAGTGTCCAGGCAGTAATGCTTAGCAAAGGTATGGACCGACTTCCAAGTGGCCGCCTTGCAGATCTCTGCAATGGGAACATTACGGAGCATAGCTGTCGTAGCAGCCTTGCCCCTGGTGGAATGAGCCTTAGGTTTGCCCCCTAAGGTCTTATTAGCTTTGCAGTAACACAACTGAATGCAGGACACAATCCACCTAGAGATGGACTGTTTAGAGGTAGCAAGACCCGTCCTGACTGAGCCATAATTGATGAACAATTGGTCTGACCTACGAATATCTTTAGTCTTATCAAGATAAAACTTCAGCACCCTCCGCACATCCAGGGAATGTAAAGACCTTTCCGCCGGAGATGAAGGATTCTGAAAGAACGTAGGCAAAGTGATAGTCTGATTGATATGAAAATCAGAAACAACCTTGGGAAGAAACTTAGGGTGAGTACGCATAACAACTTTAGCATTATGAAATACAGTATAAGGTTCTTGGCAACACAATGCCTGAATCTCACTCACCCTGCGGGCCGATGTAATGGCCACGAGGAACGCCGCCTTCCAGGACAGGTGCTGCAACGAAGCCTTATGAATGGGTTCAAAAGGCTCCTTCATCAATCTGGACAGCACCACATTCAAGTCCCATGAAGGCGAAGGAAGCCTGACAGGAGGGAACACTTTCTTCAAGCCTTCCAAAAAATCTTTGATCACAGGGATCTGGAAAAAGGAAGTCTGTGAAGGTCCTTTCCTGTAGGCAGTCAAAGCAGCCAGATGAACCTTAATAGAATGGACATTAAGGCCCGACTGCGCCAGATGAAGCAGATATGGAAGGATGACATCTTCCTTGCATGACGTAGGGTCATAGTTCTTAGACTTGCACCAGATGCAAACCCTCTTCCACTTGTAAGCATAGGAAGTCCTAGTGGAAGGTCGCTTAGCCTCCTTCAGTATGCCCATACAATCCTCTGGGAGATTCAGATGGCCATATTGCACTATTTCAGGAGCCATGCCGCCAAACTCAAAGACGAGAGGTTGGGGTGCACCATCCGCCCCCCGAACTTCGTGAGAAGGTCCGGCCTGCACGGCAGCTTCATGTGAGGAAGGAGAGATCGGTGAAGTAGGTCCGTGAACCACCACTGTCTGGGCCATTCCGGGGCAATCAGAATCATCCTCGCCCTGGATTGAGACAGCTTGATGAGAACCGCCGGAATCAGGGGAATTGGTGGAAAAGCGTACAGAAAGCTGTTCGACCAGTTGATCCATAACGCGTTCCCCAGCGTCCCTGGCTGGTAGTACCTGGAGGCGAAGCCTCGGCATTTGCTGTTTTCGGCGGTGGCAAACAGATCTACGTCTGGAGTTCCCCACCTTGCGAAGACTTCTCCTAGTACTTCGTCGTTTATGACCCATTCGTGGTTTTCCTGCACGATTCTGCTCAGTTCGTCTGCCTGAACATTCTGCACACCTGGCAGATGGGTGGCCGTTATCGACAGTCCTCGAGCCAGAAGCCAGTGCCAGATCGCCTGCGCCTCCTGCGACAGAGTGCGCGATCTCGAGCCCCCCTGCTTGTTGAGGTAATACATCGTTGTCGTGTTGTCCGTCTGAACAAGCAGAGAGTTGGTCTGAAAGGACGGATGAAAGGCCTTCAGTGCCAAGTGAACAGCTCTCAGTTCCAGGAAATTGATGTGGTACGTGGACTCCGTCGGGGACCACGTCCCTTGAATTTGCAGGTCTCCGGAATGCGCCCCCCAACCTTGGAGAGACGCATCCGTCACGATGGTCTGTGTGGGAATGTCCTTGTGGAAGGGAACGCCTCTGAGGAGATTCTCCTTCGAGCACCACCACTTCAGAGACTGAAGAGCATGTAGAGACAGTCGTATCCTGTCGTCCCAAGAACCTCTCCTCTGGTCCCACTGATCCTCCAAGCACTCCTGCAGAGGTCTCATCTGTAGCCGTGCGTGAGGAGTGAGAAAGATGCAAGAGGCCATCGATCCCAGTAGAGAAGACACCGTCCTCACAGTCGTAGACGGAGTTTTCATGAGAGCCTGAGCCTTCCGAACGAGTGATAAACGTCGCTCTTCCGAAGGAGACACGCTTGCTGACAGCGTATTGATGGAGGCCCCCAAGTACTGGATGCACTGTACCGGAATCGGGACCGACTTGGACATGTTGATGTGCAACCCCAGCTTGTTCAAGAGAACGCACGTCTTCTGGAAGTGTGCTTGAGCTTCCGAGAAGGAGGAGGCTTTGATCAACCAATCGTCCAGGTACGGGTAGACAAACACCTTGTTCTTCCTCAGGTGTGCCGCTACCACTGCCATACATTTTGAGAATGTCCTGGGTGCAGACTTCAGTCCGAAGGGTAGCACCGTGTATTGATAATGATTGGTGCCGACTTGAAAGCGCAGAAATTTCCTGTGTTTGCATGCAATGGGCACGTGGAAGTATGCGTCCTGTAGATCTATGGCACACATCCAGTCTCCTCGTTGCAGCTGAGGGTAGATCTGATGCAACAACAGCATGCGAAACTTTTCTCTGCGAATCCACTTGTTTGCCTGCCGCAAATCCAGAATGGGCCTGAACTCGTTTCTGTCCTTCTTGCGGACAAGAAAGAACCGAGAGTACAGACCTCTTCCTCTTTGAGACAGAGGTACGTCTTCGATCGCCCTTTTCCTTAGCAGAATGTCCGCCTCCGTCTGAAGCTCGCGCAGTTGATACTGCGAGCTGACGGGAGGAATCGATGGAGGAGGGCTGGTGAAACGTAGACTGTATCCATTGCAAACAATATTCAGCACCCACTTGTCCTGAGTAATTTTTCTCCACTCTGCCAGAAAAAATTGAACGCTTCCCCCCACCGGAGCGGGTAACGGACGAGGGGGAAGTAACAGCTCAGGGACGGGACCCGGCCGGGCCCTTGGTCGCGGTAGAGGACTGTTGACGACCTCTACCACCCTGTCGCTTCTGGAAGGGCCGCCTGTACTGCTGCTGCTGCTGCTGCTGTTGATGTTGTCCAGCAGACTGCCCCCTTCCACGACCCTGCGACCCAAACCGACGTTGGTACTGTCGGAAGGGTTTCTTTTCCTTGGGCTTCTCCAAGCCCACTGCCGTCAGGGTCTCCGCTTCGGCCTTCATCCTGGCCATCTCATCATCCGCGTGTTTCCCGAAGAGGGTATCTCCGGAAAACGGGAGATTCGCCACGCGTTGCTGTGCTTCCGGTTTCAATGACGTCAACCTGAGCCAAGCGTGGCGTCTCTGGTGAATCCCGTGGCAATATCCGTGCGCGGACAGCAATGATATGTCCGCTGCGGCGCCGATGGCCTGATTAGAGACCAGCATCCCCTCCTTGACGATCTCCACAAAGTCCTCCTTGCGGTCTCGAGGGACAAGGTCTGCGAACTGCTCCATCGAGTCCCACAGGGACCGGTCGTAACGTCCCAGCAAAGCCGAGTCACTGGCGGCCTTCATGGACGAGGCGGATGTCCCACACGCCTTGCGACCAGCAGAATCGATCCAACGGCTCTCCTTGTCCGGAGGCACCGTGGACGCAGGGGAGGTGGCATGAAGCTTCCGTGCAGCAGTCACGATGACCGAATCCGGTACCGGGTCCTTCCTCAAGAAGGCTGGGTCTGAGTCCGGAGCCCTGTACTTTTTTAGGATCCTGGAAGGTACAGACTTCACCGTTGCCGGCGTCAGGAATAGCTGTTCGGCGGGCTCAAGGAGCCCCGGCACCAGAGGTAACAGGGGGCGAGACAAGTGCCTTTTGTGTAATGTCTCAAATATCACCGAGGTAGAAGCCGTAGGTGCTTCAACCTCAATGCCCAACTTCGCCGCTCCACGCAGGAGAACCTCCTGAAATGTGCTTATATCGTCTATCGGAGACACCCTAGTCTCCGGCGAATCGGACAGCGTGGGCGAGTAGGAACGGGTCCCAGATGGAGAACGTGACCTGGACCGACGTCTCTTGTGATGACGCCTGGATCGTGAGGAAGATCCACGGCCACTCCTTGATCTGTCCCGTCTCCCCGAGCGAGACCTCGACCTCTTGGGCCTCGGACGCTCCTTCGGCCTCCCAGGGTCAGGAGTCCTAGGCTTCTTAGGAGTCTTCTTCGGAGGCGTCGGAAACTTAGGCATCGACACCGCCCTCGGTGGGACCGGGGGTGGAGGAGCAACCGGACGCGGGTTCTGCGGAGCCGGCTTCGGAGGTGGGGTAGGGGCCTTCGGAGGCGGACCCTTCGGCACAGCAGGCCGCGAAGGAGGTGTAGAAGGCTTCATCGGAGTATCCACCCCGGAATGCGCCGTTCCCGGCGAGCCACCATCTCTTCCGGAGCGTGGGGAGCCCCCCACAGTCCTGGGCCTGTCCTTAGGACCTCCAGACGTTGAAGACCGGTGTCCAGACGACGACCGATGTCCCCTCGACGTCGAACGGTCCTTCGGCGTCGACCGAATCACACTTCTCGACGTCGAACCGTGTCTCCGTCTCGACGTCGACCCCGACCAGATCGACGAGCCACGAAACCTCGACGACGGGCGATGGTGCCTCGACGGCGACCTCGACCTCTTCGCCGGCCTCGACGTCGACTTCTTGGATCGCTTCGACGTCGACCCTTTGGACCTTCTCGACGTCGACCTCTCTGACCTTCTCGACGTCGATCTCCTTGACCGTCTCGACGTCGGTCTTTTGGAATGCTTCGACGTCGACCTCTTCGGCGCCGGAGACGCCTTCCGTCTCGACGGCGACCTCGACGACGAGGATCCCCTCGACGACGATGTCCTCGACGGCGAACGGCGGTGTCGCCTCGACGGCGAGCGCCGACGCCGGGCCCTCCGATGTCGACCACTCGACGCCGACAGCGACGACGAGGATATCGACACCGGCTTCGACGGCGGCCGGAACACGTTCCTCGACGTCGACGGGCGACGTTTTCTCGACCCAGAGCCCTGGGGAGACCTGGAACTGGCCGTTGACCGTCCCCTCGACGTCGTGGTCAGCGCAACTGACCCAGACGGAGACCTTGGGCGAGGGCTGGTCTTCCTGCCCCTGGGGAGCCCCCCAGAGGCCTCAGCATGGGTAGAAGGAGCCCCTCCTGACCCACCTCGTGCCTTCAACTTTCTCTCCTCAAGTCCCTGAAGCCTGATCTTCTTCCTCTCCTTCAGGGTCCTTCCAGAGAAGCTTCTGCAGATCACACACTCCTCAGGAATGTGGGAAGAGGGAAGGCAGAGAATACAGACCTCATGGGAGTCTGACCTGGCCTTCTTTCTTGAGCACTCAGGGCATTTGTCGAATAATGCAGGCATTATGGACAAAAAAGAGTGCAGAAACACAGAAAGAAAGTCACCAAAGTACTTTAAAAGTACCAAAAATCGAAATCAGTGTAAAACACTAACAAAAACCCTTGAAAAGGGAGAGCTCAATGCTCCAGGGTCCTGCTTGCAGGAGCCGGAAAAAAGAACTGAGGCTAAGTTGGACCTGCTATGCATTCTGGGATACTGAGAGAAGGTTCTGGAAGGTTCCTTAAAGGCACAGTATCCTAATTAAGCCACATAATGGCAGCCTATGGGGCTTGTCTGTCCAGGTTCTTCTCTCTATCATTCCTGAGGGATTTTGCTGTTAAGCAAGGGAAATCTGTACAGGCTTTGCTGTTTTGTGGATTTTATGGTGGAATTTCTAGTTGAAGTACTGGACAGTGTAGCCTTTTTGGCTGCATTATCTGTCTTTAAATTCTCTCTTAAGTGTCTATGCATTTTCTGCATTTTTTGACACTGTAAGAGATTATTTTTGATTGCTCCGGGGTCCACGCACATGGGCGGGACTATTCACTAGATTATGACTATACACAGAGATCCCCTACTACAGAAGTAGTCGAACTAGTCACAAAACCCCGGTCTGATCTTACAGATGTTCCTCTAAGTACACCAGAACACACGCTGTTTGTAGATTGTTCCTGTATGCGCCTCCAATCAGGTGAACTTTCAGCAGCCTATGCTGTCACTACAGAAAACACAGTCCTTTTAGCAGCCAGAATATCTGTACATTCGGCACAAGCAGCAGAACTAATAGCTCTTACCCAAGCATGTGAATGGTCAGAAGGAAAACGAGTTAATATCTACACCGATTCGCAGTACGCATTCGGGGTTGTCCATAACTTTGGCATGCTTTGGAGAGAGAGAGGTTTCCTAACCTCTCATGGAACAAAAATCCAACATGGAGATCTTATTCTCCAGCTACTAGAATCCATACACAGACCCACAGAAGTAGCCATACTGAAGTGTAAAGCACACACCAAGGTCATAGACTCGATCACTAGAGGTAATGCTCTAGCAGATGCCACATCTAAACATGCTGCTCAGACAAGTACACTAAACACTGAAACCATCATTAGAACAAGGGGCCCGATTCACAGAACTAACTTAAGACAAAATCCTAAACTTACTACTTTTGGTATTCACAGAAGTTAGGATTTTGTCTTAAGTTTGTCTTAAGACAGACTTAAGACAGACTTAAGTTAGGATTTTGTCTTAAGTCTGTCCTTAGTCTGTCTTAAGACAAACTTAAGACAAAATCCTAACTTCTGTGAATACCAAAAGTAGTAAGTTTAGGATTTTGTCTTAAGTTAGTTCTGTGAATCGGGCCCTATCTGTCCAGTTATCGATCCCACCAAAGATGTAGTGGACATCCAAAACCAAGCCACAGACACCGAAAAGAGAAAATGGGAAGAGGAGGGAGGTTCACACACACAGATCAAGGTTGGGTAACAAAGGACAAGTCCAAATGGTTTCTCTCTGACCTAATGGTTCCCGTAATGATAGAAACTGCCCATGGTCCCGCACATCTAGGAGAAAAGGGAATGTTACACAGTCTGAATTTGATATGGCACAACAAGCATCTGCGTGCAGCAGCCAAACAAAAAGTACGAACCTGTATGATTTGCTGTCAGTTCAATCCAGGGAAAAGTGTCTCAGTTGAACAAGGAGGGTTCCATCCTCCTGATCACCCCTTCGAAGACCTACAAATGGACTACATACAGATGGAGAGATGTCGGGGATATAAGTATGTCCTCGTAGTAGTCTGTACCTTAACTCGATGGACTGAAGCATACCCCGTTCCAGACTATGGTGCCCAGATGACTCCCAAACAACTAGTAAGGGAATTCTTCCCTCGCTATGGGTTGCCAAGAGTCATATACTCTGACAACGGACAACCATTCTCCTCTAAATTAATGGAGGCTGTCTCCTTACTGTTAGGATACACCTGGAAATTTCTCTGTGTTAGGCATCCCCAAGCAGCAGGCCTGTTTGAACGACATAACCAGACATTGAAAACAAAGTTGGCAAAAATATGTGCTGACAAGCAAATAGATTGGGTGACAGCCCTTCCGGTTGCCCTCTTCTATATGAGAATGGTGGCACATTCCCGGACGGGCCTATCCCCCTACGAGGTCACAATTGGGAGGCCTCCGAATATCTGGGGTGTCCCATCTCCTAAAAAGCTAATTGACATTGATGCAAATGTACTGACAGATTACTTGGCTTCTTTGATGTCTGCACTACGTTCTTGCCGTTCACATGTGACTGTAGCCTTTCCAGACAAGACCACGCCCAACGAGCACTCCCTTCAGCCTGGTCAATGGGTGCTCGTCAGAAATTTTGACCGAACCAGCCCTCTGGAAAGAAGGTGGACGCCCCCCAAGCTGGTGCTGCTGACGACGAGGACCGCCATCAAAGTCGAGGGACAGAAAGGGTGGCTACACGTGTCGCACTGTAAGCCCTTCTACGGACCAACTCCTTCGGACGCTGTTGCTGATCCTGAGACCAGAGACACTGAAAAACCAGACTTTAAAGACACTGAAACGACAGACTTTGTTTTACCCCTTCCAGAACTTTTACCCCAAGAAGAGTACAAATCGCGGCTGTGATCCTATCCCAAACAGACTTGAGACATTGCATCTGACGCCAGCCTGCCAGTGGCTATTTAAGCCCAAGACGGACGCTTGGTGAAGCGGTTGCTGGGAAGAGTCGGTCACTGGTGCATCCTTTTCTCAAAGACTAAGCAGCTGAAATCATGAAGATAAAGACTCATTGTACGAAATTGTTCCAGAACAAGATTTCCTTATTCCTTTCTATCCTGATTCTCATTTTCTGCATCATGGCTTGTCTAGGTTGGTTCCTTCATCTAGCTTTCCCACCATCTTCCCCCACGCCTTTGAACAACACTGCTATGCATTCATACATAGATCTTCCTCCACACCTCAAGAGCAGAAGAAATGAATTCTTCAATAACACATTCATCTCCACACTCCATCAACATCAACTGGTAATTAACAAAACCAATTGTTGGGTCTGTGGCCTAATGCCACACTCCGTACACGGAGGAATGCCTTTTATTCCTCTCCCTTTCGGCTATGCTGGATCTACCTATGCACTCTCTATGATATTTTCCGCTTCTGTTAGAAACATTCCTGAGACCCAGATCAAGAACACTAGTACCTGGAACGAGATAAAGACAAAGACAGCACGAGCCGTAGGAAGAAAGATAATGCTTACAACCACATGGGGACGAGCAGACAATAGTGAAAACACCAGTTATTCCCTCTTTAATGACACTACCTCCTTTAGGGAAACATTCTCAGTCCAGAAGAGACAAGCAGACCAGGGAGGATGGGCCGTGTCCCATAAGGGCCTATTCTGCGTAAGAGGAAAGGGCAAGGGTCAGAAAATGAGAGATAGTGAATGTAACAAGACGTACACCCTACCTGATCCAAATTTCCCAATGATGACCACTGCCCCCAACACGTACTTTATCTGTGGACCTCATGCATGCACTTGGCTACCTCAAGGCTGGTCCGGAAAATGTTACATTGCATTTCTCCTTCCCCCTACCTACACCGCCCCAGCAGATTACCATCTCAGTGACCCTCTGACCGTAAATAATAGACGGCGAAGGGGGGGCCATAGATGCTGAAAATACAGCTGACCAAGAGGTCGGCGACTTCTTTAAAGGAGTCATCCCATTCTGGGGGCCTATGATCAACAGCCGCCACATAAGTCAAGTCAAGTCAAGTCAGGGGATTTATATAGCGCACTACATACCCAGAGGGTCTCAAGGCGCTTAGAAAGGGGAGGAGGATTACTTGTCAAATATCCACGTTTTAAGTTGCTTTCTGAATGCTAGGTGGTTCTGGGTAAGGCGAAGGTAATCGGGGAGTGAGTTCCATGTTTTAGCAGCCAGGGATGAAAAGGATCTGCCTCCCATGGTGGTCTTGTTGATGCGGGGTACAGTGGCGAGGGCTTGGCTGGAAGAGCGTAGTTGGCGGGAGGGGGTGTAGAAGGACAGTCGTGAGTTGAGGCATTCTGGTCCGATGTCGTAGAGTGATTTGTGTGCGTGGGTTAGCAGTCGGAAAGTGATTCTCTTATTGACGGGTAGCCAGTGGAGGTCTTTAAGGTGACCAGAGATGTGTTCGTTGCGTGGGATGTCTAATATGATCCTGGCTGAGGCGTTTTGGATTCGTTGGAGTTTCTTCTGGAGTTTGGCGGTAGTGCCTGCGTAGAGGGTGTTTCCGTAGTCCAGTCGGCTCGTGACCAGGGCATGGGTGACTGTTTTCCTTGTTTCGGTGGGGATCCAGCGAAATGTTTTTCTGAGCATGCGAAGAATGTTGAAGCAGGAAGAGGATACGGCGCTGACTTGTCTGTTCATTGAGAGTGAAGAATCCAGGATGATGCCTAGGTTCCGTGCGTGGTCTGTCGGGATGGGTGCTTTTCCGAGGGCTTCCGGCCACCAGGAGTCGTCCCATGCAGAGGGGGAGGTACCTAAGATGAGGACTTCTGTTTTGTCTGAGTTCAGTTTCAGACGGCTTTGTTTCATCCATTCGGCAACTTCTTTCATTCCTTCGTGTAGGTTAGTTTTGGCGGTGCTGGGGTCATTGGTGAGAGAAAGGATTAGTTGAGTGTCATCCGCGTAAGAGATGATGTTGAGGTTGTGTTGGCGGGCGATGGCCGCGAGGGGGCTCATGTATACGTTGAAGAGGGTGGGGCTGAGTGAGGATCCTTGTGGTACGCCACAGATGACTTCAGTGGCCTTGGACTTGAATGGTGGGAGGCGGACTCTCTGGGTTCTTCCGGTGAGGAACGAGGTGATCCATTCAAGTGCTTTTCCTTGGATTCCGATGTTATTGAGGCGTTGTAAAAGGGTGCTGTGGCAGACTGTGTCGAATGCTGCAGAGAGGTCGAGGAGGATGAGGGCGACTGTGTCTCCATTGTCCAGTAGAGTTCGAATGTCGTCTGTTGCTGCGATGAGGGCGGTCTCAGTGCTGTGTTTTGCTCGGAAGCCAGATTGTGAGGAGTCGAGGGATTTGTTGGCTTCGAGGAAGGCGGCGAGCTGGTTGTTGACAGCTTTCTCGATGACTTTGGCCGGGAAAGGAAGGAGCGAGATGGGGCGGTAATTTTTTAGTTCGGTGGGGTCCGCTGTGGGTTTTTTCAGAAGGGCGGTGAGTTCAGCGTGTTTCCAGTCTTCCGGGAAGGTGGCGGAGTTGAAGGAGCAATTGATGACGTCTCGGAGGTGCGGTGCTATGACGGAGTCTGCTTTGTTGAAGATGTGGTGAGGACATGGGTCAGTGGGGGATCCTGAGTGGATGGAATTCATCAGGCGGATTGTGTCCTCAGTGGAGATTGGGTTCCAGTCGTTAAGGGTGTTCACGGGGGGAGAATGTTCAGCAAATGGTAGGGTGGGTTGGTTTCCGGGTTGGTTGTCGAAGCTGTTGTGGATGTCTGCAATCTTGTTGTGGAAGAATGAGGCTAGGGAGTCGCAGAGGGCTTGAGAGGGGGTGATGTCGTTGGAGTTGGCCGAGGGATTGGAAAATTCCTTGACGATGTTGAAAAGTTCCTTGCTGTTGTGGGCGTTGTTGTCAAGTCGATCCTTGAATGCTGTTTTCTTGGCCTTACGGATTAGTTGGTGGTGAGTGCGGGTGGCGTTTTTGAAGGCGTCCTTGGTGCTAGTGGTTGGGTCTTTTCTCCAGGCCTTTTCAAGGGAGCGGCAGAGTTTCTTGGACTTCTTAAGATCATCGTTGAACCACGAGGCCTTTTTGCTGCAAGGTTTGTTTTGACGTTTTTTCAGTGGTGCTAAGGTGTCGGCGGTGTTGGATAACCATAGGGTGAGGTTGGCGGCGGCTTCGTTTGCGTTAGAAGAGTGGGCTGGGGTGTTTAGAAGGAGCGATGCGGAGATCTGATCCGTGGTGATTTTGTTCCAGTTTCTTTGCAGAGTTGGTTGGAGGTGGTTGGTGGGTTTCGGCTTGTTGTATGTGAAGTGAACGCAGCTGTGGTCAGTCCAGAGGAGATCCGTGGTGTGGCTGAAGGAGACATGATTGCTGGAGGTGAAGATGGGGTCGAGTGTGTGACCTGCGATGTGGGTGGGGGAGGTGACCAGTTGTTTAAGTCCGAGGTTGGCGAGGTTGTCCAAGAGGGTGGTGGTGTTGCGGTCGTTGTTCTTTTCAAGGTGAAAATTGAGGTCTCCCAGAAGGATGTAGTCTTTGGAGGGGAGCGCGTGTGGAGTGATGAAGTCTGTGATGTCTTCACTGAATTTTGCGCGGGGTCCTGGTGGTCTGTAGAGGAGGGTGCCTCTGAGTGTGGTCTTGGGGTCGGTGTGGATCTGGAAGTGAAGGTGTTCAGAGTTAGCGAGGTTGGCGTCCGAGCTGGTTGAGATGCGGATTGATTTCTTATGTACGATAGCGATCCCTCCTCCTGTGTGGCCGGAACGGTCCTTGCGTGTGATCTTATATTCTTCAGGGATGGCAATGGTGATGTCTGGGGCGGAGGAAGCGTTCATCCAAGTTTCTGTTAGGAAGGCGACGTCTGGAGAGATGGTGTCTAGTAGATTCCATAGGTCAATGGCGTGCCTGTGGACCGATCGGGTGTTGAGAAGGATGCATTGTAGGTGGTTGGGGTCGGGAATCTGTGTTGTGGTCGTAGCGGAGATGTTGTCGGTGCCGATGAATTTGCAGGAGTAGCAGGAGAAAGGTCCATGGGTGTGTCCAGGAGCTGCTTGGACGCAGTTGGGGGCGCGACCGGGGTTACGGGCTAGGAGGGCGGCGGCATCGTAGGTAATGCGGGAGGGTTGGGCAGCGCAAGGGGCAGGGGGTCTGGCGCTGGGCGCGGTCCAGGCGCGGACGGGCGTAGACGGGCTTACCTTTGGCGCACCTTCAGCGTGGCCGTAGCGCGTGGACGCTGCGCGTTGGGACATCTGACATTTAAAGGATGGTGGAGGGGGCGGAGCGTGGGAGGGTCAGCCGGGAGGCGGGAGCGAGGTGGGGGAAGGGCCAGGGGCTGATAAACAAAATGGCAGTAACAACAACAGGGCACAACAAGGTATGCTGCACACTAAACGGACGCACTTTCAATAATTTTAACTCTTATTCAAAAGACAACTGACTCGTGTAGTCCAGGGAGCCATAAACGAAACAGCTGGTGCACTAAGTAACATCACCACTGAGATGGCTGCCGACAGACTCATGACGTTACAGAACCGTATGGTTTTAGATATCATACTGGCTAACCGTGGTGGTGTATGTGAACTGATCGGGTCCAGCTGCTGTATATTTATTCCAGATAATGCACCCTCTGTGTATTCCGCTATTTCCCGCCTTCATATACTTTCCAGAAAACTAGATGCAGACACTGGTGCCTGGTCCCTGACGGGTTGGCTCTGGGGCCTCCTGTCCTCATGGGGATGTAAGGCGCTTACAGTTATAGGTCTCGCTCTAGCCATTCTCTTCACCTGCTGCCTCTGTATTCAGTGCCGTCCAGCACTCTGTAGTTCCTGTGCCACTACCTGTATTCCCAAAACCCAGTCCAAAAAGAAAGAGAAGGAAAGAATTATGTTACAGGAACAAGTAAACGGCCTAATGAGTATAGAGGTGGATTAGAAAAGGCAAAGAATTTTAGAAGGGTATATTATGGGACAAGGAGGGAATGTGGAAAAGGATTATTTCTCGTAAAGTTATGTCCCATCATACACCCTCTTCAGTCACGTCCCCGAGCCCACCATGCCGGAACACGAGCACACGAGAACACGAGCACACGAGCACGAACCGATCACGCGCTGATCATGCGCCTCACGAAGTCGCACACGCACTCTCTTTCCCCAAGAATTCAAAAGTTACATCCTTATGCTCAGGGCGATTCCGAGAACTAGCTTCCTCACTCAGAACCGTACATTCCTGTGGTCAAGCCGATGCCAAGAACAAGACCCCCCCATTTTGTAACCATTTCCCTATAATCAAGCCAATTCCGAGAAATAGCCCCCGTTCCGCCAAACCACGGCTACCGATTCCGAGAAATAGCCCCCGTTCTGTTAAACCCCGGCAACCAATTCCGAGAAGAAGACCCCGAATGCTGAAACACGACAAACAGACATCCTGTCACGACCATCTCTCTCTTATCTTAGGAACCAGCCTAGTGTTATTTCTCCACACCTTTGCCTCTCTTGTGCTTCCTCATTCTAATCATGACTCAGCCTTATCCCTTCTGCCATGTTTCCACTTTTTTATACCGCTGCTTCCTTTTATAGTCATGATTTCTGTTTTATTGCAACATATGATCCGGGCCTACACGCCTTCTGTTTCATTTGAACATATGATCCGGGCCTGCATTGAAGGGAAGCTCCTTCCTCTTTTCCTGTTATAAATACTGTGTGTTCAGATAATAAAGTTAGAGATTCTTCCGATCCTCCTTAGGTGACGGAGCTAACCCTTAACTCGAGTTACTGAATAAAGACCCTGAAATCGAACCACCACGGACTCTGCTCTTCATACTTGAATTTATTATTTAAGTCTAGAAATTCCGATCAAGGTAAATTACTAAAATATTTACCACAGGAGGACAAAAATGAAACCTTACAAAGCCACCAAATCTGCAGTCCCGAAGATGCGAGTGTCACGTAGTGTTGTGTGGGGAGAAACACACAGGTGGAGCACATTAACAATGGGGCGTGGGCTCCAGAGGCCACCAATAAACAATATAGGGCAGATTTACAAGCACCCTGCGCCGCCACCAGTACATCACTTTTTGTGACGTACTGGTGGCGTATTTGAATGCTCCATATTTACAAGTACAGGAAAAGCCACCCTCTGTGGCTTTTCCTGTCTTAAATATGTTCCTTTACACGCAGCATTTTGCATGGAAGGGGCATTCCATGGGTTTTGCTATGGGTGTTCCCACGCAACACCCAGGGAACCGGACACATTTCCAGATTTACGAGGAATCGTAAATCTGGAAATGCTTGTGAAGAGGCGCAACGTGGAGAAATGTTTTCTACAGTACGCATTGAAAAAGGAAAATGCCTGTAGTGATTGTTTTTGTGCAGGAAGGTGCTCCTTCCAGCACAAAAAAATCTCCCCGTTATGCAGGCATCCTTGCACCATGGCGCAAGGGTCCCTGCGCCGGTGCATGGCAGTAGTTTGTGCGCTAGCGCAGGGGGAGGCACAGAGATGCATCATATTCTTGTAAGTATGTTGCATCCCTGTGCTTTGAAAGGGACTGAGTGTTGCACAGCCAAATGGCTTGCCGAATGCACACAGTCAATTCTCGTAAATCTGCCCTAACAATTCTAAACCAGAAGCTGAGGCAATCGTAAAAGTAGTGTGCCGAAAGTAACATATAAGGCCGATCGTGAGATGATCCATGAAACAGGGCCAGTCTCCAGGGCGTGAACAAAACAGCAAAAGGAGGGACAAATGTAACCTAATCACCAACCAAACCAAAGTAATTTCGAAAGGCACATGAGGGTAACAATCACTAGCCATGGGCGTGCTGCTACTCCATAGAGTATACAATGTCGAAAGACAGCCCATGCTCTGCCTACGCTTCACTTAAAAAGAAATTTGAAAGGGGGCTGTTCCACAGGTCATCACCAGGGGTCCTTCATCAAGTCTACCAGGCATGACACTGTATATATACCAAGGACGACACTAGGAGCCAGCGGAGTCATATACAGAGTGCTCTGGTCACTACGACCCATATGTATTTAATTATAATGACTATAAATTGCTGGTGAAGCTGCGTGTGTGCTGTGTAGGAACTTGACTTCTAGCGATATGAGATAGCCTTCCAACATTAGCATATTCCACGAGATGCTTCCACCAGGGCTTTAAGTGTGGGAAAAAACTGGGGGTAGCAATAAAAGGAGCGGGGCAAACCTCAAAGGGTTTTGGCCTATCTAAGTAGGGGCGTGGACTAAATAAAGATAACTAGTGTAGCAGTACGCCCTGTTCTGACGAGCCGTCAGCTCTAGGACTCCTCAGAGGGTCATCAGATTTGGAATTCCCCAACCGGTGTCGTCATCCCGGGAAATGCCCAGGCAGACACCTCCTGTATAGGGTGGCTTCGTGTGAGGCTGAGTGTAGTAGAAGCACTGCTACCAGAAGGCAACACGGGTTCACAGGGGTGAGTGTTACGAAGCCACCACCCCGTCAAAACATGCCACAGAGCCCTCCTAAAATGCTGCTCACCTGGCATGGTGTCATGGCTGTAGGGAGGGGACGGGCAAGAACAGTGCAGGCCTCCATCTGGGTGGGAGAGAGGAGCAGAGACCACTGTCCCCAGCGAGGCCATTCAGGTCCCCTTCGGGGCGTGTAGGACAGCCGAATGATATGGAAAGACACCAAAAGGGCCAACATGGCATCTAAAAGACCAACTGGCCCGCAGTCACAGGACCATCCCTCCCTGCCTGAGTGCCTGCCTTATCAATCCGACCTTGGCCGACAGCAGGCGGGCAACTAGAGCTAAATTTGGGGGGTGGGGGCTAATTCTTCCAGCCATAGGCAGAGTGGCTCCAAGAAGGGGTTAAAACACAACAAAGACTTAATTAACAAGTAAATGGTCTTTAAAAGACCTGTGAAGTACTCGGGTGCAGCTGCAATTACACGGTCACCAGCCCGCCAAGCTGTCTCAGCCCGGGCTGACACACACGACGGGGGGCTGAAGCCCGGTGAGCCCAATGGGTGTTGCGCTCCTGGACGACAGTCATTCCAGACTCAATAAGCAGCTGGAAGCCGGTTAGTTCTAATGGTACTCAGTATCCCGTTAGTCCACCTGCAGCGTGCACAGTGCACTGAGGGGTGGGGTCTATTTCAGCCTCTGTATCAGCGTTCACCACCCCTGCTTACACATTGATGCAGTATATCCCTCTCCCGCACCCCTGGTGACTGCACCAGCCAGATAGATCCCAGGTCCAACAGAACAAGCGAGAAGCACCCCAAGAAGCCGGCACCCCCTTACTAGACAGACGGTAGACACCCTGAGAGGATCGGGCGGGTGACTGGAAGAAACAGATATTTAATCATTCACTTATTAAATAGCAACGCGCATTAGAGGGTGAAAGTTGTAAACCCTTTTATTCTGCTTTATAAGGTACTAGCAGCCCGTCCTGACGTTGTCCGGTATGAATTGCTGCCTGCCGATTGTCGCGCCCATTGGTCACACCCCTTGCTGATTGAGGCGCCCATTGTCCACGCCCCCCAGAACAGGAAATATTGCCCAATAACAATGACCATTACAAATGCCTAAATCCTAATATGTGAGCGCCCTCCATAATCTCCAGGAGAGTTGTTTGTATCTCTGGAGGTCGCCAGTCCAGAGTGCGTAGGAAGGACCCAGGAAACCACATGTTTTGTAGCAGTAGTATATTTTTGGGGGGGGATTTCATTTTGATAGCATTTCTTATCTGTGACAGGCCAGTGAAACGGTCAGATTCACAGTGCACTGCTGATGCACTTAAGAGTGAACGGTCAGTTGTGTGTGAACTCGAGTTTCCCTACTTTATTTTTCCTTGCAATATTATATAGCGCGAACTCGACAACATGGCATGAGCACAATTTACATTACACAAGAACACATTCATTTGTGGTAGGCACGGGGAGACAAAGCGATTTGCCTGGAATCACAGGATGTTGAGCTGATGCCGAGATTCGAGCCTAGCTCCCCAGCTCTAAAGTTTGCAATTGTAGAACTTCTGGCGGGAGATGTGTCTAAAAGTGTATGTTGGTGCTGGCCATCAATGAGAGAGACCTCTGCATTTATTAAATGGGTGGTGAAAAAATATGAGTATGTTGCTGGAGATGGGGTCCGCTGTGCCACCAATGTACTTACCGGGGAAGGGATAGTCCCTTTATTGCTATTTCCATGGAGGCGGGCCTTACGTCCGGATGTGTGTGGCGCGAGGCCTGTGCGCAACAGAAGTGGAAAATCTCCAGTGTGCGCTTCAGGCGTCACCGGAAGGTAATGCGAGATTAGATTTCCTGCACAATGGCCCCTGTTTGTGCTCCTTCCGGCCCTTGGGAATTGCATCATGCCTGACCTACATACAGTAAAGCAGGTGCACGTCACTGGGAGCGCGGGGCAAACACACCCGGAGCTGGAATGTACAGAACCTGTGAAGAAAAAACAATGAAATATTGTGCACAACGCTCGCTTTTTTTCGTAATCCCGCGCCCCGCACACGCCTACGCCCCCAGCATACGCCCACAGCACACGTTATGAGACATAGCATGAAGGGCGGAACGTACCACATGCCCCCAGCGTTTGTCACACCCACAGCACAACACAGACACGCCCACAAGGGACTAATTTGCTGGCACGGTTTTTTTACCTTTTATATGTATATGGTGGCCGTCTGCATAGCCTATGTCCTTCTGCTGCAACTGCTCCTCCAACGCTGTATTGGGTGTTGTGATTAGTGCTGTGGTTACTGAGATTACCCGCCTCAAAGGTTTGGGCTCTCTCTTTATAATATTAGTATGGAAGTGCAGGACGCAATCAGCACCTCTGGGGTCATGGCCGAGAATAACGTTCAGTGAATTTCATGCTCTGATTGGTTGAAAGCCGTGATTTGTGAGTGCAGCAGCTGAAGGAAAAGCTCCCTCCGCCCCCAAATCCCGTCCCCCCATACCCCCGAGCGCAGAGTCTTGACATGCATGAGGGTCCTAATACATTCCACTTGTCAACTTCACATGACACCCGAGCACGCGCATGCTCTCACAGCAGTCTAAGACGAAAAATAGACAACGGATTACCACTGCCAGGCACGAAACAGAGCCCCCGATAGAGACCCCTCAGGCTGAAGCACTGGAAGCCCAGCTTTCCACAACGAACCTGGAAGAAACACAGGGTTGGATTGGGATTGAAAATCGGCCCAGGCACGCAAAAAAAAAATCAGCCCACATTTGCATAATCACTCCTCAGCCAAATCACTGCTTTGGCGTAATCTTATAAAACAACTTTAGGAGGGGAGGGGGTAAAAAACATGCACACATTAATTTACAATGGTGAAACAAGTGAGGCCACTTCTACTCAGGCCCCCTCCCCCGCTCAGTATGTGCACACATTAATGGGCCGGCCAGCGCGACAAAGGAAGTGATACCTCTGCCTGTAGCAAAACGGAGGTAATAATGAGCGCCCATCTACCCCTAGAAAGGCCTCTCAGCCACCCACTGGGCCGCTGGCCCTGTTTGAACAATAGAGACAGCGCCCAAATGGTCCCCCAGACTGCTCAAAAAAGCAGCCCACAGCAGAACTCAGACACCGGCCCTTCGGGCATTGCCCGAATGCCCGCGTCATCTATCCGACGCTGACCAAACATAATTAATTATCCGTTCAAAAATCTCATCGAGTATCTCATCTGCTTTATACAATATTATGGATCTGAGCACAGATCCGCCAAAAATTAATTGAGTCTATTGATTCTCATCGCCACTCGAAGTGCGCATGATATTCAACTAACACACCTTTTGACATGCAACCAGATATGCCAACCCTCCCGATTCAGGCGTGAGACTACCGATTTGAAGGCTAGTCTCCCGTCTCCCGATTCCTACAAGCAAAAACCCGATTCCTCTGGGGTTTCAGCTGACAGGGCTTGGTCTTATGTAAAGTGCTAACTCTTTCAGCAGAGTGGTGATGCAGGGGCTCGAAGGGGTGAAAAACCAACAAAGCGTCATTAACAAAGGAATCGTCTTTCAAAGACCTGTGAAGTACTGGGGGGGGGAGGGGTTGGGCTGTTTCAGCCCGGGCTGCCACAGGGGGGTGGGGGGTGCATGCACTGCCAACAACCTGCCAGGCCGGTGTCCAACACTTGCATCACCCTCTCTGCCTGCCATTATGCTCCATGCTTCTGAAAGGTAAGAAAAAACGTGCATTTGCGTTTCAAATGTCTGATCCTACAGCAGCACCCTTCCAAGGGCCATACATGAAAGTAACCCGATTCAAAGCCCCATGTTTTTTTTTTATTATCTCCCACTTTGCTCTCCTGAAATGTTGGCATGTATAATGCAACTAACATACTTTTTGGGGCGGTAGTACTATCTTTCACGAGAAATACTTAAGAACATTTTGGTTACTTTACAAATGTAACTAAAAGTAACAAAAAAAGAACGCTAACAGGTGCGCATATAGAATAGACCCTAATTCTCAATGTTACAAAAAACTATTTTGCCCATGACAATGAAATGGAAGTGGAGCTCTGCAGTGGCTTCTGGGTATGCAAATTCCCCAAAGCAGGTGGTTGTTGTCAGGCAGACTGCCCTCTAGTAACAGCGGATGACACTGCAGCTGCTGCTTAGTGGACGTGTTCAATGTTTCCCTCCTCTCTCACTCTCTCTCACACACACATACGCACACACGCACACACGCTGAGGAGTTGAGGAGCCCATACTCAGTCTGATTGGGTCAGATGAGCAGGCACCCGCCGAGCACAGAAGCCAGAGTTGGGGGCTCGGTCGAAGGGCTTCTGCAAGGGGGGTGGGGGGGCCCCAATGCCAGCATCCCAGGCCAGGATCACACACCCACTTCTTCGCGCTTTATAAACAGTAACAGGACTAAAAGGAAGAAGTCATTGTTCACTGCGTAAACCCAAGACTTCATGGAAGTGCACAAACATAAGGGGCATGGGCTGGGTGACTGATCCAGCGCTCTCATTAAAAAACTGTCTCATGAACGCTGTCTATCACCTCAATACTCACCAATAATCATGAAAAAGATATATAGGCCCATAACACCAATGAGACAATTTTTGAGCGACTGAATCATGTGGCCAGATTAATAAAAACTACACATATCTTATTTACACTATTATTTACAATTGCAGTTTATCTATTTCCACCATGGTTTTTAAGCTATATCATTTATAATCAAGCCACTAAATGGTGATTGGATCAACTGATGGAAACTAGATCATGAATAAACAAGACCAGCTTGTCTCTTCAAATCTAATTTTATTAATTGTATTATTCAAAGAATAAAAGCATTTACGTTAAATAAGAAAGCAGCATTTTCATAAGGAAAATGAATTAATGAACTGACACTTTTAATGCAAACTCAGAAATATAAATTAATAGCAAAATAACAGTCTCCATTCCCTAAATCTATTTTCCCGTCTGTTTCCCTCACTTCACCTAGAAAGGAAAAATCATTAAAGTCTGCTGTCCTTACATGCGTCAAAAGTCCAACAGCATGTCACGTCAATCAGGAATCGGAAAGTAAGAGTTCAGCAAGCGAGCGTTTTTCCCTGCTCATGGTGTCAGGTTTTATACCTTTCTTTCTAACTAAACTTTCTACAATTTGCATTCTTTCTAAGAAATCTAAGTTTGTCATTAGCTGACCTGTGTCAGTCCACAATTAGGTCATCACCAATTCTTAACCAAATTCAGGCTTCACATAAGCTCTATTGTCTCTCACTTCCACGTCTCTCGGCTTCCTCAAGATTGATACTTTTCCCGAGTCTTGAACATATCACTTCCTAGCCTTGGCAGACATATCGAGTTCCTGTCCTTGAGCCTTTCTCCGAGTGCACGTTTAATTCAGCTGAAGAACTGCTTTTTCAAATTATGTGATGTTTCTGCAGTAAAAGTCTTCACAGCTACGCATGTGCAAGGAATCGCTCTGGAGAAGCTGAACCACCATTAGGCCTCACTTTGGAAACTATTATTAAATAAACACAAGATATCAATTAATTAAAGAATTAAAACCCATTCTGTTACCCACCCCCTTTACTAATTAATCCTGTTAAATATGTTACTTAGCTGAAGCACAAATAAGCAGCATTATATCTACCTTTCCTTCAGGAACCACACAAACTCTTTTATGCTTTTGTCACAGAAAGACATAACATAAGCACACAAAATAAGCACATGCCATTAATTAAACAGCCGCATTTAATACTGACAAAGACAATAGACAAAGTTAGTTTATTATTTTTCTCTTTGCATTTGCGACATAAAGCACATTAGTTATCCCGCGTATACTGATGTATGAATTCTTTAAACTAAGTTGATTAGTATATTTCACCACAAGCGTATTAATTCAATAAAAATTATGAGAGTTTAACTTCACAAGTTTGAACAAAATTTTGTTCTGCACCTTGCTTCATCATGACCAACTGACATAGGTGCAAAGTCAGGACGGTGAGTGTAAAATTCAGGACAAAGGGACTAAATTCAGGACAAAAATGCAGGACAAAAGGTCAAAATTCAGGACAAAATTTTGGGATAAAAGGTATGTTTTACAGACACGGCAGAGGTGGTCGCGCAATAGTATATGTCAATAAATAAACAACCTCCTAAGTACAAGTCAAAATAAGTTTATATTAAGGTTGAGACAATCGTGCACTTCATGGTTTTTCAGTATGGCCGCAGCTTGCTACTTTAGAAGATTCAAAATGTGCATCTTGCTCCAGCAGGTATATTAGTCACCAGACAATGGTGAACCACACCTGAATATAAGTGAGGCCGCTTTTATTGTTGATTGAAAACTACTGGATATACAAGGAACTTTGCAGTGACAGCCCCCTGTAACAAAACTGCCCCCCCTCCCTTTCCAGCCGCCCAGGGAAACACCCGATGTCCGGTCCAGCCAGTCCGGTCTTGCTACCAACCTCCAATGGTGTCCCTCATCTTCACTTAGACCGTCTCTCATGTGTATTTAATTTCTTTTATAGTATTACTCATCCAAAGTATGTAGGGCAGGGTGTCGGAGTGCGTTACATCACACACACATTATATAGAGACAATGACTCATAGGAACGTGAAAGTCAATGTATAGGAAATGTTACGTAAGATAATGGGTGCTACAAGGTGTAATCATTCTTTCGTCCATAATTCAGACTTTCTCTTATAATTGATCTATGTCTCTTTTCCTTGGCTGGGATTTCCCTGTTGCTCAGATGATGTGGGTGCTGGAATGCTTGGTGACATCGTGGAATGTTGGGTGCCTGGCCTGTGTGTGGAGTGGCAGTTGATGGCAGGCAGGCTGAGCGACAGGGAGGTCACTCCTGGTGGGGTTTTACATTTCCATCTATCTTATCCTGAAGAACTAATCTGGAAACTAACTTAAATAAACCTATCCTGTTTATACACTTGTCTCAAGGGCTTTCTATTTATAAAATTTTGGCGACGTTTGAAGAACCTACAGCCTATGTACAACAGAACTAAGGAACCTACAAAGAGAGAAGAAACTGGAACTACTGAAGAGAACTTACAGCTTTGAGGAGAGATCGTGTTTAAAGGAGCCTACTGAAACTTACTAAAAAGGGAAACGCCTTGCTCAAACCCCATCAGTGTCCAGTGTCATCTGGACAGCCTGCAGCCCAAGGCGTTAAACTTTCTACTGGCTCATGTGCACCTATTGCGGAGTTTGCTGCCATCTTACTGTCTTGGAAGAGTAATTTTAAAATTGGCAGCAGTAACTGGTGCTTGGGAAGTGACACTAGCGACGTGTGTTGAAGGAAACTGGCACTCAAGTGAAAACTTTCATTTAAAATAAGCACAGCAGTTTGGTGAGTGGACTTCACTAAAAACTAATTTTATGGGGAGGAGAGCAGCTACACAATTTTGTTGGGGTGAGTCTGGGAGAGACAGTGATGCTGGTGGTTGTGACTTTCGGAGTGCGAACAAAGGAGTGCAACTCATGTCACGTTTTCTAGAACTGCTCCCTGGTTGAGGTGTCCTGCTGTGGCACTGGAGCAGTGCTGTCGCAGCAATTTTAGCTGGGGTGAGTTTACTTTGCATTATTTAAACTTTAATGATGAACGGCAGTGGAGACTTTCAAAACTTAAACGGCTGCGCAGACATTTAAAATTCAAACGGAACACGCGCTACTCACTGTTTCACGCGCTTCCGCCAGACAGTCTTCTGTGATGTTTTCTTTGATGCCGATACACGTTTTCCGTTACAAAAGGGGGGTTTTAACCCATGCAGTCGCGGGGACCTGGGCGATTAAGTGGTAAGTGTAGAAAGGGGTCCCCACAAGAATTTTTGGCGCTCATCAGTTCTAATTATTTTTGAGGTTTCTCCTTAAATCCTAGAATGATCTGTCACGTTATCTTTCTCTAAGGCTTTTTTAGTCCCAATATCATATAGCGCTCTTCACCTGAGCCTCAAGTGTTAGTATGTGTCTAGCTGTAAATGTAGCCTGACCTACTCAACTTGTGTTAATTTTTCCCTCTGTTTTATTGAATATTGATGAGTTTTGACTCTGAAAACAGGTTGGTCTCACTCATATTCCTTGCTCTGAGGCCGGTTCTTGACCCAGACCCCATGGTATATTATCCCCCCTGACTGTATTGGTGATGATGTCAAATAAAATGACGACTCTATATATACATTATTCTGATTCTTGTTTTTAAATTTCACAGAAAGAATTGCCCCTGCCATCCCCCCTCCCTTCTCCTGCACATGTCCTGATGAAGACCCCGTATAAGGATTTAACATAGCCTACGGCTAGGGGTCGAAACGTCGACGGCCTTTTTCTTCATAGACCTCCGGAACATGCCCCTGATCAATTGCAATTGTGCATGTGTCCGTTGAATGTCCACATTATACTAGCTTTCAAGTGGATGCCCAAAATTGGGGTTGTTGTATTAGATTTGTTTTGATTTTGAATTGCAAACTGTTACAATTTGTGAACTTTTATGATTGTGTGTATTCTTTTCTGACTTGACACTGCCCTGAGCACTTCCCTTCCCTTTCCTTTCCTCCCCCTTTGGGGCTCTTAATTAGACATGAACTTTTATATTGACTACTATTCAGTATTGTAAAATAAAGGACAATACTTGTCATTAACTTGATTCATATCTCCTGTTTAATGGTTATGTTAGTCAATGCTAGTGTGTGTTACACATGACACTTTTTTCTTGTGGGGACCCCTTTCTACACTTACCACTTAATCGCCCAGGTCCCCGCGACTGCATGGGTTAAAACCCCCCTTTTGTAACGTTCTCTGAGCAGGTGCTGACCTGCGAGGTTTCTTATATCTTAATTAATTTTCAAACCATGGTGGAATCTGAGTTATTGTCATACACAGAGGAATATATTAACCAGTTAACCAAGGACTTATCTACCACCTTCCTGTCTACATCTGTCCCCCTAATTGATGTCTCTCTTAATGATAAGATATCTCGCCTTGAGAGGCTAGAGAAAAAACTCATTAGGACACGACTACATGGGCATCTTTTTACGAGATACCTACAAGAAAATATAATTCCGGTGGGACTACAGATAAAAATCGAGCCAGCAATATTTGTAGACGTCCCTAAGTTCAAAGAAGGGTTCAGTTACGTAGCGAATAATTGCTCCCGGCACTGGATGGTGCTGGGGGTTGAGACAGCTGCTGAACAGGTTGTTACGCTCAGCAAGGAAATTGCTGACCTAAAAGCCGAAATCTTAGGTGACAGTACACTTACTAAAGCAAAGGAGGCCTTAGATAATTTAGAAGTATCGATCAAAGAATTTGATGTTACAGCCCAGACAAAAAAATTGGAGAAACTAGCGAGAGATCTGAAGGTATTTGACAAGAAAGCTATTTACCCATATCTGCAACCTGAATATAATAAACAGGATACACAAGGACGCGTTTCAAACCGCGGCCGCGGTGGTTACAGAGGAAGGCGCAACTTCACTACTTTTTCCGACTCCTCCTACAGTTCAGGAAGCGAGAGCGAAGCTGGTCCAAGTACCTCCTACAATTACCCACCTCCAGACACCAGTTATCAACAATATCCTCCACAATTTCAGCCTCATTTTTTAGACCAGGGACGAGGATCATGGCGGCCTCCACGAGGACGTGGCAATAATTGGGCGAGAGGACAGGCGAGAGGCCAACAACAGAACCCCGGATGGGATGGCAACAGGGGGAAACAGCAGAAACAGGTTACATTTCGCCCCGAAGTGCATGGAGAAATTTCGACACGGAGAAACACGTACAGGTGGTGAATCATTCATCTGTCCCGGGCTCCAACGTGATCAGTACCACTAACCCTAATCCTGTGATTAATATCTCTAAGTATGAGTTAAAGGATGAGGAGATTAAGGTCTTAAGCAAAGGACTCTCATATGTTCCGACTGCCCCTGCTAACAAATTTCTGTTAAAAACAGAACTATACCGGTTCTTTAGAAAGATCAGACTTAGGTACTATTTTCGCAACCAAAGCACCAGACAACAACGTTCCATCACTGGATTGAGGGAACCTTCGACTTTCTTTCCACCCACATATGCAATGAGCCACAAGATTTTGGCCTTTGAGGAAATCGTGACTATGGCAGTGGACCAAGTCCTGGACAAAAGCAAGTTTGTCAGATTCAATTTGAGTAAAAGTGAGAAGAAGGCACTAATGGACCTGGGTTCAAATAAAGAAGTCATCATAAAACCCGCCGACAAAGGCGGGGCTATCGTGGTGCAAGATCTTTCAAAATATAAAGAAGAAATATACAGACAATTATCAGACGGTGTCAGCTACCAACAATTACCAAGTGACCCTTCCAAAGACCTGTCTTCCCGGATCCTGACTACCACACAGAGGGGTTTGGACCTAGGATTTTTGAGTGAGCAAGAATTAAAATTTTTGAACCAGAAATTCCCGAGATTAGCCACGATCTACACTTTACCAAAAGTGCACAAGAACTTGGACAACCCTCCTGGGCGTCCCATTGTTTCGGGTTGCGGATCGATATTAGAGCCGCTGTGTAAATATATCGACTTTTTTCTTAAGCCCATTGCACTCAACACCAGGGCCTATCTCCGCGACACCACTCAAACGATAAATCTGATTGATGAAAGACCTTTTGATCCAACCAGTGCACTTTTGGTCACGTGCGATATAATATCGCTTTATACCAGCATTCCCCAACAGGATGCTTTGGATGTAATAAGAGAGGTCTTGGACAAAAGATCTGCCCCTGTCCAAGTTCCAACAGATTTCATACTTGAACTGTTGAGTATTGCTATGAAGCAAAAATTTTTCTTTTTCAGGAAGATTTCTACGTTCAGACGAAGGGGGTGGCCATGGGGGCTACCTTTGCCCCAAATCTGGCCATCATTTTTATGGACCATTTTGAGCAACAGCATATTTTCTCACCCAACATCCCATTTCAAGATTATCTGGCCCTATGGGTCAGATATATTGATGATGTCCTGTGCATCTGGAATGGTAGTAAACAACAACTAAATGATTTTCATGACTGGCTCAATCTTAGAAATTTGCACATTCAATTCACAATGGAATCCAGCAATGAATCCATTCCATTCCTGGACATCTCGATTTATGTGGACAAAGATCATTTACAGACTACGCTCTTTAGGAAACCTACTGAAAGAAACTCTCTGTTGCAGTATGGGAGCCATCATCCCCGAGGTCTAAAAGATAATCTGCCGGTGGGGCAATTTCTGAGGATCGGAAGAAATTGCTCCACTCGAGCCAATTACATAAAAGAATCGGAGACCCTGAATGAGCGTTTAGTGGCTCGTGGATATCCAGCAAGAATGGTTAGGAGAGCCCGAAAACGGGCCTGGTACAATCCCCGTGAGAGCCTGTTGAACCCTGAAACCACCAACCCAACTGAATTGGAATGTATTATCTGTGTCACGTCCTTCTCTACACGAAGCAATGAAATCAAACAAATTATTAACAAGAACTGGTCTCTGGTAGCTGACGAGATTAAACAACCGGACTTGCCACTCCACTCCTTTAAAAGGGCCAAGAATATAAGGTACTTGGTGGTTCACTCCTATCTTGAACCAGTAAGTCAACCGACTCTTACTACCTTGTGGAATTTACCTCCTTTGATTGGACATCACAGATGTGGCACATGCACAGCATGTGATACTACCATCCAGACCAAAACATTTGCTCATGGTGGACGTGTTTACACCTTGAAACATTACACTAACTGTAATTCAACCTGTGTAATTTATATCATTTTATGTCCATGCAACCACTTATACGTGGGACAAACACAACAAAAAATTAAATCTCGTATTTCCTCTGATTGTAGTAGACTACGATGCAATGTGTTAGGAGCACCACTGGTAGAACACTGGCAAAAGGCAGGACATACAGTGTCTGATTTGAAATGGTTGGTCATCGAGAAGGTATCCCTAGGGAGAAGAGGGGGTAACCTGTTGACGATTCTGAACACACGCGAATCCAAATGGATGTCCCTTTTGGACTCCATAAAAAATGGATTAAATGAACAGGACAGTAGCCTGGCGCAATTAGCGGCGCTCGGCTAATACATTTAACATCCTGTTGTCCCATAGCTAACCAGTGCCTAAATACAGACTCAACATCTCTGGTGTAAAGTCTACCGATAAGATAAATGTGTACCTTTCACTTGTTTACACTCTCATGCTAGAGAAGTGCACGAGTCAGTCTTTAAATGATAATCGTCAATAACTAGGTAATTGACTCGTCTACACTCTCGTGTCTGAGTAGTGCACGAGTTGTATTATTGGCCTGGCACATGTGATCCACCTATCATGAAAACTGCTAATTGAACTCTAATTCAAATTGTGTCACAACGTTGTCTAGCGTACAACCTCCTATGTGAGATTTGTCGATGGTATTACTTATGGTCTCGTGATAACACTGTTGGATGATATCTTTTCACCATAACATGAATACTGTCAATTTAATTGTGTCACACTGATGTCTCGCGTACAACCTCCTGTGTGAGAGTTGCTCGAGGTGATAATACTGGTATTCACCATCATTTCCATTGATATGGAAATATTTGCAAGACATTTATAATTTAACCATCTGTGCCGCCACTTTGCATTAAGTCCCGTGTTAATACTGGTGTATGATATGTGGTTAGCTTTATATGCAAACTGTCAATTTACTTGTGTTACACTGATGTCTCACGTACAACCTCCTGTGTGAGAGTACAATAGAAAAGATGTGCGGAGAGTGGATGGAGCTTACACAGAGCTTTCACGCCATACTCAATATACTGCATGCCTCACAAAGCAAGCACCACATGCGCTGCAACGCTAGACTTGACCTATAAAGGGACATTCAGTTTGCTAATCAAATTACAGATGGCAGTAACATGGAATTGGGTTACTTTGTTGATTAGAACATTTAAGAAATAATATAGTTATGATATAGTTGTGCTGGTTATTTTCCAAAAACTCCCTCCCCTGATTTGTGAATTAATTTGTCAAATTAGGTGTTATTAGAAAGGCTACCCTGCAATTATACGTCTGTGGAGAGTAATGAACAATGCTACATGCATTACTTTAGAAAACACACAATGGGTTGTTTAATTGGTGCAGTTAGCCGACTCCATGGTGTCCATTTCATAGAATGTAAATGGATGATGGTCTGAAGCGGCTCTGTCATCGTTGGCACTTCTTGGCACTTGTACCCTGCAGTAGGAGCGTAGCATTCTTTCCATATCTGCCACAGAATATACCTAATTTACATGATTGCAACATGTAACCAGCAGTTTGCATGCCGAACTCCACAGCATGCACATTCACCCTCCGAGCTGTCTTACGGGGATTAAAACATGCCCTTTAATTTTACACGGAGATCTGTGCAGCAGGTGTTCAACCCACTGTGCTATATGCATCTGGGACAACCCTGTCTGCATTCCAGGGACTCCAAGGGGCATATTATCAAGAAACAGCGTTAAAATTATTGCCGCTTTAGCGGCAGAAAACTGCTGCTAAAGCGCGATAATGGGCTTGATAATATGCCCTTGAGAATTCCAATAGAAGCCCATGTTCTGGTGTCAACATGGGCTTCTATTGGAATTCTCAAGGGCATATTATCAAGCCCATTATCGCCGCTTTAGTGGCAGTTTTCTGCAGCTAAAGCTGCGATAATTTTAACGCCGCGCTTAATAATATGCCCCCGAATCTTTCCCCACCATGCATCTTATTCTGACTCATGGAATTAGAGATGTGGGGGTGGGGGGAGGGACTAGAGAAAGTGACGCTCTTACTTCATGTACGGAGGGGACAAAAGAGATGGAGTGGCTGGATTGAATAAAACATTTTGTTTTTGTTTAAATCTGTTTATTGATTTTGGTTGTCCATATATATGAAAGGCAACACATTTCGGTGAGAAGCATCTATACAGTGGAGCACCTACCAGTATTGAGGAAACATTACCATTCTGAGGGCATTTGAGCATAACATGTAAATTTCAGACATCAATCGTTCAGGGACAAATGTGCCCTCATCGCACAGTCCATTTCCCCAAGGCTAGAGGTTACAAAACAAGGGTTACATGGTTCTATTGATGCATTGTACAGAGTCCTTCCAGAACGCTCAGCATTGGCTTGTAAACAGATGTTGTGGTCAAGAACAAATCAACTTAAACCTAAAACAGCAGCTTAGACCGGTATATACATGACTAATTGTCCCAGTGTCCCCTCCCTTCTCTCGCCCTCTCACAGCTTATCCTTAACCTGACTGGCCGTTGCTCACCGACCGCTATTTCGCCCCAGGGCATCGGGTGGCGCATGTGCGCAGCCAGGGTCTTACAGTGGTCGACTGGCGGGCCCTTCGGTGTTCACTGCAGGTCCGCGTCTCCTCCTCTCGGACTGCCCCTCCATGTCACCGTCCCCTGTCTGCTGTAGTGTCTGAAGGATCCCCTCCCACCTGGGCGCTATGGGCTCTTTCCGTATCCCCAACGTTTCTTCCCATAGGATGGCCATGCCCTCTGCTTTGGCCCAAGCTAAGAGCGAATGTCTCCATGCATGTATGTGCGGCGGGTCTTGCGCTTTCCACCGTTTAGTCAGAAGCCGCTTGGCGACCCTGGATTGAATAAAACATTTTTAGATAATAATTTAAACAAGTGCACACTCACAGAACAGTTAACAAGATGCGTAGGGCCAACAAATGCCATGCATGCCAGGGCCATACACGTCCCAGCTATGAAATCAGAAGTGTCATTGCCTTCTTCAGACTGCCTATAAAATCGTGCTATCTTTTGCTTCCCTAAGCCTCCCTCCCTTAGTCCCAGCTCGCCCCCCACCCCATGAATTCTCACCTTCAGTTTAGCAACTGAATAAGTGATTTAATGAGAGGACAGTGGGGGAATGTGTGTTCGCAGGCCGGTCACTGCACTGTAACAGGACACAAAAGGGCAGCCGATTAGGATCAGCAATGGGAAGCTGGGAATGGAGAAGGGGTGGAGGATGCGGATCACGAGGGGCTAAGGGGGTCTTGCACTTAGTGCCTAAACTTGGTCTCCACAGGTAAGTTTGTTAGGATGGGAGACACTTGATGTGGATGACTTATAGAGCCTCTTTGCTAATGTTAGTTGCTTAATAAACCGGATACAAATAAAGGGCATCAGGCAGAGAGGGTATCTGGCTTGAGGTGGCCCCACCCCCTGGTCATTATGAGTCTGAGCCGTTGACTGCGGATTAGTCACGACCAAACAGGCATGGAAGGGAATGACTCAGCACATCAGCCCTATGTTTGTCACTTGGGACAAACAGGCCCTGTTCACCTTTTCTCCTTCACCAAAACTGCAATTACCAGAATGCATTGGAGTAGTCAGTTTCACAGTTGGCAGGAGGGGTAAATCGATGAGATCAGCAAACCTAACAGATTCACACATGCCAAGAGCCTACAATATCTTTGCGTGGCGTCATATATGATGTCATCAGTGGTTTGGTTGATGGTGTGACGTTTTGAGTGTGCAATCAATAATTCAATGTGTGTAGAAAGTGGTGGTGAAATGCCTGTCGGGGGAGGGGGGCCCAGGAATGATTACAATATCTCCGGCTGAATCAGGTAATACCAATTGAAATAAGGGCAGTAGTGTTTACTTTACAAAATAAGCGCATCAAGGGGGGAGTAGTATCGGTCCCATACTCGGTCTGATTGGGTCAGATGAGCAGGAACCCACAGGCAGAGCACAGAAGCCAGAGTTTGGGGCTAGGTCGAGGGGCTGCTGCAAGGGGGTGGGGCACCAATGCCACCATCCCAGGCCAGGATCACACACCCACTTCTTCGCGCTTTCTAAACAGTAACGGGACTACAAGGAAGAAATCATTGGGGCATATTAGCAAGGCGGGTGATATGAAATTATCGCCGCTCTTGCGGCCATTTTCGGCCGAAAAGCGGCGATAATTTCATTGTCTTATTAGCAAGCTGTCGCTAACATTAGTTAGCAACAGCTTTTAGGCGATAGCGAGCGGTTTGGGGCCCGCTTTGCATGTCAGCGATATTTATCGCTATTGACATGCAAAGTGGGCGTACCCAACCTGTTAGCGACTGAATGCAGTCGCTAACATTGCTATTGCCTATTATCAACGCAGGCACAGCGATAAAAAAATTCGCGCTAAGCGCCAATATCGCCAAAAACGAACGCCTGCTCAGACGACTTCTTAACCTGTATATCCAATGGGAGTTGGATATTCAAGCGTTAATGCCTGAATATCGCTGTATTTCCAGCGATATTCACTCATTGAGCCACTATCGCCGGATATTTTATCGCATTTGAGATAAACGTTGCTAATAGCACGTTATCTCTGCGATAAAATCTGGCGATGCGCGGCGATAAAAAAAATGTCGCTAAGCTCATTAATCGATAAAAATTGCTAGTTGTTGATAATATGCCCCATTGTTCACTGCTGAAAGCCATGACTTCATGGATGTGCACAAACATAAGAGGCATGGGCTTGGTGGGGGGAGAAGAAATGGAATGGGCGGATTGAGGGAAAGAAGAAACAGAAATTCGTGCTTTCTAAACAGTAACGGGACCTAGGCTAGGCATGGCTTATCTTTTCAGTCGCCCCGGTCTGTCAGCTCTGCCCTCCCTCCAGCAGCTGACCAGCCCAGCTGAAAGCGGTGAACCAATCTGCAGTCAGCCATTAGCTGGTCAGCTTCGCGCTGGTCGGACCCAGGAGGGTTTCACCAACAGGGGGACGACTTAGCCTTCCAGCCATGCTGTTCAGGCCCACCGTTCCACCGTTCCACCGAGGTTGTCAGCCCGGCCGTGAGTCATGCTTGACCTGCACAGCAATCCAGCCAAGTCCGCTGACCTACGTAAAAAATCACCATCCAGCCAGTCTCCCTGTCAGCCCCCTTCACAGTGAGCCGCCCAACAGTCCAGCTACTAAAAACGTGTGACGTTACCGTCATCTATTCCGTCACTGCTCGAGAGTTTCATTGCCACACAAAGTGCAATGATTACATCCCAGCTGACCGTCCTCCCTCTAGGGATAATTAAGTGAACTGCACTTGATCTGAGCCAAATGGCTGCAAAGCAATCGCCACACAAAGTGCAGATAAACCTCGACAAACGTCTATCAAGGCCATAAGATTAGGAATTTGTCCGTCAACCTTTTACAAAAAATACTTAGGGAAATTACAGTTACTTTACAAACATAACTAAAAGCAACAAAAATATAAGGCTAACACGTGCGCACTATTAGAGTCGATCTTGATTCTCAATGTTACAAAAAACAATTTTGCCCATGACAATGAAATGGTAGGGGCAGGTTCACAAGCCCCTTGTGCCACTTTTGCGTCATTTTCCCATGTTAAAAGTCACGCAAAAGTGGCGCAAGGGGCTTGTAAATCTGCCCCTAGTGTTTGTGGCTTTGCAGTGACTTCTGGGTATGCAAAATTTCCCCAAAACAGCTGTTTGCTGTCAGACAGACTGCCCTCTAGTAACAGCTGATGACACTGCAGCTGCTGCTTAGTGGACACATTCAATGTTTCCCTCCTCACTCTAACTCTCACACACACACATTCTCTCTCACACACACTCTCTTTTTCACACACTCACTTACACACTCTCTCTCTCTCACTCTAAAAAACAGCGGCAAAGCCATTGGTTTGTAATTTTAGGTGTCACAGTGCTTAATAATTCTTGGGGTGGGGGGAGGAGAGGGAAAGGGGAGGGGGGCTCGGAATCAGGAAATACCGATTTTAATGGGGGCATGGTGTTTACTTCATTTACAAAATAAGCGCATCAGCGCCTTGTTGGATGTATTAAGCGCTATACAAAAAGAATTACAATGCAATACAAATCCCAGCCAGCTGAAGAGCCCTTGCAGGGAGGGGGAGTAGTATCGGTTCCATACTCAGTCTCTTTGGGTCAGATGAGCAGGAACCCACAGGCCGAGCACAGAAGCCAGAGTTGGGGGATCGGTCGAGGGGCTGCTGCAAGGGGGGTGGGGCACCAATCCCACCATCCCGGGCCATGATCACTCACCCACTTCTTCGCGCTTTCTAAACAGTAACGGGACTACAAGGAAGAAGTTGAGGTAATCGTAAAAGTAGTGCGCCGAAAGAAACGTATAAGGCCGATCGTGAGATGATCCATGAAACAGCACCAGTCTCCAGGGCGTGAACAGAACAGCAAAAGGAGGGACAAATAGAACCTAATCACCAACCAAGCCAAAGTAATTTCGAAAGGCACATGATGGAACCAATCACAAGCCATGGGCGTGCTGCTACTTCATACAGTAGATACACCATGTCGCTAGACAGCACATGCGCTGCCTAGGTTCGACTTAAAATGAAATTTGAACGGGTGCCGTTCCACAGGTCATCACCAGGGGTCCCTTATCAAGTCTACCAGGCATGACACCTATTTAAAACTGGATGCTGCGTCCGCGCCCATCTTCGCCCGTCCGCGCCCCGGAGGCGACCAGCGCCAGCCATGCTGCTGGTTTCTCGCCGGAGGAGATAGGAGCTAGAAAGTTTTTTAGTAGAAGGGAACTGTTGGCTTTGGATAAGACAAGGTGCGGTGGTGGGGAGAAATGGGGAGTACTCCAATGTTACACCGGACCTGTCCCATATGTCAGTTTCGCTTTCATGCCAGGATGCCCGCCATCGCCCTATGCAGTGAGAAGGAGAATAGAATTCGGGCAGCCCTTATTAACACTCGCTCTATGGTTAAACATGCTTCAGGTAAATGTGAAATCCTTTCAGATGGTCGCTTAGATCTGTTATTCATTACTGAAACTTGGCTTCAGGAATCTTGTTCCCCGGTGGTCGAGCTGGCCATTCCTGTGGGATTTAAAATCGCACGGCTAGATCGTACGTCGGGGAGAGGAGAGGGATTGCTGTTGAAGAACTTGGTAGTTTTCGCTCTCAGGAATACTTACTAATATAATAAGAACTTGGCACAGACTCTGAAAATATGAAAAAGACATCTTTATTACAATTAATTGTGAGGCTACGTCACCCAGTCACCTAAAGCAACTGAAGGAGGCAGCCTCCTGAATGGTCTGAGCACAGATCCTTTATACCATGCATTTATGCCCTAGGCACACATTTTTGCTTTGAAGTACGTTATTGTTGGTCATTCCCAGGACGTGCATACAGATGCAAACCCACTTTCAAGATAAGTCCAGGCCATAAACAATGTCCACATAATGAATACATTCTTTAGCTGACAAGGCCGGATAACCCCAAAACAGTAAGATCACAGCCCATGTCATAAATAGCTCGTGGAGGCAGGAGCAGGAACAGATGGAAGTAAGATAGGCAGGGTGTGTATGCGATGAAAAGGTTTATGGCATGTTGGGCCTTGATGCTATCTTGCTCGGCCACTGGGAGAGGAACTGACCAAACAGGTCCGGCCTGGGGCAATGGTTCCAACTGGTCTAGGTCAGAGAAAAGTCAATCAAGGTGTACGTGGCTTTTGGAATCGAATTTAGCTGTATTATAGCCTATGTAAAGGGCAACACACAAAATGGCTGCTGGACACAAAATGGAAGCCAAGGGTTCAAAACGAAAATGACAATTTCGAGGTGAAATTGTTACTGGAATATAATGAAAATGCTTGTACATAGTGTACTGGCCATTCTCGGTCTTTTGATATAAAAATCGTCATGCTATGACAAAGTTTATTACACGAGTCCAGAATTTTCAGTACCACACTGAGGTCTATAGGGAGTCGTCCCAGGCCTGGTGAACCACAGGGGTGGTTCCCCAGGCCTGGAAGCATGCCTTGATCCTGCCGCTTGTCAAGAAGCCCAATTTGGACCATCTAATCCATGCTAACTATAGGCCGATCTCCCTTCTCCCGGCTCTGGCAAAGGTGGTTGAGAAGCATGTTCACATCTCCCTCTCTGACTACATTGAGAGTAACGACATCCTTCACGATACTCAGTCGGGTTTTCGCACCAACATGAGTACGGAGACTGCTCTCCTTGAAGTTACTGATGCCATCCGGAAAGTTCTGGATTTAGGTGGAAAGGCCATATTACGAAATGGATCAGCGACTGCGCAGACGACCTCGCCCCGCTGAAGACCCCGCCGAACAGACCCGGCAGCAAGAAAGCCCCATGGTTTAATGACGAACTCAAGAGCTCCAAGAAGAACTGCAGAGCACTCGAGAAAACCTGGCGCAGAGACCCAACACCGGACAACATGACTGCCCTCAAGCTCGCCACCCGAAAACACCACCAGCTGATCCACGCCACCAAGAAAACCGCATTCAAGGAACGACTGGACAACAACGCACACAACAGCAAGGAACTCTTCAACATCGTGAAAGAGCTCTCCAACCCCAACGCCGGAAACAACGACATCACCCCTTCGCAAGACCTCTGCAACTCCCTCGCCTCCTACTTCCACAACAAGATCGCGGACATACACAACAGCTTCAGCACTCAACCGACGCACGCCACGTCCGAACCACCGCCCCCCACCACCACCCTCCGCGCCTGGACCCCGATCAGCACCGAAGACACCATCCGCACGATGAACTCCATCCACTCCGGATCTCCGACAGACCCCTGCCCTCACCACGTCTTCAACAAGGCCGAAGCTGTCATCGCACCCCACCTGCGGGACATCATCAACACCTCCTTCGACACCGCTACCTTCCCGGAGAGCTGGAAGCACGCCGAACTCAGCGCTCTACTAAAGAAGCCATCAGCCGACCCTACCGACCTCAAGAACTACCGCCCCATCTCGCTGCTCCCGTTTCCTGCAAAAGTCATTGAGAAGACCGTCAACAAGCAACTGGCCGCCTTCCTACAGACGAACGGTTCCCTCGACCTCTCGCAGTCTGGCTTCCGGGCCAACCACAGCACCGAGACCGCCCTGATCGCAGCCACCGATGACATCCGAGCCCTGCTCGACAACGGAGAAACAGCGGCCCTCATCCTCCTGGACCTCTCCGCGGCCTTCGACACTGTCTGCCACCGCACCCTAGTACAGCGCCTCAGCAACGTCGGAATCCAGGAGAAGGCACTGGAGTGGATCACCTCCTTCCTCGCCGGAAGGACACAGAGAGTCCGCCTCCCCCCGTTCAGATCGGAAGCCACCGAAGTCATCTGCGGCGTTCCTCAAGGCTCCTCGCTCAGCCCAACACTCTTTAACGTCTACATGAGCCCCCTCGCAACCATCGCACGCCAGCACAACCTGAACATCATCTCCTACGCCGACGACACCCAGCTGATCCTCTCCCTCACCAACGACCCCACCACCGCCAGAGCCAACCTGCACGAAGGGATGACAGACGTAGCCAAATGGATGTCGAACAGCCGCCTGAAACTGAACTCAGACAAGACGGAAGTCCTCATCCTGGGATCCTCACCCTCTGCCTGGGACGACTCCTGGTGGCCCCCCGCCCTGGGCAGCGCACCCAAACCAACAGACCACGCACGCAACCTGGGCTTCATCCTGGACTCCTCCCTCTCCATGACCAGACAAGTCAACGCCGTCTCCTCGTCATGCTTCAACATCCTGCGCATGCTATGTAAGATCTTCCGATGGATCCCCACCGAGACCAGGAAGACGGTCACCCAGGCCCTCGTCACCAGCCGTCTGGACTACGGCAACTCCCTCTACGCTGGAACCACCGCCAAACTCCAGAAGAGACTCCAGCGGATCCAGAACACCTCAGCACAACTCATCCTGGACATCCCCCGCCGCAGCCACATCTCCGGACATCTTAGAGACCTGCACTGGCTCCCGGTCAACAAGAGAATCACCTTCCGGCTCCTCACCCACGCACACAAAGCCCTACATAACCAAGGACCAGGATACCTCAACAGCCGCCTCAACTTCTACGCTCCCAAACGCCAGCTTCGATCGACCAGCCACGCCCTCGCCGCCGTCCCCCGCATCCGAAGAGCCACCACAGGAGGAAGGTCCTTCTCCTACCTGGCTGCCAAGACTTGGAACTCCCTTCCGACCCACCTCCGCCTGACCCAGGACCACCTCGCCTTCAGGAAGCAGCTCAAGACCTGGCTGTTCGAGCAGTAGCGGACCCCCCCCCCCCAGCGCCTTGAGACCCTCCGGGTGAGTAGTACGCTATATAAATGCCCTGATTGATTGATTGATTGATTGATTGATTGATGCTGGATTTGTCGGAGGCCTTCGACACCGTTCCCCATGACAGTCTCCTTTTAAGACTCTGGGAGATCGGATTGCGTGGAGTGGTGTTGAAGTGGTTCGAGTCATTCTTGGCCGGCCGCCGGCAAACGGTCTGGGCGCCACCTTTCTCCGCCGACATGCCGCCATTGGAGGTGGGGGTTCCTCAGGGCTCTAACTTGAGCCCCACCCTTTTTAATATCTACATGGCACCTCTGGCGGCAGTGGTGGAGTCGTTCGGTGTCCAGATCGTATCCTACGCTGATGACACCCAGCTCCTTTTCACCTGCACTAAGGGCTCTGACTTTGATGGTATGCGGATCAGGGACTGTCTGGGAGCGGTCTTTGATTGGTTTAAACAGCACAGTCTGAAATGTGATTCCGATAATTCAGAATTGCTTTTCTTTGGCTGCTCTCCTGATCCGAGAAGGAAGGCCTGGTGGCCTCCTGACATGTACCCTACGGCAGATGCCTCTTCCAAGGCGAAAAATCTTCGCTTCCAGATTGATGATGGCCTTTTCCTTGGGCCTCAGATTCGCGAGCTCACAGGGAAATGCTTTGGCATTTTAAAAATGCTAAGGAAATTCCTTCCGATCTTGTCCCTGGAGCACAGAAAGACCACAGTACAGGCTTTGACAGGATCCCGCCTAGATTATGCGAATGTGCTCTATCTGGGATTGCCAAAATTTCTTCTTGCGCGCCTTCAGCTAGTGCAGAACTCCGCTGCAAGGGCCATTTTTGGCCTTCATCGAAGAGCGAGTGCATCGGAGCTGCTTAAAAGGCTTCACTGGCTCCCTGTCGCGAGACGGATTACTTTTAAGGCGCTGACTCTCGCCTTCAAGGCACTTCATCTTGCAGGGGCTAGATACATCAGAAGGCGTCTTGCCTTTTATCGGCCCTCCAGAACTCTGAGATCGGCTTCTTTGGCCATGGCTTCTGTTCCTCCCATCAGACGGGCTAGAATTGGAGGCCGCTCTTTTTGATACTTGGCACCACGTTGCTGGAACTCCTTGCCCGTTTCCCTTAGGAAAATCAGCAATTTACTGGTTTTCAGGAAGGAACTGAAGACATGGCATTTTAACCAGTAAATTTTTCTGCTGCTCTGCATCTGCCCTGGATTGTCTCTCCTTCGGGTCTTTGTCTAAGCGCCGGGACACTCCATGGAGTAGCCGTGCGCTATAGAAGAGCCAAAATAACATAACACAACATAACATAAGATAACATAAGGAGTCGTTGGCCTTCTTGTGTGAGACCACTGCGGGCTTAGTGGAGGGGAAGGCTAATGGATTTGTTTGATTTGGCCCACCTTACTCAGTGGGTAAAGTTACCTTCCCATCAAGGGGGACATATAATTGACCTGGTGTGTTCTAACTTTGCCTTGTCAGTGGATGTTCCCCTTCAGGTGACTTGGTCAGATCACCATTTGGTTAAATTTTCCTGGCCTATAGGGAAGCAGCCTTCCTCTATTACTCCGGCTCATAACAATCCCGGTTGGAAGATTGATATTCCGACTCTTTCTAGGGTCCTTGCGGAGACCTGCCCGGCGCATACCTCGGATCTTGAGGAAGCGGTGGATAGCTTTTCCTCCTGGATCAGCCATGGAGTCAGTAAGGTGCTAAAAACCCCTTCCACTAGGTGATTGAGACCAACGCCTTCCAAACCATGGTATTCAGGCACCCTTAGAGATCTTAAATTGGGTTGCATATCCTTGGAACGCTGCTGGCGGCCGCATTATTGCCCTCTGGTAAAGGTTTGTGAGAAGGTGATCTTTCGTCAGCTAGACACCTATGTGTAGTCTTCTGGCCTCCTCCATACGGTGCAGTCTGGCTTCCGTACTATGGCTATTTATAGTACTGAGGCTGTGCTAGTGGAGGTGGCTGAGGCGATAAGGGAGTGCCTGGATGCAGGCGGCAGAGTGGCATTGATTCTACTTGACCTCTCTGCCGCCTTCGTTACAGTGCCCCACCAACTACTCCTTGCTTGCCTTTCTAATATAGGCATTGCTGGCACCACCTGGGACTGGGTTAAATCTTTTCTGGAAAATCATTCCCAACAGGTATGGATGACCCCTGTTCCTCTTCCGACCAAAAAATGCTCATGGGGGTCCCGCAGGGCTCTACCTTGAGCCATTTGCTCTTTAATATCTACCTGACCCCTTTGATTGCTCTGGCAGAGGAATTGGGTGCAAACATAATTGCATATGCAGATTATACCCAGCTTTCATTCACGTGGGAGGATTCTGACCTGTCCACGGACCTCGCTCGCAATTGTCTCTCTGCTGTATTCAGCTGGTTGGCGCAGGCACAACTTAAGTGCAATGAGGACAAGTCCGAGATCCTTCTATTTGGCCAGTTTCCGCCCGCCTTCAGGGAGTCCTTATGGCCTTCTGATTATCCCCACCCTAACTCTGTGGGCGCCCCAGCAAAAAATCTTGGCGTCTGGCTTGAGGAGGATCTGCGGTTCGAGGTGCAAATCATGAAACTCACTGGAGTCTGTTTTAGAACCCTGAAAGCACTGAGAAGCTTCTTTCCTGTGCTTCCAAGGACAACCAAGGAGATGGTCCTGCGGGCTCTTATTCTCTCCCGCACAGACTATGCCACTGCTCTGTATGCGGCTATCCCTGGGTACCTACCTTATAAGCTTCAGATCATACAGAATGCCATGGCTAGACTCCTGTTTAACATCTCTGGAAGGTCTAGCATAAAGCAGCAACTACGTGAGCTGCATTGGCTGCCTGTGGCCCAGAGAGTGCAATTTAAGGCTCTCACTCTGGCTCACAGAACTTTGCACGATCTTGGACCATTGTATATTAGGAAGCATTTCTCCTTTTATTTGCCTAACAGACCGCTGCGCTCTGCCTCCCTGAGATGGATGGCGATCCCATGCTTTTGCAGAATGCGGCTGGGGGGGCGGTCTTTGTCTGTTAAGGCAGCTACCCTCTGGAATTCTTTGCCTCTGTCATTGCGGCATATCCAAAGCCTCACACTTTTTAAAAAGCAACTGAAGACCTTCCTCTTCAAGCAGTTATGTTAACCAGCTCCATTCCATCAGGTCACTGTTGTACGTCGCGCCAAGACACTCTGGAGTATTAGTGCGTGCTACAAACTCATTATAACATAACATATATACTAAAGACGCCACTAGTAGCCAGCGGAGCTGCTACTTGTGTGCTTGTAGGAGCCTGACTTCTAGCGATAACAGAGAGCCTTCCAACATCAGCTTCTTCCACGAGATACATTCAACAATAAATCTAGAGCAGAAATTACGGGCATTTTCAATAAAAGTATTTATTGAACAGTCTTCTTTCTCATACAGAAGAAATGAACTGCTACAATCGTAATGCAGGTTGAAAAATATAATACACACATATCTAAAGCATGATGTGTAAAAATCCCACCCAAAATACATATAATGCATTCAAAATGGTTGTACACCAAAATAGGCATTTGTGCTGTACGCATTTAAAAAAAGCAATATTTTCATTCAAAGCATGTAGTATGACATTGGAAAATGCTACATCAGAATGAGTCATGAAATGATATTTATGAAATGACTTTTAAATACAGAAGAAAGGTCGTGACCATTCCATGACAGAATATATAAACTGTGAACGAGGTCAAATATTGTCTCTTTGAAAGTGTTCAAAGAATTCTTGTTCTCAAAGAATAGTTCTACTTTAAGCAGATTACTTTGTGCTCACACAAAATACAATTTTGGATAAAGTCAAATCATAGAAAAATAGAGCTCTAAAGCTAGGAGTTTTGTTTTGAAAAGTGAATAGGATAGGATTGTTACGCTGTTGCTGGCTCTGTAGAACTTCTGTTGGTGGAAAAATAATTCTAGGAGTATTTGCTCGTTTTTGCTCGTTTTTAAAAGAAAAATTAAAATTGTTGTGTTGTGACGATATTTTAACAATATTGACTCTGGGGTAACTTATAATTGCATCCCATGCTCCCCTTATGCTCGCACTGCCCACAAATCAAGTAAGACCCTACAGGACTCACTAATCAGGTGAATTCAGCGCTGCCTCACTCCCGACCGCCATTTTGGGTGTGGGCTAGGAGACGCTCGAGGGCTAGCGCTCTAGTGTTTGCGAGCAGCCTTCGACAATCACTATTTAGGGGACCAGTTGCCTCGCGCGGACAAACGAATAGGATTGTTACGCTGTTGCTGGCTCTGTAGAACTTCTGTTGGTGGAAAAATAATTCTAGGAGTATTTGCTCGTTTTTGCTCGTTTTTAAAAGAAAAATTAAAATTGTTGTGTTGTGACGATATTTTAACAATATTGACTCTGGGGTAACTTATAATTGCATCCCATGCTCCCCTTATGCTCGCACTGCCCACAAATCAAGTAAGACCCTACAGGACTCACTAATCAGGTGAATTCAGCGCTGCCTCACTCCCGACCGCCATTTTGGGTGTGGGCTAGGAGACGCTCGAGGGCTAGCGCTCTAGTGTTTGCAAACAGCCTTTGCCATACCTCATTTAAAGATCATTATGCAAGCGTGCAGCGCACGCGTGCAGCGTCGCGCCGGAGGAGCGCCAGAGGAAAGCCCGTCTGTGCCCGTCCGTGCTCCGGACGGGCTTAGGGCCAGGACCACTGCCATGTATAGGTATTCCAGGTACGAGCTATTGTCTATTGGTAAGAGTGTAGAGGGAACATCTCAAAATACTCTACCTCAGTCCTCTGTAATGTTGGACTGTGGGTTGATCAATAGTAGATCCCTGGTAAAACATCACCAGGAAGTGTCAGATTTGTTACATGACATGGACCTGGATGTCCTATTCATTACGGAGACATGGACTAATGTGGATACCTCTGTTGAGTTGGGTTTGTCGTGCCCGGAAGGGTTCAAGCTATTCCATAAACCTAGGTTACTGGGAAGAGGAGGGGGGCTCGGAGTGATTTATAAAGATAAATGGGACTTTGCCCCTCTACAGATAGATGGGGTGGCGGGGATGGAGTTACTGGGGTTCGCCTTGCAAGAACCAAAAGGCAGGATCCTGACTGGATTGATATGTTATAGACCACCTGGTGCGGATACACAATACCAGGCGTTGTTTGACACCATTGCCGCCCTTGCCCTGTCCCACTCCAGAATGCTGATCCTGGGGGATTTTAATCTATGGGACAATGGGTCCCTGGGGAGCCACCTGAGGGATCTGAAGGACAACTGTGGAAATTGGGGTCTTGATCAGCTGGTACAGAAACCAACCCACTCGGGGGGACATATCTTAGATATGGTCTTTGCCAACCAGACTGAGACTAAGATGATTGATATCTTACCTCAGTGCTGGACTGACCACTCCCTAATCCACTTCCAGATCTCTATACTCATTGAGGGGAACGGAAGTGAGTGTCCGGTGACTTACAGGAAGGGACGGAATTGGTCTAAACTACCAAAGGATAAAACAAAACCTATCTTCATAAGCAATGTCTCCTATGACCCAGAGGAATCGGTAGATTTGAACTATCAAAAGTATTGTAATAACATCACAAACACCCTGGACAGATTTGCCCCTCTGAAAAACATAAAGAATAAGAGGAAACCATCTGCCCCCTGGTTTGATGAGGAGCTGAAATCCCTACGCAATGCACGCCGACAGGCAGAAAAGAAATGGCGTAGAGGCTATTTAGATTCGGATAAAAAACTGCTGAAAATGGAACAGACAAAATATAAAGGGGCCATTGCCAAAGCTAAGGCACTCTTCTATGCCACTACTATTCTTCAGTCCCCTAACAGTACTAAAACCCTTTTTAATATCATAAGGGATCTCTCACACCCCACCTGTACGAGTAACAAGGTGATTGCTACTCAAGGGTTATGTGATGAGATTGCGATCTATTTTGAGGAAAAGATTGCTAAAATTGTGGGAGGGCTGAAGGAGGAAAGGGCTACCTGCAAAGATGCAGTGGCACAGATAGAAGAAGAGAAACCTCTACCAATACTGTCATCACTGGAGAACTTTACCCCTCTTACAGAGGAGCTCTTTTTCAGTCTGGCCCACAATATATCATCGGGTCACCCTTAGATCCCCTTCCGCACAGGATCTGGAAGGAATATGGGGCAGAGTTGTTTCCTTGGATGCATCAGATCTGTCGTCAATCTCTTGAAGAAGGTATAGTGCCGGAAGCATGGAAGCAGGCAGTGGTTACCCCCCTGCTTAAAAAGCCATCGCTGGACCCTACTATCCCGGCGCACTTCAGGCCTATTTCCCTCCTGCCCTACCCGATAAAAATCGTGGAAAAGGTGGTCAGTAGGTCTCTGTCAGGTTATCTGGAAGACAACGGCCTATTGGACAAGGACCAATTTGGCTTCCGCCCAGGCCACGGAACAGAAACTGCATTGGCAACCATGCTGGACACCCTACGAATGCGAGCCGACAATGGCAACTCCTCAGTCTTAGTGCTGCTGGACATGTCGGCCGCATTCGACACGGTCAGCCATGCAGTTCTGCTAAGTAGGCTGAAAAAACTGGGCGTTAAGGGCAAGGCCCTGATGTGGATACAATCCTACCTGACAGATAGACAACAGGTGGTGACCCTAGCTCCCTTTTCATCTCCCAAGTCCCTGGTTAGTCATGGAGTTCCTCAGGGCTCCTCGATTAGCCCTATTCTTTTTAATCTTTATCTGCAGCCCCTGATTCCCATGATTAAATCCTATGGAATAGATGTGATAAATTACGCCGACGACACCCAACTGGTGTTCTCCCTAGAAGGAAGACAGGCAGTGACCATGGAGACCTTTCAGAACTGCATGAATAGGGTCTCCAGGTGGCTGAAGATAAACTCCCTTCAATTTAACGGGGGGAAGACGGAGGTGGTTTACTGCTCGTCAGCCAAACTGAGTCAACAACCTCCCTATGAGATCAGGCTTGAGCCGGGAGCTGATCCCTGCATCCCAGTTAAGACCGTGCGCAATCTAGGGGTACTGTTTGACGCAGATCTCCAAATGACCTCTCAGACGAATAAAACCATCAGTGTTTGCTTTGGACTGCTGAAAGCACTTAGACAGATCCTGCCCCTTCTGCCTGATGAGTCTAGATCGTTAGTGGTGAGGAGCGTGATCCTGGCCAGACTGGACTACTGTAACTCTCTTTATCTTGGGGCCCCCTTATACATCTTGCAGGGGCTCCAGAGGGTCCAGTCTATAGCGGCCAAGCTGGCACTAAAAAGACCACGTAGTTCCTCCACTACGCTGGCGCTCAGAGACCTACATTGGCTGCCAATTGGGAGTAGAGTCGCTTTTAAGTCCCTATGTATTGTATATAGAGCCCTGCACAATACGGGACCCATTCCTTTACAGGAAAGGCTTTCATGGTATAAGCCCATCAGGTCCCTGCGTTCCTCTAGTCAGGGTCTGGCAGTAACTACCAGGATCAAGAGATCGAGGATGGGAGGCAGAGCCTTTTGCACCTCTGCATCTAGGCTGTGGAACGAGCTTCCTCAGAACATCAGGCAAATTGACACCCTACTGGGATTCAGAAAGTGCCTGAAAACATGGCTGTTCGCCAAAGTCTAACCCCCGTGATTCTATCTTATAGTTCCGGCGGCTGTTTTATATAAGCTATAACAGCTAGTGTATTGTCGCACCATCTGACTACTTCCTGTTTGGGCGCCAGGATACCCGTAGGGTGACAGTTGCGCGTTACAAATAATAAATACAATACAATACAATACAATACAAGGTTGAATTTAGAATTCATCAGGAGGCTGTGTGTCAAATCAAACATCAGTAGCATTGTTTGGAGACAACATCAAACCTTCTTAGCTAGCAAATAATTTGTCTACTGTAGATGATAGCTGGACTACCTCGTTTTAAGATCAACTGTACAGAGAGAAGAGGCAACCTGGGCATAATTCTATGCTAAAAGTGCTCCATTAATTGCACATAGCACAACAACTAAATCCACAACATCCTCATATCCTTAGAAAAAGCAACTTTACATGCTTTAAATCTATGGCCAATTCACAAAAGTGAACTTTTACAACTAAAATATTAGGCTATGAAAGAGCTGATGATTTTGCCCCCCACACTCCCCCCCCCAACCTAGGGGGAGGACCAAGCAGATGCCTTGAACACAAAGGGCCCAATTCACAGAATGAACTTAAGACTCAATCCTAAACTTACTACTATTTTGGTATTCACAGAATGCACTTATTTCTTTTTGGCATTCACAGAATGAACTTACTACTTTTGGTATTCACAGAAGTTAGGACTTTGTCTTAAGTCTGTCTTAAGTCTGTCGTAAGTCTGTCTTAAGTCTGTCTTAAGACAAAATCCTAACTTCTGTGAATACCAAAAGTAGTAAGTTCATTCTGTGAATGCCAAAAGTAGTAAGTGCATTCTGTGAATACCAAAATAGTAGTAAGTTTAGGATTGAGTCTTAAGTTCATTCTGTGAATCGGGCCCAAAGAGCAGAAACAAAAAGCACATTTTGTTGAACTTCAGTGGTGGTCCCATCCTCTTAGGACCATCCAAAGCACAGTTATTAGCAAAAGAAATACCAACCAAAAGCCCTCCAGCGCATTATGGGACAAGATTAGCAGTGGGCAGTGAATATTATAGTATCCAATGTCAAAATAATTCTACAAAAGAGCTGTAGTTCACCTAGTCTTTACTAGATGTCCCTCACAAGTCAAATGCAAAGCATTGCAATTATTCTTACATCAAGCTGCAGTTCCACTAGTCGTTACTAGATGTCCTTCACGAGTCAAATGCAAAAGCTGAGAATCCCATCAGGTATACGTGGATCATAGTCGCACCCAGGCCAGCCCGGGTACAATGGCTGGTGCGTGATGATATATGGTCGCACCCAGCTGTTCCGCTCACCCACAATGAAGAGTTGCAAAATCAGTACCTTTCTGCAAATGAGGCACCACGTCAGGTGCACAGTGATCTTGGTCACATCGGAGAATCCTGACACAACGTCTGGGGCACGATGATAAGGGTTCCACCAGGCCATTCCGGTTGCACACAAAAAGTTGCAATTTTGTAACTCCCTGGAAATTAGCATCCGGGTCTGGTGCACATTGATATTGATCACACCAGACAGTTCCAGTCACAAACGCACAGGTGCAAGTTCAGCAATATTTCATTAGGAAGAATGAGGCACTACTACCTTTACTCCACCTCCTCCAACGGTTCAAACCTGTGAATCGGACACTGCACACAATGAGCATGCAGTCAACGTGTCACACAAGAGGGATGTTATGCAACAACAGCGTGCCTCTGACACCATAAATTCAACAAACAACTGAATACCCAACAGTTTTTTTAATTAACGTTGGGATATTTGCATTTATCTTTCTTCTTTTTTCAATTTTTCAAGTTACACAAACACAACCCAATGATGAGCATTTTAAACATTTCTTAATGTGTACAATCAAAGCAAGGCAGTGTATTCTGTAATTATATACAGTGAGAGACAACTTAGACATGTGATAATATATACATTCGAGACAGGTGTGTTCTAATAACAAAAAACATACGGAAATATTAAAAAATATTTCAATGGTACATGTGGATGTGGATTTTTTTCATCCACCATTAGTCCTATTACTTTGTACAAAGACAACAAGGGCAGATTATAACTTTTGGCTATCCTCAGGATGATGGTACTCTTTTATGCCAGGGGAGAGGTCGGGGGATTTATTTACAACACGAGGGACAGACGAACCCTGGGTTCAGGGCTGGATGGATTCAGTTCGAGGTCTGTACTCTAGTCGGTTTGCCTGGGAACCTCTCTCAAAGTGGGCCAACGCGTTTCGACCTTCTAAGTGGCACTTCTTTGTGTGAAGGTCTTCATCAGGGGAAATACAAGTTCAAAAGGACAGGACTTGTGTACCGTATTTCTTATTGTAGCCACACTTGGCGTGGGGCAAACGGTCCTGTGGTACCACTTGACTGTGTCTTGAGCTCGTTGTTTTGTAGGTTGCTGCTGGTCCGCTACTCTGAGCCTACGACGGGCGTTTTCTTTTCTCGTCTTGTCAGGGCGCGGACAGGTCCGCGTTGCTGATTTCAAACGCGCCCTCTCTCTTCTCTCTCCAGCGCTTTCTCCTCCAAAAATCCTTTGGATGCCGGTAAAGGGCAACTCTGTTGTTGCATAATTGGATTTTGATTCCAGCCTCTTAACAGTCCTTAACTGAATCAATCCCCCCTGTTTATGTTGACACAAGAGGGATGTGGGACGATCAACTAAGTGGGTCACTTTGGACCGTGCAAGCGATGAATCTGCTCACCACCAACAAGACGCTTATGCGTGTCCAGGTCCCCACAATGTGGGCCCGCCACAGGCTTTCAATGTGGGTAAGAATCCGGGGCTCTGCACAAGGCTATCTGGTCACCAGGCACTGATCTTAGTCCGACGCCCACGCTGTGGTACTATTTGGTTTCCAGCCGGCGATGGGATCTGCATGCTACAAGTAATGCTTTGAAGCAGGCACTTTAACTCTGTACGCTGCTTTATGATGAAACACGTGATCTGTGACGAGGCAAGGCATACATCTAGAAACAATGTAAGAAAATGGACCTTATGTCACAGTTATTATTATTAGTATCCTCTATGAATTGCGGGGCCCACAGGGACTCTCATGCTCAGCATAGCAGCAGGCTAGTGGAAGGGCCAACCTGCCAAGCTTGACTCTATTGATCCCTTGGACAGTCAAAGTCCGGACCATGAGTGCTACTGCAGGGAAGCAGTCAAGGACTGTCAAAGCCGATAGGTCTCTGCTCAGGGTTCTATTGGTTTAGCAATGGCAGCGATGGTGTGCAGGATTGCTTTTAAAGCAAGTATTTGCAATGCAATAGGTCTTGCATTACTGAAAGTGTGAGCTGTTGGCATTGCAAATAATAAATATGTATTTATATATTTTTTAAATATCCAAGCAGTAGCATAAGTAGGGTGCAGTACATTATGTGGCTTATAGAGGTTCCTTTAGAACTCCACAGGGACACCTAGTAACAGCCTGTGGTACTGCACCCCTTTCTTGCTTGGTGGATTTAATTTTGTTACTTATGCTACTGGTGGGATATTTAAAACAAATAATAATAAATAACAAACATTATTATTTGCAACCATAAGCTCCAACTTTAAGTAAAGTGAGACCTATAAGAGGGCGGCTGGCTGAGCACTGGATGCTTGTCTCCCTGGCAGTGGTCTCCCTGTCCTCTGTGTGGTGGAATGCCTGTGCCATGGAATGCTTTGCCACACAGTCAGTTCAACAAAAAGCTTCACAGCCCGACATGAATGGGCATCGACCTGACGATGAATAAAAGCCTCCAACCCCTCCCTGCCGGGGCAGGCGGGCAGAGCAACTTCACCCAAAGCTGCTGCAGCTGAAGAGAGTCACACTGAGACAGGATGCAAATACAGAGTAAATAAACAGTCTCAGGTTTTTGCCATCTATCCATTGACAATAGAACTGAGGGGCATATTATCAAGGGGGTTTATCTCCGCTTTTTTGCCTTTAAAAGCCAAGAAAGCGGAGATAAAATTATCTCCCTATTACCAAGCTGTCGCTAACACCAGTTAGCGACAGCTAATAGGAGATAGCGACCATCTTGGGCCCCGCTTTGCATGTCAGTGATATTTATCACTAATGACATGCAAAGTGGGCGTGCCAAGATGTTAGCGACTGGAAACAGTCGCTAACATCGCTATCTCCTATTACCAACTTTTGGAGATATTCGCGATAAGCACAAATATCTCCAAAAGCTAACACCTGCCCTGAGCAGTTCTTAGCCATGTTAACCAATGGGAGGTGGATAACATGGCTAAGAGCATTTGCTCGATAATGCATGAATATCGCTGACTTTTCAGCGATATTCATGCATTGCGGCCGTTTTTTATCGCATTTGCGATAAACCTTGCTAATAGCAAGGTTTATCTGCGATAAAAATCGCCGATGTGCGGCGATAATTTTTGTCTCTAAACAAGTTAGAGACAAAAATGATCTCTATTGGTTGGTAATATGCCCCTGATTTCCTGTAAAGGGTGATTGACATGAGGGACAGATGCGTGTGAGTCGCAGAGTTTAAAATGTGACTTGAATAAGGGGTGCACAGAGACGTGACAGGGTAGAGAAAACAGAAAAACACATTAAACTGCATGTTTGAAAAAATGGGCTGTATTTGTGAGGGAGATAAATAGCCATCATTGTGAGTGCAGGGATAAAAGCCACCCAAGCTACCCCCGGGTTACAAGAAGTGTGAGTGAGTGGGGGGAGCAGCAGCAGCAGCAGTTTGAACTAATGGTGTTGCAAATAATATTGGGACATTTTGTCAAAAACTGCATTAAAATTATCGCTGCTGTAGCCGCAGGAAACTGCCGCTAAACGGCGATAATGGGCTTCATAATATGACCTTGCGAATTCCAATAGAAGCTAATATTCACACCAGAACATGGGCTTCTATGGGAATTCAGAAGGGCATATTATCAAGCCCATTAATGCCGCTTTAGCGGCAGTTTCCTGCTGCTTAAGCGGCGATAATTTTAATGCCATTTCTTGATAATATGCCCCAATGTTTGTTAATTTTTTTTCTTTCAAATATCCCAGCAGTAGCATGAGTAATAAAATAAAATCCAGAATCAAGAAAAGAGCGCAGTACCACAGGCTGTTGCTAGGTGTCCCTGTGGAGTTGTAAAGGGACCTCTATTAGCCACATAACATACTGCACCCTTTAGTTATATTAATTTCGATATGACTCTTTTAGCAATAAAGCCTCTGTGCTGCTGATTTTCTAAGCTTCTGAATTGCCATTATTGTTTGTGCTTAAATGTAACTTTGGAGACAAGATCCCAGCTGTGGTTAATGTGTGCCAGAGTCTTATAGATGGACAAGAGCTCACACACTTTTCCAGTGACAAGGAAGTGGAAAACATAGGGGCATATTAGCAAGGGCGATATCGCCGCTCTAGAGGGACTTTTTCCCGCTAAAGCAGCGATATTTTTATCGCCCTATTAGCAAGCTGTCGCTAACAGGCGATAGCTACAGGTTTGGAGCCCGCTTTGCAGTCGCTAACACAGCTATCTCCTATTAGCCAGGCGAAGCGATAAGAAAATCGCGCTAAGCGCGATTATCACTAGAACCTAACGCCTGCTCAGACCATGACTTAACCTGTATATCCAATGGGAGGTGGATATTCAGGTTAAGTCCCCATTAGTGTTAATGCCTGAATATTGCAGGATTTCCAGCAATATTAACGTTGCTAATAGCATGTTATCTCTGCGATAATATCCGGCAATAGGCAGAGATAAAGAAATGCGCTAAGCGCGTTTAGCAATAAATATCGCTACTTGTTGCTAATATGCCCCATAGTTCCTGGCCATGTGCAACTTTGAAGCCTGGAGCCCTTCATAGTGACAGAAGACGAGTCACATAGCGTGTTGGGAGGAAGCCGCCAGGAGAAGGCATGGCAGGGGGATTGTGGAAGACGGAGGCACAGACGAACAGGAGCATGATCTGAGAGAGTGCCGCCGTATGATCAACCGAGGTAAGCCAGACCAAGGCATCCGGAGTGGTGATCCACAAATCTAGTTGGGACCAGCAGCCACGGGTACCAGTGACACATGTGCCCTTCTGCACAGCAGGGTCGGAATGACGCCATGTGTCGCACAGGGAATTGTCCGAGATAATGGAGCTGAGGAGTGAATCCGCATGCGGGTGGGGGGCATAAGTGCCGGACCGGTCTAAAGCAGCAGAAAATGTAACATTAAATCCCCCCCCCCCCCCCCCCCCCAGAGGAGGAGTGCAGCGGGGCCAAAGGATGAGATGTGGTGCCTGACCTGCGCGAAGAAGTCCGGGTCGTCGCAGTTTGGGCCGTACAAGGCAGCAAGCGTCAGAGGCCGGGCCCGAAGAGTGCCATGCAAAATCACAAATCACCCCCCAGTATCAATGAAAACTTGGGAGGTCTGTCATGAGAGCCCTTTGCGCATTGACGGGAAAGGAGCCTGAGGAGGTGGCGGGTAGTAGATGGGTCTCTTGTAAAAAACAAATGTCCACCTTATGCCAAATGAGGTGGGCATGCACCAGTCGTGCCTTTCGGTGGTCGTTAAGCCCCCGAACATTCCAGGTTCATAGTGTAGTATCAAACATAGTGCAGTATTAAAGGACGGGATGCCGAAAAGGGGAAATGCAGAAGGCAGAAACTATGTGCCTATGCGCTGAACAGTGCAGTGAATAACATGGAAGAGCAACAGTGCAATAGCCGTGGAATCTCCGTGAGACAGTGCAATCAAAAATACAATAAGGGCTTCATGAGGAGGCAACAGATCGAACAATACAATCCCCCCAACAGGAGTTTGAACAACAGAAGAGAGGAGACTTAACATGAAAGGGCTCAATATGTGAGCCAGTGAAGACGAAAACAGTACTGTCTCAAATCCCAAGCCCCCAACACCTAACCACCCAAGCCCACCCTCAAAACAAAAAACTCCAGAGAACCCAACAACCCGCTCCCACACCAACCTCCCAATCAGGCTGAGGTACCACCCATTCCCACCCCAGGGACCCACAACTAGGACGGGAAAGAACTGTGTCCAAGAAGGGAATCATCCTGTGAGGGCATGGCAGCGCTCAGCACACACCTCTGCCAGAAAGGCAGAGTGGCCAAGCCATAAGGGGTGGCAGACAGAGAAGAGTGAACATCAAGAAGTAGAGGACACTGTGCCGACGGCAAGGATATGAGCTGTGAGGGCCTAGGAGTCAACATAAATACAATAGTCCCCATTTGAACCAATAATCAGAGTAACAAAAACCCAAGAGCATAAAGAAGACAGAACGTGCCAGCAGGTCAATCATTATCACTGAGATTATCGTTACTATACTTTATTCGATACATGTATCATAAAAGTACAAACATAAAATACATACACATATAATTCAGGAAATACACTCTTTAAAAACACTACATCTTGACAAAAGATTAAAAGTGGTAGAGGAATAACACGTTTAAAATTCATGTGGAAATATGAACTGTAGACAGATGGGACATCAACCTTAGCCTAATGTTCCAAGCACTTGCTAAAAACTTGGCGACCCCACAAACAGTAACCATGCATGTAGTATTGGAGACAATAATTCTTAGGGCTGTTTTGTAATCCCTAACTCCAAGATTCCTAAAGACTGGCTTCAACCATTTATTTCTAGCCTGTTTATAGGCTTTGCATGCAAAAAGAAAGTGGCCTAGGGATTCTTCCGGGCAGGGACAACCCGGGCATTTCCTATCCTCATCCCTCCTCCCTTTCCACCCTACCATAACATTTTTGAGAGGGAGAGTGCCATATCTAAGTTTCAGGAATAGAGTTCTGTCACGGGGGATCTGACTAAAATCCAGAAACGTTTCTAGCTTGATAGTGAGCTTGTGAGAAAAAAGATTCTCCGTTAATTGACCCCAATTTGGGTTTAGCAGAACCTTGGCCTCTATCCAATCCCAATAAAGTTTTTTAACTGTTTGTTGTTGTGGGGAAGATTGAGAAGCCCAGGCGTCACGTAAACCCAAAGTTACCACAAGCTTCTTTAAATCGTTTAACCACTTTATTTTGGTGGGTTGATTAGTTCGTCTAACACTAGGGCATAATTTGCTAGTTCCGGGGTCCTCCTAAGGCGCACCCAGAATAGTAGTGGTTGGAGCTGGACAATGTCACAAATGGATCTCTTAACCAAATCAGCAAATAAGGGTTTTAGAGGAGTTGAGACAGGAAGCGAGACTGAGTCTCTCATGAACTTATTCTCAGCCACCACCAGTGCTTTGATATTCTCAGTACCCCATAGTTCTGATCCGTAGACCGCTGATGCTAACGCCTTTCCCTCATAGACTGTCAGTGCAGGGGCTGTTGGTCTACTCATTGAAAGGCGTTGGTTCTTTAAAATAGCACCGGATACTCTTTTAAGATTTAAAACCATTTTGCACAGATGGGATTCCCAATTCATTTTGTTACCAATTCTGACCCCGAGGTAATCAAATTCATCCACTACCTCCAAAGGTGACCCATTCAAGGAAATATGGATCTTCCTATGATTCCATTTTGCGGTCATAACCATTAATTTCGTTTTTGTAGTGTTTATCGTTAGCCGCGCACTTTACAGAACACATTGAAACGGTCAAGGAGTGTTTGCAGGTCTTTGGGGGTTTTAGACAACAGGAGGGTGTCGTCGGCAAAGAGGAGTGTTGGTGTTTTCTCCCCGGCCCTGACAGGAGCGTCTGCAGGCATCTCTCTCAGATGGTCCACCGCTCCATTTATAAAAAGAGAAAACAGGGTCGGAGCCATCACACACCCCTGCCGCACCCCTCTGTTGACAGGAATCCTCTTGGTTAGTTGCCCCTGAACCCCCCACCGGATCCTAGCAAAGTTACCTTCATGTAATTTGATTATGAGCTGCAACAAGTAACAAGGGAATCCCATGTCCAAAAGAACCTCCCAAAGTTTGGCGCGGGGGATTACATCAAAAGCCGTTTTTAAATCTATAAAGGTCAGGTACAGGCTCCCCCTGGCTATTGACACCGTTTTCCAGAAGACCGCACAAAATCTAAAAACCTGGTCCATTGCACCTATGTTGCATCTAAATCCGGCCTGGAAGTGAGTCAAAATATTGTTTTCCATTAGCCACGTCTCTGTCCGGTTAATGATGACCCTGCCAACTACTTTTTGAATGGTATCAATTAAACTAATTGAGATTATCGTCAGCAGCAGCATGGAAGTTGGCAGACGAAGAGCGATGTAACCTGTCCAGTTTTTTAGCAAATGCCAACGCTTCTCTGGGGTCCGGAAAGATGAGAGTCTTGGAGCCCTGTTTGATGCGCAGTTTGGCAGGATATGCCAATGAGTAGGAGATCTCGTGCTTCTGGAGGAGTCGTTTCGCCAGAAGGAATTCACAGCGAGTCACCTGGACCGCAGTGGTGTAGTCGGGATAGAACGACAGGGAGTTGCTCTGATACCGGATTCCCCATTTCTCCCAGGCCGCACGTAGAATGGTGTCGCGGTCCCTGAAGTTCAAGATTTTGGCAATGATAGGGCGGGCCGGCAGGCATGGGGAAGGGCTAGGGCCGATGGAGCGGTAGGCCCGCTCGACAATGAAGAAAGGTGAGAGGATGTCGCCAAAAGAGCTCACGAACCAACTATTCCACAAAGTCCTCCATACGGGAGATGTTGGTGGATTCAGGCACTCCCTTGATGCGGAGGTTGCTCCTATGGGAGCATGCCTCCAAATCCTCGTTCTTCTTCAGGATGAGGTCCAGTATTTTGTCCATTAGCAGTAGTTTCTGACGTTCTTGAGTGGCGGAGTCATCCGCGTCCGACACCCTGGTCTCTACATGCAGGAAGCGGGCATCGTGGGAGTCTACTCGGGCCTTCACTGTGTCCAGCCGGGCTGACAATTGGTCTAGCTGGGCTGCTATGCCGGTGACAGTGGACTTGACATCAGCATGATGGCCTTTGGGTCGACCTCACGAGTAGGAGCCATGTTGGATGGAGTCAGGGAGTCCTATCCGTCAGTGCCAGCGCCCTCCTGGCGCATATGGCGGCGCAGATCAAAGGCAATTTTGGGTTGCTTGGGGGTCGGTCCTTTGCATGATTGAGGGAGTGAACGAGCAGCGGAATAAAGGCTATGGAGCAAGGAGAAGAACGTTGCACCCGAAGACGGTATAGCAGCTCAGGAGATGGCGAATGCACAGGGCCAGCAGGCGGTTCTGTCGGCGTTCTGAGGCAGATAACTGGTGTGCCAGAAGCGAGTGTGGCGTGGAGGCCACCAAGGATGGAACCCAACGCCAAGGGGTCAAGGCAAAGGATCAACAAGCTCACAGTCCGGGAGAGAAGCAATGGGGCCTGGCGTGTGAAGAGTGGACCAGACTGGCGTGGCGGGAGAGTTGGTAAGTTGCGTGCAGGGCTGCCAGAGAAGCAGAGGACGTTATTAACAAGGGGTAACCCAATAGGAGTCAAAAGGACCTGGGTATCAATTTGTTATTGAAAAAATGGTCCGAGACATTAATTCAGCTTACGCATTAGTCAACAAGAATCAAATAATCACTTCACTGTAGATTACCATTTGATTGAATCATTTAGGAATATAACACAAACAAACAATCTTAAGCCCACGATAATTTTGTTGAAGCAGGAAAACACACTTGAAACAAGAAGAAATTTATCCAAATAATGAGGATTTATCGCATTTACTAAACATATTACAAAAAACACATTTAATTTTTACAATATAAAAAACAATTATTTACAAAAAGGGTTCATTTTATCACAGTTAAACGTGCACAGAAGAAAGTGAAAGTACGTGCTCGTGTGTGAGAAAGTGACCAAGGAGGTCAGTGAGAAGATAGAAATACAATAGCGTTCTTTAAACCACGTTCAAGATAACAATCCTTAAAGTGGTGGAAATGAGCCTGCCCTCGCTGTTGTTTTTAGCAAAAAATGTCCTTCTTTCTTGCTAATGATAAATCATAGATGTCCTCCAAATTTAAACCAATGCATCAAAAAACAATTTTTTCTATAACAAAGAGAAGCAGAGGGAGCAGCAGTGCCAGCCCCGCCACAGGTATCATAGGAGGTTGCCGGCCAGGAGCAGGATGACGCACCGGGTAAGGGGACTCCCAAGAAGGAGGTCAATAGCACAGTCCAGTTACAGCCCAGAGGAGTGCCAGATTGTGTTAGGATGAAGGCACCTCAGGCACCAGGCATCCACTGCAGCAGGACCCAGCAAAGGGCGGAGGATGAGCACCACACAGTAGAGCAAGTGCAGGACCGGATCCGATAGGAGAAAAACAGGACCTCCCAGGCAAAGGAACCAGCCGGCGTGGGCCTGGTCGGGGCGGCGACAGGCAGTGAAAGAGGTCGGCGGCTCCCAAGAGCAGTGGCAATGAGCGGCAGGCGCGTCTCCCAAGGGCGGATGCCCAGTACACGAGCAGCCGCAGGCCGATCACCCCCGGAGGTCTTTACGCTGAAGGGGCAGCACCAAAGCTGCAGCAGGATATCTCAGGGTACCGTCGTGCTGCAGCAGGAGAGGGCAGCGCGCAGCTGGGAATCGAGGGGAGTGCGCCACCAGCGTCACCTGGCCCAAAGAGGAGAGGACTAAGTGGTGGACACCGGTGTATGAAGCATGCCTTCCGCACATCAACAGGCCAGGCGGTTCAGCAAGCGCACCCAAAGCCCCACCACAACGCGCCCCCACAGCAATGGCACTCACTGGCTCAGGCAAAGAGGTTGCGAAGGCGGAACGCCGGGAAAGGATCAGGAGCCTTGAAGCAGCCCACAGACAGCCTCAAGGGGGCTGGGTCGGCTGCGCCATCTGCGGAGCCTAGGCCCCGGACACCCGCAGCGGTGAATCTCAGTCCAGCAGCGTTGTAGGAAGACGAAAGGGTGACCAGTCCAGGTCACCGGGTCAGGTAAGTGGCGAAGGCATGGTGTATAGCAGCGATGGGCCCTGTGTCTGCAGGATTTTGATCGGATAAGTGGATTGGCCGACAGAGCCCACTCAAGGTGCTGCCATCTTGCAGCCTGCTAAGCCACCCCCCTGTTAAATAATGTTCTTTCGTGACCGCATACTTTCGGCGAAGTGGATCTGATTGCCTAGCCATTTTTGCCAATGCAGTACATGAGATATAGGCTCTGCGGAGCACTTTGAGTTGTATGAGGCTAAATCGGGACTTAATAGCTACTTCTTTAGGGGATGATAGGGCGTCGGACAATCAGTCCTCTTGCATGTCTGCAATGTCTTTTCCCCATTTTACCCACAGTTTTACTAGCATTGTTTACCAGCTTTTTGTATGTTAACGAGATTGCCTTTTGAGTTATGTATTCTTCAAGTAACCTGTTCTCTAGGGGTGGATTTTGTGTGATAGTTTGAGAGCCTAGAGCAGAGGTCTTCAAACTTTTGGATGCCGAGACCCCCCTGTCAACATTTTCAAACGTAAGGACCCCCTCCTGACAAAAAATTCTAAACCTCTAGGTTATGAGGAAGGTGAGGACCAAATTATGCGACAGGCTTGACTAAATTGTGTGAGTAGAAAATGTAAATAATGTTCTGTGATGCTGCGTATTTTAGGGTGGTACAAAAGGGGGTGGTGATGGACAGAGCATCTGAACCAATCAAACACTCACACCCAGTCAAAAGATCTGGGTTTGACCCATCACCGTTCTTCAGCCCACTCTGCCACCCCAGTTCAGACATGGCTATATGCAAATCAGTCTGACCCTGTGTCTCATGGGAACAGCCCAGCTCGAACTGCCAAGCCATGCCTTCCCTGGACCGGAAACAAGCTTCCGAGGACCGATTTCTGGCATTACAGCCGTCTTCAGCCCGGCTTGCTTGAATCCAGTGGCAAAGTGAGCAAGGGACTCACATCTGAGCAAACCCTGTCACACTTACGGCGGCAAAAAGCGGTACAAAAGGGGGTGGTGAAGGACGGAGCATCTGAACCAATCAAACACCCACACCCAGTCAAAAGATCTGGGTTAGACCCATCACCGTTCTTTAGCCCACTCTGCCACCCCAGTTCAGACATGGCTATATGCAAATCAGTCTGACCCTATGCCTCATGGGAACAGTCCAGCCCGAACTGCCAAGCCATTCCTTCCCTGGAGCAGAAACAAGCTTCCGAGGACCGGTTTCTGGCATTACAGCCGTTTTCAGCCCGGCTTGCTTGAATCCAGTGGCAAAGTGAGCAAGGGACTCACGTCTGAGCATACCCTGCCACACTTATGGCGGCCAAAAGCGGTACAAAAGGGGGTGGTGATGGACGGAGCATCTGAACCAATCAAACACTCACACCCAGTCAAAAGATCTGGGTTTGACCCATCACCGTCCTTTGCCCACTCTGCCACCCCAGTTCAGACATGGCTATATGCAAATCAGTCTGACCCTGTGCCTCATGGGAACAATCCAGCCCAAACTGCCAAGCCATGCCTTCCCTGGACCGGAAACAAGCTTCCGAGGACCAGTATTTTGGGGTAGCATTGCTTTATTATTATCAAGTCTGACCTCTTCCTCTGTCCATCTTTCTCTCTCCCGATTTCCCTCCTCCTGATTGTCTGCTGCCCTTAATTATATTCTGCCTTAGCTTCTGCTCGTTTTATTTTTCATACGCCTTTCTGCCATTAGCCTGCCTGTTTTTCCTCTTAATTGTATTCTGCCTTTAGCCTCTGCTCGTTTTATTTTTCATACGCCTTTCTGCCTTTAGCCTGCCTGTTTTTGCTCTCACTGTCTGTTGTTCACTGCTGTTGTTTTTTTTTCAGTGCCCTTCTCCCCCAGCCCGCCCCCGCTCTCCTTTCCCGCCGCTGCCTTCCCTGCAGCCCCCATCCTCTCCCATTCGCCACCCGCCTCCCAGCTGCTGCTCCTCCCTCCCTCCACCCTTCTTAATGCAGGCCGCTGCGCGGCCACGCGCAGCGGGCATGCCGCTGGCGCGTAGGAGGAGCGCCAGAGGCAAGCCCGTCTGCGCCCATCCGCTCCTGGACCGCGCCTAGCACCAGGACCCCTGGCCCCCGACGATGCCAGCCCACACGACAGACTTACGACGACGCCACCCTCAACGCACTCAAACCCAGCCGGAACCACCCTGAAACTGACCCACGGACCCTTCACCTGCCAAGCCTGCAATTTCACCTGCCTCCGGACCTGCACCGCACCTGAAAGGCCAGACACCAGCAACAACCACCTCAAGTGCATCCTGCTCAACACCCGCTCCGTCCACAGACACGCCGTCGAACTCTGGAACCTGCTCGACACAACAACATCACCAGATGTCGCCTTCCTCACGGAAACCTGGATGAACGCTTCCTCAGCCCCCGACATCGCCATAGCCATCCCGGATGGATACAAGATCACTCGGAGGGATCGCGTCAACCAGACCGGAGGAGGCATCGCCATCGTCCACAGGAACACCATCCGCATCACGAGCGACCAACTCCGACGACACCCTCACCTCCGCCGAGCACCTCCACTTCCAGATACGCACCGAACCCAAGACCACCCTCAGAGGCCCGGGACCACGCACACAATTCAGCGAAGCCATCGCAGACTTCATCAGCCCGCACGCCCTCACCTCCTCTGACTACATCCTCCTAGGGGACCTCAACTTCCACTTGGAAAACAACAATGACAGCAACACCACCACCCTGCTGGACAACCTCGCCAACCTCAGACTTAAGCAACTGGTGAACACCCCACCCACTACGCCGGCCACACTCTTGACCCCGTCTTCTCCTCCAGCAAGCACATCTCCTTCAGCCACTCCACCGGACTACATTGGACTGATCCACTTCAACTTCAGGAGACCCACGACCACCACCACCCGCAACAGGCTCCCCGCAGGAGCTGGAACAAGATCACCGCCGACCAGATCACCACCTCCCTCAGCCAGAACCCTCCCACCAGCGCATCGGACCCAAACGAAGCAGCCCGCAACTTCACACAGTGGCTCACCAACTGCGCCGACGACCTCGCACCCCTGAAGAACCCACCCAGCAGACCCGGCAGTTCACCAACGAACTCAACACATCCAAGAAAATCTGCCGCACCCTCGAAAAAGCCTGGCGCCACGACCAGACTACAGAAAACGTGACAGCCCTCAAGAACGCCACCTGCATACACCGCCAGCTGATCCGCACCACCAAAAGAACAACATTCAAAGAACGATTGGACAACAACACCCACAACAGCAAGGAACTCTTCAGCATCGTCAAAGAGCTCTCCAACACAAGCGCCGGAAACAACGACATCACACCCTCGCAAGACCTCTGCGAATCACTCGCCTCAATCTTCCACCGCAAGATCGCTGACATACACAACTGCTTCGGCGCACAGACCACGCACCCAACCACCGAACCAACGCCCCCCACCACCACCCTCTGCAACTGGACCCCGGTCAACACCGAAGCCACCACCTGCACGATGAACACCATCCACTCCGGATCCCCTATCGACCCCTACCCCCACCACGTCTTCAACAAGGCCAACTCCATCATCGCACCCCAACTCCGGGACATCATCAACATCTCCTTTACCACTGCCACCTTCCCAGAGAGCTGGAAGCATGCCGAGCTCAGCGCCTGCCTGAAGAAACAGACAGCGGACCCCACCGACCTCAAGAACTTCCGCCCCATCTCGCTCCTCCCTTTTCCTGCCAAAGTCATCGAGAAGATCGTCAACAAAGAGCTCGCTGCCTTCCTCGAGAAGAACGGATCCCTCGACCCCTCACAGTCTGGTTTCTGAGCCAACCACAGCACCGAGACCGCCCTCATCGCAGCCACCGACGACATCAGATCCCTGCTCAACAACAGGGAAACAGCTGCCCTCATCCTCCTGGACCTCTCTGCAGCGTTCGACACAGTTTGCCACCGCACACTAATACAGCGCCTCAGCAACACTGGAATCCAAGAGAAGGCACTGGAGTGGATCATCTCGTTCCTCGCCGGAAGAACCCAGAGAGTCCGCCTCCCCCCGTTCCGATCCGCAGCCACCGAAGTCATCTGCGGCATACCTCAAGGATCCTCGCTGAGCCCCAGCCTCTTCAACGTCTACATGAGCCCCCTCGCAGCCATTGCACGCCAACACAACCTTAACAACATTTCCTACGCCAACGACACCCAGCTGATCCTCTCCCTCAACCATGACCCCGCCACAGCCAGCCTACACGAAGGAATGAAAGACGTTGCCGAGTGGATGAAGAACAGCCGCCTGAAACTGTACTCAGACAAGACGGAAGTCCTCATCCTGGGATCATCCCCCTCCGCCTGGGATGACTCCTGGTGGCCCCCTGCCCTTGGCACCACCCCCAAGCCAACAGACCATGCACGAAACCTGGGCTTCATCCTGGACTCCTCCCTCTCCATGACCAAACAAGTCAACGCCGTCTCGTCATCCTGTTTCAACACCCTGCGCATGCTCCGAAAGATCTTTCGATGGATCCCCACCAAAACCAGGAAGACGGTCACCCAGGCACTTGTCACCAGTCGACTGGACTACGGGAACACCCTCTACGCGGGAACCACAACCAAACTACATAAAAGACTCCAGCGCTTACAGATCGCCTCTGCACGACTCGTCCTGGACATCCCCCACCATAACCACATCTCCGCCCACCTGAGAGACCTGCACTGGCTCCCCGTCAGCAAGAGGATCACGTTCAGACTCCTCACCCACGCACACAAGGCTCTCCACAACCTGGGCCCCAAGTACCTCAACTACCGCCTCACTTTCTACACGCCCACCCGCCAGCTGCGATCGACCAGCCTCGCCCTCGCCACCGTACCACGCATTCACAGAGCCACCGCCGGAGGAAGATCCTTCCCCTACCTGGCGGCCAAGACATGGAACTCCCTCCCCATGCACCTACGGCTGACCCAGGACCATCTCTCCTTCAGGAAGCAACTCAAGACCTGGCTTTTCGAGCAGTAACTGACCCCTCCCCCCCAGCACCTTGAGACCCTAGCGGGTGAGTAGCACGCTATATAAATTGATTGATTGATTGAATTTTTGTAAACATTGTATTACTGAGGAAAGATTTCACCCCATCAGTACCAGTTTATAAACAAAATACAGCAATTAACATCAGAAAGATGTCTAGTCAACCTCTGTGAAGGGCCTCCCAATCCGCAGGTATACGCGCTGCCACATTAGAAGCTCACCTGGCCATGGCCGGGAGCAGCCAGGGTGCATTCAAACCGTGGCGGTCTTGTGAAGAGTTAAGCAGTTTACCCATGCCCCTTTCCTCTCACCCCCTTCCTTCTATCCCTCTCTTCTCTCCTCTCCCAACCCCGGATCCCTCTCTCACATTGCAGCCAGGTAGTTATTAGCCCCAGGACACCTTTTGATAACAGTAGCGCACTACAAATGTAAATAATAGGCAGAAGCAGGGGATCCACTAGACCCGAACTTCAGGGGGGTGAGGGGGGTTAATACTCCCAGCCAGGGCTTGTCCAAGCACTGGTCGCACACGGTGCAACAGTCTTTCCACCTTCTCCATGAATTCCCTCACTACCACTAGCCAACAATACACCTTATCTCTCTATAGCAATTGTCTGACAAACATTTCATTTTTTTAAAGCGCTACTCATAGATTACTCACACTCAGTTCTGTGATGTGCATGGTACATTTTCTTTGTACCAGGCACTTTAACCTTCTGCACTGTGTGGGTGACAAGAGTGCCCATGTGACTGCACGGTGAGCAATGCAACAGTGTGAGAGTACGGTAAAAGGAGTGACTGCAGGGTGAGTGAGGTGACCATTTGAATTTGGGTTCGGCTGTAAGTGCAGAGTGGGACGAATTAGTGCATGGTTAGTGATGGCCTTGTTTGAGTGAGCTACAGATTGAGCAGTAAGGGGGTGGACAGGTGAGTGCAGTGTCACATGAGTGCAGGGTGAGAACTGAGCTCGTGTGACTGCAGGGTGAGGTACAGAGTGAACAATGCAAGCAAATTTTTAGTGCAGAGTGATCACTGTGAGAGCAGGGTGAGCGGGTGAATGTTGTGAGTGCATGGTGATCAGTGTGAGTGCATTGTGATCACTGGGCCCGATTCACAGAATGAACTTAAGACAAAATCCTAAACTTACTACAATTTGGTATTCACAGAATGCACTTACTACAATTTGGTATTCACAGAATGCACTTAGTACTTTCGGGATTCACAGAATAAACTTACTACTTTCGGGATTCACAGAATAAACTTACTACTTTCGGGATTCACAGATTTGATTTAAGACTACTAACTTTACGTCCGCCGCCGGGGAGTAATTTACGGCACGTAAACGTAATTTACGCCATTGTGGCGTATATTACGATCACGGGGCGTATATTACGATTACGGGGCGTATATTACGATTACGGGGCGTATGTTACGATTACGGGGCGTATTTTACGATTGCGGGGCGTACTTTACGATTTTTGGCCGTTGGGCATTAGCCAAGGGGAAACACCTGGCCAAGGTCCACCCATCCCCCAACAAGGATCAGCTGACACACAGCAGCCAATCCCAGCCAACAGCTCCATTTTGCCATGGTGTATGCTGCCACTGCCTACCATCCCCCACCACACTCCAGCTAAAGCCAATTAACCTAATTGACCAGTACCACAACACACATAAAAGCAGCACACAGTGAAGGAACAGGTTTGGCCACAGAGATACTTACGACAAAGCTTCCAGTGCCAGAGACCATGGAGATGCGCAGGAAAAGAAATTTCACAGCTGAGGAGACCACCATGCTCGTGGAATACATCGTAAGGCACCACAAGCGCCTATATGGGCTACCACCATATTGCACAGAAGCAACAACTATGGCAGCAGATAGCCACTGCTGTCTCAGCCCTGGGCGTGGAGAGGCGAACTGTACAAGACATCAAAAAAAAGTGGCAGGACGAAAAGCAGAGAGTAAAGGAAAAGTACTCCCGGATAGAACTGAGGCGAGTCCTCCCTGCTGCATGCCCTGGACCCCGCATCCAGCTCACCCCACTGGAGGAGGATATTCTAACCACTATACACCCCCACTTGGTCCATGGGCTGCCTGTTAGTGACGTCCGCTACGTGGTACCAGGTAAGTGGAATGAAAAGCAAAAGTGCATGAAGAGATTGTCTGTGTTACACTGTCATAGTGATCATGGTAATTGTCCAAAATGCATAAATATATATGGTTAGTCAGAGACTCATGTGTCACGCACTAAGTAGCACCACAAGTCCCAGAAAACTTTGTATCAGAAAAGGCTAATACCCACCACCCTATTAAAAACCTGTGCACAGTACTGATGCCATACATACACAACCCAGCTATTTCAATAACTGTACATATTGACTGAAAATGTGCAATGAGAAATGGAAATTTAAAATTACGTTAAATAAATAAATTAGCTAAAGACAAACATTAGCAGGGAAGCGCCAGTACCAATGTGACATGCAATTCAACCCTTGCGCAAACACGGATGTGTCATGTACATAGGGTGGTGCACTGTGGTGCAGGGATAAAGAGATGTGTGTTGAATCTGATGGTGTCTAGGGGGGCTTTGCTGAAGTTGTGTCGCAAGAGCGTTGCAACTCCAACAATGTCCATGCAATGCCCATACGTAACGTGCTGTGCCACTCCTTAAGTCTGCTTCAAGCAGGCGTAAGGTTGCGTCGCAGCGGCCTCTGATAAGTGATACTGTGAAATCACGTAGATTACACTGACTCACTTGGACGCGGCTTATCCCAAAGGAGTGTACACCCTGCCTACCTCCAAGCTGACGTTGCGCAAGGCCTCACAACATGACGATTCACCCTAGTAGCGTCACGTTGCAAATAATCCTAAATGTGTTTTCTGTTGTAAACCACTGTCGTGTCACAGAAGTGATGCAACAACAGTGTACATCATTTCTCTAGGGGGTCGTAAACCTGCCACAAAATATCCAAAAAGTAATTCACCCTGTGCCAGCCTAAATCACAAAGCAGACGGTGAGAGTATCCACTGATGTAAATATGTCCAACACATATCCTGTAGTCCAATCTCCACTCTGCCACGCCATTACATCCCCAACACACCACTGCTCCTACCTGCCCCGTCTGCAGCAGTTCCGCACAGTACTGTTATCACACAGAAGATATGGGCTAATCCCCGAAACGTTACACAAGCACATTTCCCATCTGTCAACTTTTCTCTCTTCTCACCCATTGACACATCCAGCCGGAGCACAGACAACTGCAGTAGCAGAGGTCACCGCATCGCATAGGAGGAATCGGCACCGTACCGAGGAAGGCATGTCAACCACACAAACTGGTAAGTCAAAGTGGACAGGAGATGGTCAAAATGCATATATCGTCAGAAGACGACAGAGGGACAAATAGTGCCCAGCTATGTGAGTCAACCATTTATGCTACATTTGCTGCATTACAATTGGAGTTGTCAAAGGACATTTACCTCTAACATTTGACATTTGTGAACAGCGAAAGACAAATCATAAAATGTCTAGGCTCATCATACCTTTGTAAATGTGGTACCCAACATGTATTACACCAACAAACCCAGAACGGGGAAAGCAATCCTGTAATCGAGGGCCACAACAAGTCAAAAGGGTGTACACACCATATCGTAATAGTGTATGTAGACCTTATCAAGAAATAGCATTTGCTCTGATACGGAAATGAAGACCAAACAGTGAGATACCAGTCTCTGTAGTATTGACAATGCATACACAGTCCAACTTCTAATCTGTCATACATACTTCATTCAGCACAGTCCACACAGCTGATCATGTACTGCGTACATTGGATGGATAATTTCCGGACATCAACAAAACACGATAGTGGACTTTACCTATGGATTCGTAGGCATGTCATTGTGACATAGGTAGCATCAAGGTAGTGGGCCCAATCTAAGTTATATGTGGGATCACTCATTACATAATGTATGACACACTTCTGCAACGGTGGTGAACATGACTGCTTGTGCCCGTCCTGTGCCAGAAATTGAATGCATCACATGTGGCAGCAGGAATGTAAAGTTGCTAAACAAACTTATCATTGTAGGTACAATGTTGTCCTCCCAGAACCCCAGACGCCCACTGACTTCTGCTACTAGGTTGGACTTGACATCTGTCCAGGGACCACCTACAGCTCCGGTGCAGGGCCACGGTAAGTCATGCTTGCTGAATGCTTATCAATTGTGCCTTTCACCTCCACCGTATGTGTTGTACAACTATGTTATCCTGCATCACAATATGCTCACATAGGGCATTTGAACACATGGCCAATCAGACCCTGGTGGCAAATGAGATGCTGACACAAAATGTATGCCAAGTGTGTGCACGATGGACATACAATAGCACAATGTGTCATAAGAAACGTCCACAACACAACAGGCTTGCTATTCAATGATATGCTAAATCCCTAGCAAAATTAACATGGTCAAATCAACATGAAATTGGTATGGCTGAGGCACACACTGGTGCCAGTTGTGTACCTGTGAGATGGGTGTAGGGGCTGCTAAGGTGAATCCTCATGCAGTTACACCTGCTAAATGATTGGGCTGAAGGGCAACAGGATAATCCTCTGCAGGTGGGAAGATTCAAAGCTACTCACCTCATCTGCAATGTGTGATCTAAACCAAATGTTGTCTTCTGCTTGCCTCCCTTCTACCATATTCAAATGTATAGGTGAGTGTATGAAATATGAGGTTTGGATGTCTGCTGCACAAGACACCATCTGTTGTCATGTAAGTTGTACCATGATGTTGGAAATGGAGCATGGGAACAGAGAACACTCAAAGGATGGACATTAGTAATCTGTCTTTGCTCATTCAAAAATAAGCTGTGTGACCTCATGGGTAGGGAAGCACAAATGGGCAACATCAGGACCCTGACAACTGCAAATCTCACACATGAACTCCTTTCTGACTTGTCAACAGACACCATTACACCCATGGAAAAAGTCTGTCACAATGGTAAGGGTGAAATCAGTAACCTTCTCATACAAGTTCGTCAGTTGATGTGTCATCTTATTGATGTCAGTGCTGCATGGCTGTAAGCTAGCAAATGCTGCTTGTGAGCGGGTGCCCACATGTTAAGTCAATGAGCTACACATGCTGCACATCGTCCTTGATTTTCCACAAATGGCTAATGAGAATTTAATTTGATCTCATAGCCACAATCTGTTGTACTAAAATATGGACTTGTATTTCTCATCACAGGTGCTGACAGGATGAGACGACTGCAACGGACACCATCCCGGGGGTTGCATGACATCCTGGCTGCAGCTGTGAAACCGTCGCGCACCTGTCCCTCAGGTAAATCGGGCATGAGGAGTGTCAACAGCTTAGATTTCAAAGCCATTACAGAGATCGAGATCCCCTTCTACATGGAATCAACAGTTGTTGATTACAAAGTGAAATACAGACCAGGAGTGACACATATGCAGGTCTGTCATTTTTGAGGCAGTTCGTTGAGAATGTTGTTTCAACCCTCTACAGGTATTTCAACTACAACTATGATGAGACAGGTGCAGCAGGATACACCAGGAGGGAACGCAAAGGGACAGAGAGTTGGGGCTGGAGCTGGTGAGTTTGCTATTATCATGTAGATCTCCGTGCAACACCTCAGTGCTATGGTGTGAGCGGCCATTTGTGGTGGTACCCTAACATGATCACATGATCCTCATCTGCTGATGCAAAGTGCAGTAAATACAACCCTAGTGTTGCAGCACATGTAATACCTGGACAATCACTAATACAGTTGCAACCTCTGTGTTTCAGGTGATGCTGAGGGAGAGGCAGACAGCCCGACAACCAGTGGTGGCCGACGGGCAATCCGAGGGGAGAATCCTCTGATCCTCCAGGCAGCAATGTCGGCTGCAACTCATGCCCAAGAGGAGGATGACCAAGATCAAGAGGACGTAGACTTAGAGGATGATGAGTACATTTCTATTGACTCAGAGGATGACAATACTGACGTCCTGGACTCACATCCTCTGACAAGCCACGCCCGTCTGCCTCCTCTCAAACCATCAACAACACGACATACATCAAACCATCCACGGCTCCCACACATCCACTCACAGACATCACTCACTCACAGCCCTCACGTCCGTGACCGACATGGTGGTTCCCCTACCCACTCTTCCCTACGCAGTTTATCCCAGCCATTCTCTCCAACAACTGTGGGAAGTACCAGCCCTGTTGTGGACCTGGTATCCCCTGGGCACACTACTCCTGCCCACAGACTTCTACCTGCCCCCCCCCCTGTTTTTGGACCTGCTCATCTCATCCCTGGCAGACACCAGCAGAGGGGGTCTGCACGTGGCGATGGTGGCCAGTGGGAGCAGGACTTCTTCCGACAGCAGGCAGATGTGAGGCAGGACATTCGGGCCATAGGGGCTACCCTGTCCGACATTTCTGGGTCCCTGCAGGACATGGCCCAATTCCCTCAGGTGATGGACAGGATGACCCAAGCTTTGGAAAGGATGGATAGCACTTGGCAGGAACTCTCAAGAAATATGAGAGACCAGATATCCATCCAAAGGGAAGACAGTGCAAGACACCATGCCTTGGCCATGAAGATGATGGAGGGCATGGTGAGAGTGATCCAAAGTCTACCTTCACGGCCAACGCAGGGAGGGGAACAATCATGTCGGCCTGTAGGACAGCACATCCCCACACCTGTAAAACCAACTGCACAGCACCACAGCCAAGGTACCCAAGCACACCCGCACCCTGCACTGTCACGCCCAACACCCCCACCACCTGCCAAAAAACCACAAACCTCTGCACAGTCACTCCCACCGCCCCCACTACCTGCCCAAACACCACCAACCCCTGCACAGTCACTCCCACCACCCCCACTACCTGCCCAAACACCACAAACCTCTGCACAGTCACTCCCACCCCCCCCACTACCTGCCCAAACACCAAAAACCTCTGCACAGTCACTCCCACCACCCCCACTACCTGCCCAAACACCACCAACCTCTGCACAGTCACTCCCACCACCCCCACTACCTGCCCAAACACCAAAAACCTCTGCACAGTCACTCCCACCACCCCCACTACCTGCCCAAACACCAAAAACCTCTGCACAGTCACTCCTACCACCCCCACTACCTGCCCAAACACCACCAACCTCTGCACAGTCACTTCAACCACCTGAACAACCAGCCCTTTTCCAGCCACAGACACCCAATGTGCAGACACCATTGGCACCTGCACCTCTTGATCAGCCTGGACAACACCCACAGACACGAAGGCGACAACCTCAACCTCCCCCCTCACCGCGTTCCTCCCCCCCACTATTGCGGAAACGCAAACATGACCGCCATTGACATGGCCAATTTGTTTTGGGCTCCTTAGGAGTATTTTTACAATAAATATCTACCAAAGTAATATCCTGTTGTGTACCATGTCCCTTCTGACAATGTAGGCATGTGTGTGTGTGTGTGACAGGTACAAGTGTAACACATCATGGCAACACGTTGTCATGTGCATAGAATGTGACTTACTAAATATGTGTCTATATTTGGGGATAGACATTCAAAATGAAGTCAAACTAGTCAGACAAAGTCTAATTCTGCAAGTTATTTATGTAGGAACACAAACAAACAGTCCGTTTGGAAGGGAGAAAGGAAAACAAATGATGATCTTAATGCAGAAGGAGAATGGAACTTGGAGTTGGGTGGGGCAAAACAAATATAATACGTTAGGTAGCGTCATGGGAACCAGTCTATTCACAAGGGGAAAAATAAATGTCCGTCCGAAACAATGTCTCCGTCCAACAGTCAAGTGTCTTTCTGGTCATCCTCCAGGACCACAATGTCTAGATCCTCAGGGTCGGACACATCCACACGGCTGGCTGATGCAGGACCAGGCACCACACGGGAACGTGACAAACGAGGAGTATGGGGGGAAACAGTGTGGGGCAACGGACAGGGGGACACATTGACGGTGGTATGGGAAGGCACTTGGGAGATGAAAGACATAATGGCTGTGTTCTGGGACTGGACTTGGGTGGTGAGGTTGTCCAATGATCGGACTATGTGCGCTTGCATCGAGCGTATCTCCAGACACACCTGTAGCAAGATGCGAGCGGACATGTCCGATTCACCCTCGACCATCCAACTCAAGTCCCCTGGCACAGCCATGGGAGGAACTGCACCGGCACGGGGGGGGGGACACAGAAGGGCTGTGGTGCCTCAGGTCCGGAGCGGATGGGTATGGCTCGGCGGCTATGAGGAGGGGGACAGGTATCAGGGGATTGAGCTGGAGCCCCCGATAGCATGGGGGACGCTAGAGGTAGGGAGGGGCTGATGGCAGGCCCAGGTTGAACATTAGCCTGCCCTGGGTACACCTCTTCTTGACCCACTGGTGAGGTATGTGTGGCTGAGTGGCCATCTCCCACATCATGGTCGGAGTTGTCCGGTTCTTCACCCCCCCCTTCAATGTCTACAGCCTCCACCCGGGACATAGTACCAGTGTCATGTTCTTCTTCATCCCGGGTGGGTGAAACCCCCTGGCCTGCAGATGTTGAGGGCCCCTCCTCCTCCTCCTCTTCCTCCTCCTCTCCCTCATCGCTGGTGGAAAGAGGGTTTAGCCGCCGCCGAACTGATGGTCTCTTTCTCCGGACTTGTTCCTGCGGATCTCCTGTCTCACCAGCCATGCCTGCAGAAGTGTAAGCAAAATCCTGATGTGGTGGTTGTTCCATGCATGACGCTACACATACATTGAATAGCCTAGGTCCGAATTTGTTTGCCTCTGATCACACTGTATAGTTATCAGGGGCCGATTTACAACTACTGGCACATCTCGCTAATCAGCAGAGGTGTGTCTGATGAGTTGCTACCCATCAGCCCACCCGTGCGTCACCCCCGATGGCCCGCATGTACAAAGCGGCACGGCGTAGCGCTTGGGTGGCAGATGTGTGATGCATCCCCGGTGGAATAGCCGGGCTTTGCTGGAGTGCTGACATGCTGCGGCAATCCTTACACCTGCTTCAAGCGGGTGCGTAGATTTCAATCTGCTTGGCCATAATAGTAACTGAGTGAAATCTTGTAGTTTCAATCAGCCACTTTTAGGATGCGATCCTGCACCGTATGCGTCACGTTGTAGTAATCCTGCAGCATGGCGCTTTGTGTGCTCCGCCGCTGCGTCACTAAAGTGACCCTATGGCGGTGCACAGAGGCGCAGGTGCCTTGTTGATCTGCCCATCAGTCCTTATGGACTCAATGGTGGTTGGGAGCACACTGCCTCACAGTCCCAGCACAGTTTGCCCCTTTGCATCCGGGTAAATGCTGTTTACAGTACTAACTTACTCCTGATTCATCTGTGTTTGCAGGGAATGCTGCCAAGTTCCTCTCAGATCACAGTAACACTCACAGGCACACAGCAAACCCAGATGATTTACTTTGCTCTCTGAAACTGCAGCTCTCTACTGATGAAGCGCTCATTCCAGGAACACGTGTCTAGAGATATACAGCAAAGTCAGCTGCAAAAATGGTGTATGGCTCCAGATTATTCCTAAGTAAGTTTGAACTGTGTATTGCATTTACCAGGATGCAAAGGGACAAACCGTGCTGGGACTGTGAGGCAGTGTACTCCCGACCCCCATTCTGTCCATGCACTTACATTACATGTATGCACACAGTCATATACTGAATTGAGTCTTACATGGATATCTCATGTGTATTATTGTGGCTTGCGCAACTGCATTATCCAAACCTCAACCTCGGCATTGTTGTGATCTGTGTGTCGTGTCATTGCTGCATGTGCCAGTTCAACTATAAGTCCACCAGAGGAGAACATGAAGAGTCCAGATATAATAGATATTGGCCATTGATATGGATTAGCAGCTATTTAACGTCTGGACAAGTGTCATCTGCTTTGTAGCATTGTATGGGACAAGACAAATGTGGGTCACACATCCACGTGGGGTCTGGAGTACTCCTCTAGCTACATTGTGGGGCCGATTCACAGAACTAACTTAAGACAAAATCCTAAACTTACTACTTTTGGTATTCACAGAAGTTAGGATTTTGTCTTAAGTTTGTCTTAAGACAGACTTAAGACAGACTTAAGACAAAATCCTAACTTAAGTCTACCTAAAGTCTGTCTTAAGTCTGTCTTATGACAAACTTAAGACAAAATCCTAACTTCTGTGAATACCAAAAGTAGTAAGTTTAGGATTTTGTCTTAAGTTAGTTCTGTGAATCGGGCCCTGTGTGTCTGTCCGTTTGATGTCCCCACACATCTTCGGACAATCCAGTGCCACATAGTGCCTTACTTGACTTACAAGGTAGTGCAGTACACCGCTGAACAGTGGTGGGCGGTTGTGACAGCTACCTGTACATGTGAAAGTCATATAGGCCACTGAGGGTGAGACGTCTGTCAGTGGACACACCTTGCCAAACTATGTAAACTTGTGAGTGATGCAAGGATCTCAAAATCTGTCATGACTCCAAAGCACATGATGAACTGTCTCAATTGGAACACAACGCTACAGGTGCAATGCTAATCACAACATCCAATCCCCTATGGCCTGCCATGTGCAGACTGGACAGTCTCTGTACCATCGCTCATCCAATGCACACATCTGTTATGATTGACTTGGTTCAATTGTAGTGGTGCTGGCAGAGCAGAATTCAATATGGATGCATGAGTGTGGCTCATTTACCCAGTTGTCATGAGAATACTACAACTCCCAAAATGCACCCTGGCCTGTATAGTACAGTGTGCCTCTTGAAACCTGGTGCCTGCTGCTTGGACATGCAATTGGCTAATGGAGGCATGGAACACACAATGGTACAGCACTGTTTCACTCACATCATACTCCCAGACTCATATTGCATATGATGCACTTACTAGGTCCATGCTGCTCGTGCTCCTCCAGCTGAGCATGGAGGGTCGGCCAAGCTGCTCGCAGGACCCTCCTGTACAGTGGTGACAGGCGAGGACGATGTACATGGTGCTGGGAGGACAGGCCAGCCAGCTCGGTAGCCTTGGTACGGGCCCACCGCTTCAGGTCCTCCCAGCGTTTGCGGCACGCCATTGGCCTCCTCCTGGTCACTCCCACTGCACTGCAGCGCTCGGCGATGTTGGCCCATAGCCTGCCCCGGGCTGCAGTGCTCAGCTGGTGCTCAGGGTCCCCATATAGCTGAGGGAATTTCTCCAGCACTCCCTCCACCAAGATGTCCAATTCCCTGTCTGTGAAAGGGGGGGCTCTCTCCTCATATTCCTCAGCCATTATAGGGAATTAGGTCAGATGAGAGCAGCAGGATGCCTGAGGATCTGATCAGTGATAGAGGATGACTCAGAATGACCACAAAATGGCTGCCAACTACTTCCTGTGATGTATTTCCTGTCTCCCACTTCATGTATTGCCTTGCCTGTATGTAATTATGTGTTCTAGTTTATTTTCGTAATTTACGGCCCGAAATCGTAGTTTCCGCTTCCGGGTCGTAGTTTACGCGCACGCGCATTACGATGCGGCGCCGGAAACTACGATTTCGTGCCGTAAATTACGAAAATGACCCGGAACACATTATATCATACAGGAAATGTTATACAGGTAGTGGGAGACAGGAAATACATCACAGGAAGTATATTGCAGCCATTTTGTATTCATCCTGGACCATCCATATTCAGTAAACAAATCCACTGCCATCCTGTTGATCTGATGTAGGGGAAAGTGAAATGACAATGCAGGTGTGTTTAATGAATATGTATGAAAAGGGGGAACAGGTCATTTCAAGTCATTTATGCAGTGACAGGGGGTAGGGGGCTGAGAACATCCATCCCACTTTCCTAATCTCATACTTTGCATCATGGGACATGTAGTTCATATTGAGTACTCAGTATCAGAGTTGAATGATGTGTTATGTAACATTGGTGTGGATATGTCAGATACATATGGGGGCAGCTATACGAGCCCTGTGTGCACCAATTGCGCCACAGTAGTGTAACTTTGGTGGCGCAGCAGCGCTACGCCACCTCCATGCTGTGGGGTATCTTCAACATGACGCATCTGTGAAATGTGTCATATTGTAAGGCCCTGGACCGCAGTTGTGCATTCCTGCTCAGGGGGGGCCTTCCAGCACACAAACACCTCCGAACAGTGGCAGGGTGAAATTTACAACTTTACACTCAGTCCATTTCATGGCCATGCTGCGTCACAACCCTGCGCCTGCTTGTAGGAGGCCTAAGAATTGATGCTGCATGTTAGGCATCGGCTCGCCGCTTGCCTTGCTGGAGCTGCATTGCGCTTGCAACCCAACTCCAGTGGTGCTTCACCACAGCATATGCTTCACGCTTCTGTCTATACTTGGCCCACAGCGCACAGCTTTGTCAATGCGGCACATCCACTATGGCGCAAGGGATGTCTGCTGTGAGGCACAATTACTGGGGCATCCCTGCTGATAGGCAGAGATGCAACTGTTATTGTGAATCTGACCCATGATGCATGAATCTCCCATGACATCATCACTCACATTCTGTGCCCATCGTTTGTGGGGGAGTCAAATCTGTAGTGGGCATAGGCCTGAGTATGAAACCTTTTGTGAATTGGTGACCCATCCTTATGAGGTCCAGGTATGTCTGTCAGGACATGTATTGTTTGCCATCAGCGTGAATAGTTTGTTTTAGGGCTGTCCACTACGCTGCTTGCTGACATGGGCACATGACCTGAGGCACAATCCACCTTTTGACTTCTGTCAGCAGCTGTGATTTGCATGCAGTTAGTGTGGTTTGCAAAGTCGTCTCAGGGTGGCATTTATGGACACTGTTGTGTCTGTCCACATTTCATCATTGACAACAGACAGCAAACCACATGTTGGCCGTGACACTACAGGTTGCTCATGCAAAATACGTGGCAACAAGCTGATCACGGACTTGCATGCCCTGACGTCGGTCATGTGCAATAGCCCGGTCTCCCACATTCAGAGCTAGTCGAGGTTCGAGAGGCATGTGTAAGCCGTGCTTTACAGCAATGTTGTGCAAAACACAACAGGCTAGTATGATCTTGCACACGACTACTGGGGAGTACAGAAGCACACCCCCTGTACGGTCGAGACATCGGAATCGCGACTTCAACAGTCCAAAAGTGCGCTCGATGATGGCTCGAGTACGTATGTGTGCCCTATTGTACCTACGCTGAGGTACAGTGTTAGCACGCCTGTAAGGGGTGAGGAGATGTGGAGAGAGTGCATACCCAGCGTCACCTGAGGAGGGAAGAAAGGGCAGTTGTTAACATTTCACTCTTTGACTTTCACAGGACATGATCTATACGTTCATACATGCAGTGTCTGTTGGGCCATGTATCTTATTGTACAATCATTACTATTGGGGGGCATTCAGACATTTCAATGACGCATATCACTCATTTTCATTGGTTGGTACTTACCCAGTAGCCACATGTTACCAAATTCTCCAGCAGCCATACGCCGAGCAAGAGGTGACATGCGGAATATGAAGCTGTCATGTGTACTGCCTGGGAACACTGCATGCACATTGATGAACCTTCCACTGGCATCACAGACTGCTTGAACATTGATGGAATACCATCTGTGTCTGTTGCAGAAGATGTGTGCAATGTGGCGGGGTGGCTGAAGGGCCACATGGGTGCAATCAATTGCACCCAGCACACGTGGGAATTGTGCAGGGAGATAAAAATCTCTTGCTGTCCTTTGTCTCATGGCCAAAGTATATGGCATTTTGATGTAGTTGGGGGCTCTATCAGTGATGCATCTCAGTACCTGATGCAGGCACCGCGACTGGCTCGCCTGGGAAATGCCCACATGGTCACTGGTGACCCTTTGGAAGGACCCAGTAGCAAAGAAGTGGAGGGCAGAAAGGATCTTGAGGTATGCTGGTATTGCATGTGAGCAGCAGGTCACAGAGTCAAGTTCCTGTTCCCACTCACATATCATATCCAAGATGACTTCAGGTGGGAAACGGTACCTGGCCCTTACATCCTGGCTAGACATTCCAAATATGTTGACCCTCTGCCTGTAGATCCTCTCTGCTCTTCTCCTCCTCCGCAAGTAGTTTTGCCGCATGGCAAGGGGTAGTGCTACAAACACGTTCAGTGACATCCTGAAAAGGGATTGTTAGTGTCTGCTCTGCTTTAATACATGCAGCAGGCCAGGGATTGGCTGCTGTGTGTCAGCTGATCCTTGTTGGGGGATGGGTGGACCTTGGCCAGGTGTTTCCCCTTGGCTAATGCCCAACGGCCAAAAATCGTAAAGTACGCCCCGCAATCGTAAAATACGCCCCGTAATCGTAACATACGCCCCGTAATCGTAATATACGCCCCGTAATCGTAATATACGCCCCGTGATCGTAATATACGCCACAATGGCGTAAATTACGATTACGTGCCGTAAATTACTCCCCGGCGGCGGACGTAAAGTTAGTAGTCTTAAATCAAATCTGTGAATCCCGAAAGTAGTAAGTTTATTCTGTGAATCCCGAAAGTAGTAAGTTTATTCTGTGAATCCCGAAAGTACTAAGTGCATTCTGTGAATACCAAATTGTAGTAAGTGCATTCTGTGAATACCAAATTGTAGTAAGTTTAGGATTTTGTCTTAAGTTCATTCTGTGAATCGGGCCCACTGTGAGTACATTATGATCACTGTGACTGCAGGGTGAGTGGGTGAATGTTGTGAGTGCATGGTGATCAGTGTGAGTGCATTGTGATCAGTGTGAGTGCATTATGATCACTGTGAGTGCAGGGTGAGCGGGTGAATGGTGTGAGTGCATGGTGATCAATGTGAGTGCAGGGTGAGCGGGTGAATGATGTGAGTGCATTTTGATCAGTGTGAGTGCATTGTGATCACTGTAGGTGCAGGGTGAGTGGGTGAATGTTGTGAGTGCATAGTGATCAGTGTGAGTGCACTGTGATCAGAGTGAGTGCATTAATTGTGATCACTGTGAGTACAGGGTGAGCGGGTGAATGGTGTGAGTGCATGGTGATTGGTGTGAGTGCAAGGTGAGCGGGTGAATGATGTGAGTGCATGGTGATCAGTGTGAGTGCATTGTGATCACTGTGAGTGCAGGGTGAGTGGATGAATGTTGTGAGTGCATGGCGATCAGTGTGAATGCACTGCGATCAGTGTGAGTGCATTGTGATCACTGTGAGTGCAGGGTGAGCGGGTCAATAGTGTGAGTGCATGGTGATTGGTGTGAGTGCATGGTGATTGGTGTGAGTGCATGGTGATCGGTGTGAGTGCATGGTGATCAGTGTGAGTGTATGGTGATCAGTGTGAGTGCATGGTGATCAGTGTGAGCACATGGTGATCAGTGTGAGTGCAGGGTGAGCGGGTGAATAGTGTGAGTGCATTGTGATCAGTGTGAGTGCATTGTGATTGCTGTGAGTGCATGGTGATCAGTGTGAGTGCATTGTGATCGCTATGAGTGCATTGTGATCGCTATGAGTGCATGGTGATCGCTATGAGTGCATGGTGATCAGTGTGAGTGCATTGTGATCGCTGGGAGTGCAGGGTGAACGGGAAAGTGAAGGCGAGAATGAGAAGTGAGTAGTCTGAAAGCAGGGTGCATTCCCAGAAACTTGAAGCGTAGGGTTTCAGATATAAGTTAAACTATTGCTATAATGGCATTAATCAGGGTTCGAGGGTGGAGGAAATAAATAATGTGCTGATCCTGCAACAAACTTCCAGTCTAATGATTAGGGTTACCAGCTCATTATTTTGATGGCCCGGAAATAAGCAGTCACCTACCTGTATTTTTTGCACTTATCTGTGAATACTTAGAACAGCAAATATAAATAGAAAGCACGTTTAATTGTGCTCTAGGGATGCCTCGATGATCCATGACTAAATATTAAAGAGAATAAAGACAGAAAAGTCACATAACTAATTAATACATAATATATATATATATTTTTTAAATTTCAAAAACCTTTATTAGTATAAAAAGGCAGTACAAGTTAGCCAGTCCTTGAACAGGTGGCACAAAAATAAACCATGTGTAGACTGTACGCAGTACAACATCAAAACTCTGGTGTACATATCAAGTGTCTGTCATCAGAGGTCAGATAAAATCTTTATAGGCGTTAGAGTAGAACAATAAGAGTTACCTTAACAGAGAGTAGTCATTTTCAGTGTAATCATAAAGACAGAGAGAGGAATGAGATTCAGAAGATATTACATGAATCTTATTTGTAATCCCATTCATAATCAGCATATGTAGTTTCTTTCCCACATTCAACTATATCTTTACATAAATAGTCTTGAATCGAGGAATCAAAAGCATAAACAACAGGTGGCGAAAGATAGTTACGTAGAATTTTTACAATGGTGGAATTGAAAATTTATCAAGCAGTTGGCAATGTGCAGTGGGAGATGTGATGATTTTGGGATCCTCCCTAACCTAGGGGGAGTACCAAACAGATGCCTTGAAAACAAAAAAGCACATCTTATTAAACGATTTAGTTGTGGTCCCCTCCTCTTAGGACAAACCCAAACACAGTTATTGGCAAAAAAACATTCCCAACTGTAAAGACTAGGAACACAGTGGATGAAGTGGAAAAGTACTTTATTCAGTATATAACAACCCCAGATGCATCCATGGACAGCTTCCTCAGCAACCGTCTCTCCTTGGACTGCTCCCTGGATTCCACACTCTGGAATCCAGTGAGCATAGAGTGACACTTGGAACATTACAGCATCATTAAGAATATGTCAAGATACAACATATCTCCCCTCCTATAAAATATACAAAATAACTATATATATATATACATGTGACTAACTTTTAAAAGAAAATTAAAACTAATGTACTACAAACTTATATTTCTCTTGTATGCATCTATAGTGTACTTAAATTATGAACATATGAAATCCTTCATCCATAATGGTTTGCACTTGGGCCTAGCTGAAGAAACACTGGGCCTAGCTGAAGAAACACATGCAGAAATAGGCACATCTTCTCTCTTTGCAGAAAATGTTTCCGAATGACCAATTTTTTGACCATCAATTTGTTTGCATTCCAGATCATTACATTTCGTTATACTTCTTATATTCCATTGTTTCCCATCATCCAATTTCACTATATTTCCACATACATATACGATTTGTTTGGGTTTAGACCACTTGGAAGAACCAGGTTTTCGATTCCCCATCAGCTGTGAGCGTACCCAATCACCTACTTTAAATGCTCTGATATTACGATTAATCTTGACATTGTGCTCTTGTACATATTTGTTTTGATATTGTTGCACTTTATTCACTAATTCTTTACTATCAACTTTTTCTGTAAGATCTCTTGACATCCATTTTGGTTTGACCTTTGATCCAGCCACACGCCCTTTTAACAAGGCAAAAGGAGATTTTCCCGTGGCCGTATGAGGAGTGTTTCTATAACACCATAACATTTCTTTAACAGCTATTTTGCAATTTTCATCATTATTGTTGGCGAGTTGAATGCATTCTTTTAATACCCGGTTGAACCTTTCTACTAAAACATTTTCTCTTGGATTGTATACAGAAGTGGTAATGTGTTTTATGCCAACTTGGTTTAAATAAACAGAGAATTCTTCAGCTATAAACTGTGGACCATTATCTGATAAGATGATGCTCGGATAGCCCTCTCTACGAAAAATTTCCTCACAAAATTCAATTACATTGGAAGACTTAATATCCTTTAGAAAAGCTACTTCAGGCCACTTGGAGTGAAAATCCATTAGTACAATTGCAAACTTTTTTTCAATTCCTTTAACATGAAATGGACCACAAATATCAATGGCGACTTTGTCCCAAGGTCCATCCGGAAAAACAGTTGCCGAAATTGTGGTTTCTTGAGATTTGTGAGATTTATCACTGCACATGCAGACTAAACAATTCCGAACACATCTATCTATGTCTTTATCCATACCAACCCACCAAAAATCATTCCTAGCTCTCCTTTTCATGCTAGTCATTCCACTATGACCTTCATGTAACAAACACAACATCTTGTCTCGTAGTGTTAAGGGTACTACCAATCTGTCGCCCCTTCTAAGTATGCCATCATTAAAAGATAACTCATGCCAAATCATTTTATAATCAGCTAGAATGGACTTATCCAAGGTTGATAAATCAACACCAAGATGAAGATTGTTAATAATTTGTTGCAATACCATGTCATCAGTCACAGCTTGAACCCATTCTTGTTTACTAAATGCATTGTTGCACGATTCTTCAATATTGGCTACTAACCATTCATCATTATCTTCTACTGTATGATCATTGTCGCTGGATAAAGGAAGACGTGATAAACAGTCTGCATTAATATTCTTGTGACCAGGAACATAGTTATTTTGAAAATTGTATCCCTGTAACCTGTATAACCATTTGGCTATTCTAGGTGTAGCCCTTGAGGCACCCTTTGTGGTAAAAATATCAATAAGAGGCCTGTGATCTGTTCTCAATTCAAATGCAGTTCCCCAAATAAAAGTTTTAAAATGGTCTACACCCCACCAACATGCCAGCGCTTCCTTTTCAATTACAGAATACGAAGGTTCAGCACCTCTCAGTGTGCGAGATGCAAAAGCTATTATACATTCAACTCCACTATGCTTTTGCATTAGAACAGCGCCTAAACCGTATGCACTAGAGTCCACGACAATTATGGAAGTGTGATTTGGATCATACGGCTTAAGAGCAACTGCTTTAGTGATGTCTTTTTTTGATATTGTCAAATGCTTGTTGACATGATGTGGACCATACAAAAGAAACACCTTTTTTCATCAACATCCTCAAAGTATACACTTTGTCAGCAAAATTTGGGACAAATTTAGAATAGTATTCTGCAAGTCCCAAAAATGACCGTAATTGGTCTTTATTGATAGGATGAGGTGCTTTTTCGATGGCATCTAATAATTTTATTTTAGGTTTCACACCTTCATTGGAAATTGTATGTCCTAGATAATCTATTTCTTTCACTCCAAACTTGCATTTTTCACCACATACAGTCAAACCGGCATGTTGTAATTTCTGCAGAACACTGTGTACTGCTTTGTCATGAGAACATGCATCTTTGCCCCAAATGAGAACATCATCTTGAAATATTCTTACATTCGGTTCATCCTTCAAAATACTACACATAACTCTTTGAAATACAGAAGACGCAGATGCCAACCCAAATGGCATTCTGAGATATTGAAAGGCACCTTCGGGTGTAATAAAAGACGTTAAATGTCTGGATTCTGCATGTAATTTGATTTGATGATATGCATTTGATAAGTCAATTGACGAGAAGTACATGGCATCTTTAATACTGGATATCATCTCATTGATATGTGGTAGAGGATGTCGGTCAACCCAAATATTTTTATTTAAATCTCTCAGGTCCACACACATCCTGATTTTGCCATTGGGTTTGCGGGCCAAAACAATGGGACTAAGCCAATCTGAGGCTTCAATAGGTTCTATTACTTTAGCATTACATAATCTATTCAATTCTTCTTTTAAAGGTTCTCTTAAGGCAAATGGTACATTTCTTACCTTATGTACTGCAGGTACACTGTCTTTTTTCAATATTATCTTATGCTCAAATTTGACTAAGCATCCTAAATCCTTGCTAAACAATTGGGGAAAAATTGATTCCCATTTGGAAGAAGATTCCCCATTGGTTAATAATACCTGTTCATAATAATCTTCATATAACACTACTTGATCAGGATGATTGGGATTTAATAACAATCCCATTTTTTTAAGATCTTTCCAACTCAATAATGGTCGACCTTGTTCGACAACATACACTTTGGTTGAACAAGATCTTCCCTTGAAGGTCAATTGTGCTTCAAAATTACCTATTACAGGTAACTTTATTCCACAATATCCTTTAGGTCGAACATCAGATGATATCAAGGTGTACTTGTTACCATTTTCCCACATGTTTTTGTCAATGATAGTATATGGCGAACAAGAGTCTGCCCAAAGGGACATATATACTTGGTTTATCAGTACTTCACATTTCGGAGGACAGTAATCTTCAGAAATATCATTTACAGAATCCAGTGGATGAAGTGGAAAAGTACTTTATTCAGTATATAACAACCCCAGATGCATCCATGGACAGCTTCCTCAGCAACCGTCTCTCCTTGGACTGCTCCCTGGATTCCACACTCTGGAATCCAGTGAGCATAGAGTGACACTTGGAACATTACAGCATCATTAAGAATATGTCAAGATACAACACCAACCAAAGGCCCTGGAAAGCATTATGGGATGAAATTAGCAGTGGGAAGTGAATATTATATAGTATACAATATCAAAAGAATTCTACAAAGAGCTGCAGTTCCACTGGTCTAGGATGTCCCTCACGAGTCAAATACAAATGATTAATGAAAGGGTTTCAATGGTTTTGCATTTGACTCGTGAGGGACATCTAGGGACGACCAGTGGAACTACAGCTTGATGTAAGAATAATTTCAATGCTTTGCATTTGACTTGTGAGGGACATCTAGGGACGCCCAGTGGAACTGCAGGTCTTTGTAGAATTATTTTGATATTGGATACTATAATATTCACTGCCACTGCTAATCTTGTCCCATAATGCTTTGCAGGGCCTTTAGTTGGGATTATTTTTTGCCAATAACTGTGCTTGGGGTGGTCCTAAAATGATGGGATCACCACTGAAGTTCAACAAAATGTGCTTTTTGTTTATGCTCTTTGTGTTCAAGGCATCTGCTTGGTGCTCCCCCTAGGTTAGGGAGGACCCCTAAATCATCAGCTCCCTCATTACCAAATGTTTAATTGTAGAAGTTTATTTTTGTGAATTGATTATATGCTTTTAAGCATGGATAATTGCTTTTTCAAAGCATCTGAGAATATCTATGTGAATAAGCCACTCAATGTTCTTTTCAAATAAAGTCATATAGAAAATATATACTCCTTGCCTGTCTGCTGCTCGACATCCGGCGCGTAAATTTTTTAAATACCGTATATTTTTTACATTTATATAGCCTATGTCCATCTGCACACCCTGACAATTTCAACGATGTATCGGGTGTGTGGATTGGCGCTGTGGTTCCCGAGTTTACCCGCCTCAAAGGTTCAAAGTTCTTCCTTTATAATAGTAGTATAGATTTCTTTACTATTTCATTTCTCTCTCCTCTTCATCTTTAATATTAAATCCTTTCATTTCCACACACTTTTCATGTTACTTAGGTTGATGGTGAGGTGTCATTTTCTTCTTTTCCTTGGACCCTCGGGCCAATGAAAAGTTCTCAATAAACATACAAAGATGAGAGAAGTTGTTCAGAGGTTTATTCATTGACACCCCTTCCATCAGCTACCTCAGGATTAACTGACTCTTGAAGAACATCCATAACCACAGCATTCTAGGTTCCTCAGAACCTTCACAAATGTAGAAGATAGATAGAGGACACTACACACAGTGCACCAGCACAAGGAGAGAGCAGAAATGCTCCAAATATTTGTAAATGTGGAACATTTCTGCTCTCTCCCTCTGCTTTGCTTGCTGCCTTGGTTTGTGTGAAAGATTAGCAAATCTGCCTATTGTGAAGGAAAACAGGAGAAGTTCTGGTTTTCGTTCTGTCGATTTATTTGTAGTCCAAAGCACCCACGACCGGAGCCATCCAGCCACCGAGGATCCAACCACCGTCCAGCGTTGCTAGGATTCTCGGCAACCAGGTGGCAACGCTTGAGAATGTAGGATGGAACATAAGGAACAATAGCAATGACTACGGGCCCGATTCACAGAACTAATTTAAGACAAAATCCTAACTTCTGTGAATACCAAAAGTAGTATGTTTAGGATTTTGTCTTAAGTTAGTTCTGTGAATCGGGCCCCATGAGTCTCGTGGAAGCACGTGACTCATGGTGAAACATAAGGTAATAGCACTGAAAAATAAGGTAAAAACATTACAGATATATGATGGCATTACAACACTGCCCCTAAGCGTATTGCTCCTAGGATTTTAGGGGCAGATTTACAAGACCCGTGCGCCACTTTTGCATCGTTTTCCCCATGTTAAAAATTATGCAAAAGTGGCGCAGTGGTCTTGTAAATCTGCCCCTTAGTACTTTCTCTCTATGTGAGTGATTTTCAGTGATTACATGGTTGAAGATGCATGGCCTGGTTAGGCCAGGGCTCACTGGGGCGTTTAATTTGAGGCACTGGTTGCTGGTGGGGTCCACTGGCGCTCATTATAGGGACTGGCATGTATCATCAAACTTTCATCCAGAGCAAAATAGAGAAAACCAGAGCAAAATACTTAAGAGCTAATATTGGTGAAAATGAAAGGGAGACAAATTAATTTACAATAAACAAAAGCAAAGATAGTCATACAATTCTTTATGACTCCCCACTCTCGCTGCACAAATACACACACCAACATTCAAGGGACTTTTTGACGCTATTGTTGATTTTTACATTATACCATGAAAACGAAAAGAATTCCCAACGGTTCACAGGCGCCACACGAGGTGCAAGTGATTAAGGCCTATGCACAACAGCCATCTTAATTTCACTGTAATGAGACTTTCCGTATTTTAAGTGAAAAATATATACCCTGGAAAGATAGAACGACTAACAAAACAAGTTTAGTAAGCAGATACACTTATTATAAAACGCATGCGCTTTTATGAAAATGAAAGTCTACAGAAAATAAATGGTGAAAATCTAGTAAATGCATCCTAAGTATGCAGACATATCCCAAAGGATTGTGGGTATGACGATTAAAAGGCTATGAGACCCACGCATGCTCAATGGAGAAGGCGTGATCTTGTAGCCCTCCCCACCTCTAAACTTAAACATTGGACTCGGATGTGGCCTCTGTTCCCGCTCAGGCGCACGTGCGGCTGCTGAGGCCAAGCTCCCGGTCCAGGATCTTGCTCCTCTGTGGAAGTGGATGGGAAATAACGTACACAAGCTGCAGTCCCACCGACAGCCGACAGAGGGCCTACTGCTGCACCCTCAAAACACAACAAATGTACCATTCATTTGGTGATGATGCAGATATCGGCAGGACACGCAGTTATGTCCAAAGTGGATTCATGTTTGTGCGGAAACAGATCCCACATGTAGTGTCCTGCTGGACACGTTCTAGTCTTTTTGCAAATCTGATTGGAGCGTGAATGGTGTTGGAAGAATGTGTGTGCGAGTGAATATTGTGGCTTTGAACGATGCACTGCAATTACACTGTAATACTGTTTGGTTTAGCACCATCTCCTCCATCGCGGACAATGTTAACGCCCACATCTTGCCCCTCTAAATGTTAACGCCCACATCTAACGCCCACATCTCCTCGCATCGTGGACAATGTTAACGCCCACATCTTGCCCCTCTGACAATGTTAACGCCCGCATCTTGCCCCTCTAAATGTTAACGCCCACATCTAACGCCCACATCTCCTCGCATCGTGGACAATGTTAACGCCCACATCTTGCCCCTCTGACAATGTTAACGCCCACATCTTTTCACATGTTAACGCCCAACACCCACAAGGGACTACTTTACCACTGAGGGCGCCCCTCCTTTTTTAATGTATATGGTGTCCATATATATAGCCTATGTCTATCTCCTGGACCTCCCCTTTCCAACGCTGTATTGGGTGTTGAGATTGGTGGTGTACTTTTCAAGTTTACCCGCCTCAAAGGACACAGTTCTCTCTTTATAATAGTAGTATAGATTGATGGAGCGAGGTACAGAAGATTTTGTGTGTACCCCATTCAGATCAATCACCCCTATAACAAAGTAATATATTAATGTTGATTGCTGTGTATTAATAAAAACACAGAACTAACTTTAGACAAATTCCTAAACTTACTACTTTTGGTATTTACAGAAGTTGGGATTTTGTCTTAACACAGACTTAAGACAGAATCCTAACTTAAGTCTGTCTTAAGTCTGTCTTAAGACAAAATCCTAACTTCTGTGAATACCAAAAGTAGTAAGTTTAGGATTTTGTTTTAAGTTAGGTCTGTGAATCTGGCCCACACACATTACATGTGGGAAATGCTTTGCACTAACATGTTTGATTAACATATTAATTAATGATGTAAAACGCATGTTTAATCTATTATGTGCATTTAAGTGGTGTAATAATGCATGTCTGTGTTGTAATGTGCATTGTGCATTTGCATGCTGTTTTTCTGCTTCATTTTAATGGCTTGCAGTGTGATGCTTTTCTGCTAGGTAACAGTTTTAAAGGATAAATATTAGCACTGGTGGTTGGGGGGACAGAAAACACATATATTCTGTGTATTTACATTTTCTTTTTCTGTTTATCGTAGTTTTGGTGGGTTGCCAATTCAAAAATTGCTTCGCTTTTCCCAGTTCTGCGCAGTTGAGCAACCTCACATCATTTTGCAGAAAGAAACTCGTCCATGCTCTGTCTTCACTGAGAACATTTTGCAACTTTAGCTAACTATGATTCGAGGCCACTTGATATGAACGCTGGTGAGTGGCTGCGGGCCAAAGTGATAACCACGAGAACAGCTAAATGTCTGCCAAGGACAAAAGCAAAGTGCCTTCCAAAAAATGACCACGTGGAAACAGCTGAATCACTGAAAATGAACATTTAAAAAGGCCTGATGAGGAACACGAACTGTCGAACGTGTATTTATCAGTTTGTCAAACAAAGTTATTCACGGACATCCTGGAAATTGAGAAATGCATGAACAGTCGAATTTGGATCTGTCAGTCTTTTAATCAGGTAGTTATTCATGGATCCTGAAAGTTAAGCAATACATTGTTGATTAACGAACATCCTGAGAGCTAATAATTGCACTGTCATGACCAATCAGAGAAAGGGAAAACGAAAAGAGTTGAAACATTTGAAGGTAGAAAGCCAGCAAATACAGTATACACATCAGAGTAAAATTGGGGTTTACTGTCACAGGTGCTGATCGCAGAGAGAGATGCTTTCTGCACTGCAGCTGTTTGCAGAGAATGCTGGGAGCCTGAAACTATGCCAAAAGGCTCACTGATAAACTCCTGTAGGTTGGAGATTTGTAACGGGACACTAGACCTGGGAAAAAGACTGCGTCCGGGGAGGCCTGGGTTAGTAAGTATAGCTTTGGGGTTTAGTACTGGGTAGGCAGGTGTTTAGTGTAGAAATCTTTAGAATTAAATGCATGTTTTAACTTTGGTTTCACTGATCTTTTTCATGAAGAATTTCTCTTTCAGTTACATGACCATGGTTTGATGTTTTATTTTAGAGAATAATGCAATTAATGTCACCCTGAATTTTCTCTTCATGATTTTTATTAAGTTTTTCTTGATTTATTTCCTGAATAAATAGCAATGCTCAGTAAGAATTAATAATGACAGAATAAATGCTAATTTCCTATTATGCAAATTAATTATATAAAATCTTTTAAATGATTTCGGGTGTTTGTGATTCTTTAGAGTCAATTATTTATGCAAATCAATGTATTGTTGTAGTGAGGTTAAGCTGGTCTTGACAATCACCTTCAACTTGCTCAACTAATTGGTCCATCGACCTAAGTGGCGGGGTACATTGATGCATAGATTAGTTTAGTAGGATTATTGAGGCAAACAAATGTTGGTGTTAAAAATCTGTGCTTAGAGGTATCCAGTCATAGGAAAGAATACACTCAACCCATTTTGTTTATAGATATATTTGCAAGGGTCTGGGGTAAAGTGTGTGTGTGTGACTAGGTGTGTTGTACTTCAGTGTAATGGGCCCCACAGGAGTGACCTAGACCCTGGGTTGGTGATATTTCTGGGTGAGCGCTGCAACATTATCACATACAAATCCAAAGTTGGCCAACACAAATCCCAAAAATCAAAAGCCACAGTAAGTGTTACTAAACTACCTTACCAATCCCAGGCATCAAAACCAACACAGCGATTTTGTTTATCATCCATGCAGCCATCCAGTGTTGCTTTTATAGCGTGCTCGTGTATACTGTACACTACATTGTGTAGTAGTGCGCCTCAGCAAGGCCTACCAATGCTAGGGGTTCCCCCTTCTCAGCACAGAGTCCTCAGCCCATAGAATAGAAGTTGGCACAGAAACTGGAATAGAAAATACAAGATTTATTCAACCTCATGAGGTGGAACTACATTCACACAGCACCCTTCAGTAAAGTATGAAGGAGCACACTGAATGGAAGGAGTTTGGTCCTTTTATACCCCCATAGGGGCTCAAAAGAAGGCGGTACAAGTACAAGAAGAAGGTTTTAGGTACATATAAGGTCATACAAGTGGGAGGATCTAACAGTTGCTAATTCTGGTGAACACATCCTGACAGTTACAGACTAGGGACAGCTACAAGGACAGCTGCAAGCTCAACTGAGCATGTGCGAAGCAGAAGAGGCTAAATATAACCTAACTCTAGGCAGATTTGAAGGGCAGACAACAGCAAGGTAGGACAGAGCACATGGCATGCACGTGGTAGCACATGGTAAACAAGATGGCTGCCAGAAATACAAAATGGATTCCACAAAACGGACAAGATAGCCTCTGAGTACAGGATGGCTTCTGCTAATGCTAACCCAATCGCTGCCAAATTACAACAATAGGAGAGGTCTTAGTTTTTCTTATGTTTCCCCACCTTAGTGTTTTACATACGGCGACTTGATACGAAGGGTTCATCCAGATCTGTGTGGCATAAGTGAGTGGCTACTTGGTAGCCTTTTTTATTGATACTTTTCTCTCCCTGCTGGCACAGTAAGGTTGGGTGAAATACGACCTAACTTCACAGTACACCTGACTTAGGGGTCCTTACGTTGTTTGTGTGTGAATTGTCTTCTTTGGGTGTACACTTGTGGTTGTCGTGGAACACTGATGTCTTGTTTAGATCTTTTAGCATCTGGGGATGTGCTTGACTGTTGTTGAAGCACTTGGACACTTTTCAATTACTGATTTCTATTATTGATTTTTATTTAGTTTCCTTTCTCCCTCCCTAGCTTGAGTTGATTTTTCACTTTTCGTTGTGCCGGTGACAAACTTTGGGATGATGGTGGCACAGAGAGTATGACAGGTTGTTGTAAGGGTGCGCACTTCATGTGTGATTATATGTATTTCTGTAGGTCCTTGAATCACCTTGTCCTGAGGAGGCCAAGACTGGTCGGAAGGCTGAAACGCGACCGCGTCACCACTTTACACAAAGAGGAGTCTGATCAAATTATTAAAATCAATTTGGAATTATATTCATTGACACAATCTTCACATTTAGGTTCTACATCTAATCGAACCGATTGTGTTTGACTACCTCGAAGTGTACTTCCTAGAATGAATTGGAGGGTCCTCAGTTTTTGCTTTAATTTCTTCTGGATGTAAAGGAACTTTTTGATTACGTTTCAATTGTATGAATTCTGTCTATTTGTTTATTCTTGTTGTATATATTTGTGTACATATGTATGTATATATGTGTATTACGTAAATTTGAAATTTATGCAAAGTTAGAGAATAAAAATTCCCTTTGATTACTATAAATAAAATATGTAATCACGTCTTCAATGATATGTGATGGTATTTACATTTAGATTTCATTTCATTTCATATATCTTTATTTCAGCAAATTCAGCCATAAAAGACGTTCCAGACATAGTTAAAATAACAATATGCATGGATGACACATAAATTCAAGTAACAAACAGTGTACGTTAGCAGGAATTTAGGGGCAAGTAGATATAAAAAAAGGCCTCAAATATTATAGCATAAAAGCATAAAATTTACAGTATGACCTTACAGTCCTCTGTGACTATTGTCAATAAAGTGCTAATGTAAACAGTTTTATGCAGTAGTAATTAAAAACCTACGCTAATGCCACATAGCTGCGAGAAATTTTGATACAGCAAATACTGTGGGCCCGATTCACAGAATGAATTTAAGACTCAATCCTAAACTTACTACTATTTTGGTATTCACAGATGCACTTACTACTTTTGGCATTCACAGAATGAACTTACTACTTTTGGTATTTACAGAAGTTAGTATTTTGTCTTCAGTCTGTCTTAAGTTTGTCTTAAGACAAACTTAAGACACAATCCTAACTCCTGTGAATACCAAAAGTAGTAATTTCATTCTGTGAATGCCAAATGTAGTAAGTGCATTCTGTGAATACCAAAATAGTAGTAAGTTTAGGATTGAGTCTTAAGTTCATTCTGCGAATCGGGCCCAATGGGTCTGGTTAACTCTGTTTTAAAAATTCTGTATGCTTGCATGCAATGTGTAAAACCGAGATTTTTGCACAAAGGTATGAGCCAGTACCTCCTAGACTTTCTATAGACTGGGCAAAAGAAAAGAATGTGAAAATCATTTTCTATTTCACAGTTACATCCCGGGCAGTTTTTTGGGAATGTTGCAGACCATCTACTGGCAAAGGCTCTGATCGGTAAGGTGATATATCTCCATTGTAGGTACAGTTTTCTAGTTACAATAGGATAAATGTCACCCATGGCTGACTCAAAGTGATAAAAATCTTTAACCATTAAGAAGGATTCAGACAGGGTGCCGATGTGGGTGTTGTGAAGAACGGCGGTTAGTTTGCTGTCGTAGAACAGTCTCGCCAGGTGCTTACGTGAGACCGCATTACAGCCGGACACAGGGTCGGACCACAGTGCTGGTACTCTCAAATTCTCACATTCGTTCTTAATGTACATAAGCCATGGAATTTTCCCTGCATTGGGTAGACTTAGGATTTCTTGGAGTTTCTGCCTGTAATTTAAAAGCTCAGGAGTTGTCCAGAGTCTACGCCAGAATATTAACGGTTCGAGGCCTAGTTCCTCATCTATCGATCTGAGGCCCAAATCGAGCCTCAATGGTAGGAGGGGAGTGCTAGATGGTAAGGCCAGCAGTTGCCTTAAAAATTTGTTTTCAGTGTTAGTGATACCGGGCCTACATGAATAGCCCCAAAGTTCCCCGCCATAGATAACCGCCCCCCTCGCTTGCATTTTATAAATCTCCAGGGGTGGACCGATGGGTTTAATGGTCGACGTGTTGGAGAGCTTGAGGATACCTCCTGCAAATTGGGCCAATTTCAGTTGGGATTTAGTTGGCTGGGGTGCCCACGTCATGCTCTCATTTAAGGTTACCCCCAAATACTCGAAAGTCTGGACCCTTTCCAATCTAGTGGTACCTATGCTAGGATTTGAACGGTTGGTGGCAGGGGGATTAAAGATCATAAATTTGGTTTTAAGGGTGTTGATCTCCAAGCCCCGCTCGCCACAGATTGCCTCAAATCCATCCAACACACGTTGTATCCCCATTGGAGATTTAGACAGCAAGAGGGTGTCATCTGCAAACATAATCGCAGGCACCCTACTACCTGCAAGCTTAGGTGCATCAATGTCCGATTCTCCATTCAAATGGGCGATTACCCCGTTGACGTAGAGGCAAAACAGGGTGGGTGCCAAAACACACCCCTGTCTTACCCCCCTATCAACGGGGAATCGGGATGACAGCATTCCATTCTTCCCTCACCTAACCTGGGCGAAATTCGCCTCGTGGAGCCTCATTAATATATTCAACAGTTGATGTGGGATACCCAGCTCAAGAAGCACAGATCATAATTTCCCCCGGGGCACCAAATCAAAGGCAGCACGTAGATCCACAAAGCCCGTGTAAAGGCTGCCGCCCTCTATTCTGAAGGATTTCCAAAACAATAGGGTCAGGCGAAAAATTTGATCCGTGGTAGAAGTATTTTTTCTAAACCCTACCTGATAGGGACTATTAATTGAATGGTCATCTATCCAGTCCTGTAGGCGGTCTAAAATCAGCCCTGCAAAGACCTTCTGTGGCACGTCAATAAGGCTGATAGGCCTGTAGTTGGCTGGGAGCAGAGGAGAACCCTTCTTAAAAATAGGGACTATTTCTGCGCCCAGCCAAGTACAGGTTACCGCCATTCCATTCAGAACTGCATTAAAGATAACGCATAAATAAGGGCCCCATACCTTAGGTTCATATTTGAAGAGGTCGCCCCGGCAGTTTATCCAGACCCGGGGCTTTTCCAGAAGCGAGTTTGGATATCGCAGCACAAACCTCCTCCGTAGTAAAATCAACCTCCTCAAACTGTGGGATAGATGAGAACAGCGTCAATTCCGTGTCCCCAACTGTCCCACCATCGGCCACTGAATACAGGGCATGGAAATGCTTTTCCCACACTTCAGCTGCTGTGTTTGGTTCAATAGCTGATAGTGGCTCACCGGACCCCATATTCACAATTGACCAAAATTTACGCGAATCCCTGGTGGTAAGGGCAACAGTCAAATTGGCCCACTTGTCATGGTCCCATTCTGCCTTAGCACAGTTAATCAGGCGTTTATATTCTGATCTCCTGGCTTTAATATTTTATTTGTTATTGTTGTGTTTCAGAGCCGTAACTCACTCTGCTTTTGCCTTTCTACAGGCAGCATTGTACCACCAACTTATTTGATGCTTTCTGTTCAGTTTGGTCGCGCAAGGATTAAATTCCTCTGTTAAGGTGCATGTCAGATCCACGTGAAGGGCTTGAAGCTTATTATAAAAGTCCGGGAGATGAGGTTGAGCAATTAGGGCACCAACCTCTTCAAGTGCGGCCATTATCCAGAAGTACAGCTTGCATACATCTTCGGGGTGCGCTGCTAGTTTATACCACCTGACTCGACATCTGACGTTGGATAGAGTCATCCTGATGTCAGTGTCATCATACCCATTGGAGGTATCTTTACCAATTCCAGGCAGAGTCAATTCCAAGATTAGCGCATTATGATCACTCTCGACTCTTGAGGAAACCTTAAAATCTCTAACCCTGGGCCATAGTCTGGTTTCGACTAGTATATAATCCAACCGTGACTCCTGTCCAGGTTTATTGTACGTGCACTTGGGCGGTATGTCCGATTGCACACAACCATTACAGGCCCTGATTGAGTGGTTGAGTGTTAATGCCGTAATTTGAATGGCAAGAGGCGTCCATGACCTAGGCGAAGGCGCCTCGGTTGCTGGTATTGACCAGTAGTCATCTTCTTCTGAGGATACGCCATTCCTCAAGCCTGTTAGGGGCTCGAAGTGGCAATTCAGATCGCCCCCTACCAGAAAAAAAGTATCACTAGTGATGATATTTAAAAAGTTTGGGCCCGATTCACAGAATGAACTTAAGACTCAATCCTAAACTTACTACTATTTTGGTATTCACAGAATGCACTTACTACTTTTGGCATTCACAGAATGAACTTACTACTTTTGGTATTCACAGAAGTTAGGATTTTGTCTTTAGTTTGTCTTAAGACAAACTTAAGACAGACTTAAGACAAACTTAAGACAGACTTAAGACAAAATCCTAACTTCTGTGAATGCCAAAAGTAGTAAGTGCATTCTGTGAATACCAAAATAGTAGTAAGTTTAGGATTGAGTCTTAAGTTAATTCTGTGAATCGGGCCCATGGACCGTTCCTCGATGGTTTTTGACTCACTAGTTATGACCAGAGCAAGCTTAAAGGCATTAGGCCATTCTAGAACAACACATTGGACATCGTCAGAGAGCGTAATTTACTGACTTGGCCTTACATCCCAGGTGGGAACCCACCCAAATGGTGAGGCCACCTGACGGGGTTCCTTCCCCCCCCCTACGTGCCGGGACATTAAATGAAGCAAACCCAGCACGTATTTGGTCCTCTCTAGCCCAAGTCTCCTGGAAGAGACATACGTCATTTTTATCTATAAGCGATCCCCACTCCGGGCAAGCCATTTTGTTGGGCAGGCCTGCTAGGTTCCAAGACAGTACCATTAGTACACCTAAGTTACCACTGGTGAGAGGACACCCTTCCCGGGCCCAATTCATTTGCTCTTACAATAGAAGCGTAGCCTAATGGAATAGATAGGATATTTGGGCCTGCAGCCGTATTAGGCTGGTCTGTAATAAGGGAACGTGGGCTGGCTTGTGGCAGTGGGAAAGTAATGGGATCCAGACTCCTGCCTACAGTCCTGTCTCCTCGATTACTGGTGAGCCCACTTGTCATAATAACAAGGTTCTTGAGTCCAGCCGCTAGACTGGGACCCATAGAGACCGCTTGCTTGTTCTGCAGTCAATCAACCATATCCAGATAGCTACACCGATTATAGTCTGAGAAGTGGGTGGACAAGTGTGGCTGTTCAGCCCATTCCCTATTCGCCCTGCGCACCCCTCCCGCTTCCACTCTCACCCAGTCCGCCTCCGACCCAACATTGGGGCACAAAGAAGCAGGTGGGTAAAAGTAAGATGGGGGAGTGACTGTATAGTTGTCTCAGAGTCACGATACGGCCAGTCACATACATGGGTTACAGTCCTCGGGTCCCTGAAGTTAACCAAAATGCAGTCGCCAGTGAATTTTTGGGGCCTGCGGCCCACCCAGGACACCCTTCAAACCATCAGAATCTTACTACAAGTGTGGGCTGGAAGAGGTCTATTTTTATTTAACCAGTCCGCAACTTTATTTTTAAGGGACATGAAGGATTCCCTGGCTGTGTCATTTAACTCAGGAACCCCCGTTAGGACCACTACATAGGGGCTTGAGTCTGGGGGTAAGTCAATTGTAACTTTCTTTGTTGGAATACACCTCACTTGGGTGTTTGGTAGAAGAACGGTTCCTATAGGAAATACATGCCACTAAGTGACCCGGAGTCAATTGAGAGTTGGGATTATGAATTATTGCTCCCTCCTGGGTGTTGTTAGACCCCTCACCTACCAACATGCTCTTATCGGTTTTCAGGCGGTTTGCTGTAGCTGTTGTAGCTTTTTAAATTTTTGTTACCCTCAGCTCTATCTGAGTGAGCCTAGCTTCCAAGGGATTGAGTAAAGACCTCAGAAGGGCAATCATGTTCAAATTGGATAGATCCTCCCTTCCGGGTGTTGTGAGACTAGTATTTGTCTCGCCAGGAGTCGGTGTAGGTGAGATGAGTACTGGGGGGGTGGCAGGTGCAGTGATAACTATGGGAGCCTCCTTATCATTACCCAGGCCCGCAGAGTCAGAATTATTAGAGTGTTTAGCATGCCTTGGCTTCCTCCCACCATAGGTTTGAGCACCTCGTTTCCTCTTAGGTACAGCCCCCTCCCGCTTCCCCTGTAACTGCAGAGTATTAGGCCTTTCTGGACCATCAACTACCAAAGTATCAACTGGATTAGATACTAAATTAGTCTCGGGTATGGGTGGTAGCAGAAGATCACCAGATGATGCTGCAATTCCCAAAACCTGTGTAGTCTCAACAGCCTCAGTAGTCAATAAATCATCATGGGGCGAGGGGGCTTCATTAATAGTCAAGTTCAGTCTTGGCTCAGGTGTACATGCATCCGCAATATGTCCCAGTGAGGATCTCTTTGCTGTAGCAATTTCTTGGGAGAGCCGCCGCTCCATCAAAGTTATTTCATGCGATAGCAGTGAGCTGGCTCTAATTATAAAATTATCCAATGTCCCTGCCACAGAGCCACCCGAAGTCAGTATCTTGCTTCTGCTCTCCCGCTCAGCCATTCCCCCAGCTAAATAAATTAAAAGGGTTGTGGACTTACGAGGAGTCCGTTACACCACCGGGAGCGCCAGACAGAATGAAAGATGGGTGGCCCGGTCCGGTCTCCTCCGGGCTACAACAGGATTAAACGGGCCTGCCCTTGGCTCGGGCTTCGCCTGGCGCACGCCCGCGCGCATCCCGCGGGACTAATATTAGGCGTGGTTTAAATACAGTGAATATGAGAGAGGCGGAGAGAGGCGGAAGAGGGCCCAGCTGTGTCAAGTTGGGAGGCTGCTGGTCCTCGCAGTCCTGTTCAATGCGCCTCAATGTCCCGGTAAAAGAAGCAAAGCAACATGGTGAAGTCCAGGTAGTATTTTGCTCTTCCATTTGACCAGGTCCAGTTTGGGGGGGAGACATTTGCTGATCTTCCATTCACCACTAGTTACCATGCGTTGTAAAGTCTCATCACGGTGACCTCGCCTAATGTATTGAAAGCTTGCACAGGGGGTTTAGATTGGGGGACCGCCTCAATAATGCTAGTCATGTTGGGTCCTTCTGAGTCAGCTATATTCCCCTGGTAAAGGTTAGTGTTAAAGTCCCCTGTGATAATGAGGTCCGAGTTGGGATATACTGTGGCTATATCTTCCATTATTTCGCAGAATCTGGCCAGGTGGTCTTTCTTTGTGCGGGTGTTAGGATTAATGTACACGTTTATAAGTAAAAGCGATCGCTGTCTGCTCCGTAGATTAATTTTGACCCCCAGTAGCCAGTCTTCTTTCAGGTAAAGTTGACTTAATTCGCCTTTTAGGTTATTGGATATGTATGTGGAAAGCCCGCCTTTAGGGTGGCCGAAGCGGCTGTCCCTCAGTGCCTGTTTCCGATATTCAATTAATCCTTCAATGGGGCGGCCCTCAAGTTCCCAAGTTTCCTGCAGGGCAATTGCCACATGTTCCCCCAGGAAAGACATAGTATCTTCATTTAAGGTTTTTTGATGTAGGCCGCAGATATTCCATGAGCACAGTGAAAAGGGTGGCTTCCTCTTGCTGCTGACCACACTGTGCTGTTGTGCCCCTGACGGAAGGAGTGATTTTAATGGATTGTGTGTTTTTACTGGTGAATTTGTCACAGATGTTCAATTTCGGCTTTTTGTGGCCAATCCTGGCTGTTATGTGTTCTAGTACTAGTTCTAGGAAGCTCCCAGTGGTTATGTGTTCTAATGCCAGTTCCACCATGTGCATGTTCCTGGCAGTGGCCCCCTGGCACTGCCCTGTATATAGTCCCTTGTAAACCCTGCCCGTGCCCCTGGCACCTTGTAAATTGCGTATTCCTGTCTAAGTGTGTTCGTCAATACAAAAGCTATTTTCATACATATCTTGTGTGGAGTTCCTTTTGTGGGGGGCCCGGGAGGTTGTTGCTGGGGGTGCGTGCGCAAATGCTTTACACATGACCTCCGAGATAGGCATGACTGCTCGTGCCAAGCTACCAAGGGGGTGAGCAGGGGGTTGTCTTGGCGGGTGACTTCCCTACCCTAACTAGAAATGGTGATTTCTGCCTGGCCTTGGCACAAGCCTCGGCCAACCAGGGATCCCATTTCTAACAACCATCCCAAGCACAGTTATGGGCAAAAATACAACTAAAAGGCCCTGCAAAGCATTATGGGATAAGATTAGCATCATTATTAGCATTCATGAAAGGGTTTCAATGTTTTTGAATTTTACTCATCAGGGTCGTCTTGGGATGACGAGGTGAACTACAGCTTGATGTATAATATTTTAAATGCTATTGCATTTGCCTCATCAGGGACATCTAGGGACGGCGAGGTGAACTGCAGCTTGATGTATAATATTTTAAATGCTATTGCATTTGCCTCATCAGGGACATCTAGCGATGACGAGGTGAACTGCAGCTTGATGTATAATATTTTAAATGCTATTGCATTTGCCTCATCGGGGACAACTGGGGACGGTGAGGTGAACTGCAGCTCTTTGTAGAATTATTTTGATAATATAATATTCACTTCCTACTGCTAATCTTGTCCCATAATGCTTGCAGGGGCTTGATCTCAAAATCATCACCTCTCTCACTGCTTGCTGGAAGCTAATTTCACTTTTGTGAAATGACTATATGCATTTTAGCATGTAGAAATACTTGTTATTTTACCTTGAATATATGAGGTTTCTGTTTTAATAATTGGAAATCTGACGGAACGAAATATTGCGGATTTATTGTACCAAGTTTGTGCCAATTCCGCCCACCCCTACTTTAAATACCCCTGCACCCCATAATCATAACCCACCCTTACTCTATAAAATACCCCAACACCCTTAAACACTAACCCATCTTAACCCTATAAATATACCCTGTACCCCAAAACCCAAACATAGCCCTGAACCCTATAAATACCCCTGTACCCCAAAACCCAAACCTAGCCCTAAACCCTTAAAATACCCCTGTACCCCAAAACCCAAACCTACCCCTGAACCCTAAAAATACCCCTATACCCCAAAACCCAAACCTAGTCCTGAACACTAAAAATACCCCTGTACCCCGAAACCCAAAACTATATCTGAACCCTTAAAATACCCAAACACCCCAAAACATATACCTCAGTACCCCAAAACATATACCCCTATACCCATACTTGCCTTATCCAAACATTTTTAAAAAAAACATGCTTTTATCATTCATGCATTTACAACGGGAAGTAGCATAGCTAAAGACACTATGTACTTTTCTGTACTGTGCTAAAATTACTAAATAATTGCAAAAAAGCTTCCTGTACATGACCAGATATGATAAAATAATCTCTTCTATCTTTCTATATATTTTTTTTGTCCTACCCGTCACACCCTCAGTCAGCAGGTCTGGCCAGTCTGCCACACCTGCCGGCCTCGCCCTTCAACCGAGCCGTCTCGCCTGGCCTACTTGCCCAGGGGGTACTAGGCATGGCTTATCTTTTCAGCCAACCCCGGTCTGTCCTGCTACTACCTCCATCCAGCAGCCAACCAGCCCAGCTGAAAGCGGGGAACCAATCCGCAGACAGCCATTAGCTGGTTGGCCTTGTGCCGGTCGGACCTAGGAGGGTTCGCCTGGACAGGGGGGTGACTTAGCCTTCCAGCCATGCCGTTCGGCCCAGCAGCCCAGTCTCGCCTGCTGACCTACGTAAAAAATCGCCATTCAGAGGGGACGACCAGTGGAGCTGCAGGTCTTTGCAGAATTATTTTGATATTGGATACTATAATATTCACTGCCACTGCTAATCTTGTCCCATAATGCTTTGCAGGGCCTTTGGTTGGGATTGTTTTTTGCCAATAACTGTGCTTGGGGTGGTCCTAAAATGATGGGATCACCACTGAAGTTCAACAAAATGTGCTTTTTGTTTATGCTCTTTGTGTTCAAGGCATCTGCTTGGTGCTCCCTCTAGGTTAGGGAGGACCCCAAAATCATCAGCTCTCTCATTACCTAATGTTTTCAATGTAAAAGTTAATTTATGTTGTACTAGATGTCCCTGTAGAATCAGCAGCAGCACAACCACAATACCCATGAACACTTGGGAATAACCATAGAGTCTGTCATATAAAAGGCCATGTAGAACGTCGCACTTTGTCAGGAACCACAGGATTGCCACAGTGTGTAGTCCTGTAGGTTCAGCAAAAAGACGTTATGTGGTCAGGTCTAGTTATGTTGGCATTTGGTTCCCTTCTAGCAGCAAGAAAAACTTCCTCCAAGATGGCCGCCGCAGTGGCCGTCCTTCCTCCCAGTGAAGTTGCAGTTTAGTGTATCTGGGTTCGGTGCGCGTTAGTAACTGCGCACTTCAATCTCGACCCTGAGCTGAGAAGACGTGTTCCCCGCATCTCCGCGTCAATAGTCGTGACGGGAGAGTGCAGATTTTCTGAGGAGCGAGTCAGTTGTGGCGTTTCCTGCGTCTGACTCGTTCAGTCTAGTCAGAGTTCCTGAAGTATTTCTCCTGTGTAGTAACAGTATCCCGAATTCCTTGACCGCAGCTCTCCGGTTGCCTGAAGAGACTCTGCAGTTTTCAGGTGAGAGTTTTGGCGGTTAATCAGCCTGGAGTGTGAGGTGAACAGACACGGATTCCAAGACATATTTAGTAAAGTACGAGTCAAGCAGCACAAGAATACCGTCTATATTTATTCTGTGACTAGAGTTTGAACTCAATCAGCCTATTGACTTTGACTAAAGAAGAAGAGGCAGTAGGAGAAAGTGAGAGAGACTTCGTTCCCGTTGTTTCCAGTAGTAGGAAAAAGAACTTTGTCATAACCGGGACAATAAGAAGTTCTTCAGTAACCAGCTGCGTTTCCCCCGCTCGCTCCCCTCTTCATTGCGCTTTCCCTAGTCTTCCCTTCCCCTCTCGCCTTCCTTTTCCCTTTTTGCGCGCTTGTGGAGCTCGGAGACTTACACACGCAGTGCTGGATTACTTCCTTCAACAGACCCCCAGTTATAGTCTCTGCAGAAGAGTTATCAGGTATAGGAGATTATTTAAAAGTCCTTATCAAAGAACTGAGTAAAGAGGTAGAGTTTTAGCATTAATCACTTCCTAATCTTTCCACTTAGAAAGAACTCTTCCTGCAAAAGAAAGATTTCATAGAAGAGACGCATTGCCTTGAAAATACCTGGTAGGACCAATTTTGATTCTAAAATGTATAGAGCTGATATCAAGTAGAGGTGAGGTCTTATGTATCCCTGTTCTGTGCATTAGGTATCCATGAAGGTGCAGAGACTTAGGAGCGTCACTACTCCCGCCAACCCAGAGGGTACCAGGTGTCGTTAATCAAGGTGTCTCTTCTCTGTCCAACTCCCCTTTCCCCGCCTTTTAGTGACATTGCTCTTGCAGCGGTGGTACTGGAGGACGGGGCATTTGGGATAAGCATCTGGACTGCTCCTGCGAAGATTCTGGAAGCCTTCTGACACACTTCCTCTTTCTTTGGTGAGAAATTTTTGTGCAAGTAACCAGAAAAGCATGGAAAGTCAATCACGGAATACAACACCATCTCCAAACCAGGACTGCCAAGGAAAGTCCAAAAGTCAATGCCAGAGGAAGACAGGAACTACTATCCTCAGAAGAGCAGGCAGGAGAATCTAGATCGTAAAGAAGAGCCATCACTTGGGGTCAGATCCTGAAAGGAGACACAGAGCCGTAATACACATTCCGTGTAACATGAGCATAAAAGAAGGGAGGGTAGGAAAAACAAGGCAAAAGCATCATTTCAACAGTAAGAAACTTTTGAATATGTGTACAGTTACAATAATGCATACAATAATGGGTGGGATAATCCTCGCCTCCTTGTCCTTAATAGAATTGAAAATTCTTGTCACGTATGTTTGCAAATTTTGAATTCTATTTCAGGACAGGAGGCTCCGATTATGCTTGTTTAAAGCTGATCCACCACAACAGAAGCAACATTATCAATAGGTTTAAAATAAAAGGTTTTAAAAACAGAATCAGAGGACCAATCTGCGGCCTTCATAATATCACACAAAGTGACACCCATCGAGAAAGCTTTAGAAGCCATAGCCCCTCGAGCAGAATGTGCTCCAAACACAGACACATCAATTCCAGCTTCTGCCATGAGCCAACGTACCCACCGAGCCAAAGTAGCCGGGGTAACGGGGCGAAAAGGCTTCTGCAAAACAATCAACAACTGACCTTGCATATCAGAACGAAAAGAAGAAGTACTTACTTCGTAATCCTTGAGACAACGGACAACACAAAGGTTGGGACGAGCGGGGAAAGACGGGTAAGAAATGTATTCAGTATTAGTCTTGGTACGCCGAGAAAGGCGAAATGAGACTCCCTCAGGAGTAAAGCTGCGCCTGGCCAGATCTAAAGCACGGACATCAGACACCCGCTTGCAGGAAACCAGACACAACAACATAATCAGTTTGGCTGACAGCTGTTTACGGGTTAACAAAGAATTAACCGGCCAGGCATCCAGAAAACGCAACACAACCGACAAGTCCCATAAAGAGACATACTTAGGACACGGAGGATTCGCAAGGCAGGTACCTTTGAGCAACTTAGCAACCAAAGGATGTTCACCCACCGGTTTACCATCCACATAGAGGTGGCCCGCAGATGTAGCGGGACGGAAATTGTTCACCGTGCGATATGCCAAGCCAGATGAGGCAAGCGAGGCCAAAAAGTTTACCATTACAGAAACATCTGCTGATGTTGGATCAACTTTCTGTTGAACACACCAGTCACACCATCGCCGCCAAGAGCCCCTGTAGCGTTTGTGGGTACCAGGAGACCAGGCATCACTGATGAATCTGGAAGCGTCTGCAGAAAGGCCCGGGACCGACCAGCGTTCCCCGAAATCCGCCACGCCAGTAGCAGAAGAGAGCCTGACAGAATCAGGGGATGCGGATTCTGAAGAGGATCTAGCAGGAGATTCCACTTCTGAGGAAGAAGCAACAGCAACGTGCAAACCATTTCCAGGAGAACCAGGAACCACGGTTGAGCTCTCCACAAGGGAGCAATCAAGATCAGCTCTGCTTGGTAGCGCTTCGTGTAAGCCAGAACCCTGGGAATCATCATGAACGGGGGAAAGGCATAACACAGAGACGACGGCCACGGTTGGAGAAAAGCATCCATGGCTAAGGCTTCCGGGTCCACCCTCCAGCGTAAGAATAGCGGAGTTGGGTGTTGAGGCGTGAAGCAAACAGTTCTATCTGACATTGCCACCAAGACCGGAGAATGTGACGGAACACCCGGGGATGGAGTCTCCAATCGCTGAAGTCCTTCAGATATCTCGAGTTCCAATCCGCAATAAGATTGTTGCGGCTGGGGAGATATTCTCCAATAACAGTGATCTTCTGTTGCAGACAAAAGTGCCAAAAATTCTTGGCAATCGACCGAGTTCCCCCCAGTTTGTTGATATAACGGACTGCTGATATGTTGTCCATGCGGAGGAGTATACAGCAGTTGGACCGAAGGGGAGACAGGCAACGAATCGCAAAGGAGCCCGCCAGGAGCTCCAGACAATTGATATGGAGGGAGAGTTCCTGGGAAATCCACCGACCCCCCGTCGAGATTGGACCGCACCGGGCCCTCCAGCCCCAACGGCTGGCCTCCGATTCGATCACTACCTCCGGCGAGGAGCCGAATAGGGCTCGACCATTCCAAGCCTCCATATGATCCAGCCACCATTGCATCTCCGACCTCGCTTCCTCCGAGAGAGGAATTTGATTCGAATACCGTAGGCCGTTTTGGAGATGGCGAATTCTTAGGCACTGCAAAGCCCTGTAATGCAGAGGGGCCGGGAAGATCGCCTGAAGGGAAGAAGCTATAAGACCGACAACTCGTGCTAACGATCTCAATGACACAGTCGGTCTCGCAATAACTGAAGTCAATTCTCTCTTTATATACCGAATCTTCTGATTGGGTAACAGAAGTTGACATGTAAGAGAGTTGACCCGGAAACCCAAAAAGTCTATCACCTGAGTCGGATGCAACACAGACTTCTGAACGTTCACCAGAAAACCCAGGGACTGTAAGAGGTCTATGGACCATTCCAGATGAGTCATCAGTGTGAGCGGACAATCCGCCAGAAGGAGGATGTCGTCCAGGTAAATGATTAAACGAACACCCCGACTGCGAAGAGACTCCACGACCGGCCTCAACGGCTTCGTGAAGCACCAAGGTGCCGACGAGAGGCCGAACGGGAGAACCTGATACTCGTACCAAGTCCCCTGCCAGTGAAACTGGAGGAAGCGGCGATGCGGATGGTAGATTGGAATGGTCAAGTAAGCGTCCTTGAGATCGAGATGAATCATCCAATCCTTCTCTCGTAAAAGATCCCACAACAGATGGATCCCCTCCATCTTGAAGTGTCTGTAGACCACTCCGCCGTTGAACTCCTTCAGATTGAGCACTAACCTGGAGCCCCCTCCCTTTTTCTCCACGAGAAAAACCGTGCTGACGAACCCTTTTGGGTGACGCTTGGTTGGAACAATCGCCCCCTTCAAGAGAAGTGACTTTAGCTCTTCGGAGATGAACTCCTGATCCCTTTGGGAGAAACAAAGAGGAAAGGGAGGGTGGGATTTATGCTGGGACTGGTAAAACTCTATCTTGTACCCTTGGACCGTCTCCAGCACCCAATCATCGTTGGAGATCAACCGCCAATTGTCTAGGAAAAAACATATTCTGCCCCCCAGAACCACACTGCAAGCAGGAATTAGGCACACCTGAAGTTGCGGAATCCTGATATCCGCCGAAGGTTCCACCGGAACATCCTTTCTTGTACTGTCCTCGGCCTTTCCTGGAGGGGTAGAAATTGGAACTCTGGGAGTAGTTGGAATCCTGATTCCCTCTTCTATGGGACTGAAACCCTCTCTGGTTGGGTTGTTGGGAACCACGGCCGAACGAACGTCCCCTATTTCGTCCGGCCTTGCTGAAAACCGTACGGAAAGCCCGCCGAAGCTAGGCCTGAGCTTTGTCCAAACCACTGAAGGTGCTGACAAATTGCGTTAGTTCTTTCAAAAACGGTTGGCCGAAAAGCAAGCCCTGAGCAGCCGGACCAGATTCCGAAGTGGAAAGCTCCGCCAATTTAGGATCGAGCTTAAGGAGTATGGAACGCCGTCTCTCGCTAGACAGAGCGCAGTTAGCGTTGCCAAGCTGGCAAATAGCCCTTTGAGCCCACTCAATAAGTTCATCCTGATCCACCATCCCAGAGGACTCCTTGGCAACGAAGCCGTGGTCCAAAATCTTCGTGAGCGGGCCCAGCATATCAAGTACCTTGTCCTGACAAGAACGCCAGGAACGGTCCAGACCCTTCTTAGGATCCTTAGCAAACTTACGAAGGTAAGTCACCATGGTGGGATCCACCTCTGGTGTATCTGCCAGGTTGTCCGCCAGATCCGGTCTTGGGCATTCTGAACGGAGGCGTGCGCGGACCTCCTTCTCAAAAGACTGACGGATATGTTGTTGTACATATTCAGCCACCGCCGGTGAGGGGAGCCAAGTGGTGGAATTGGGATGAATAATGTCTGAGGGTTCAAAGGTCAAGACAGGGGGATGAGAGGGGGCATCCACAAAATGCTCCTTACATTTCTTCTTCTTCGGGGGTGGCAGTACATGGTCAGAGGAGGACAAGGAAAGCTGATCATCACTATCCGCCGCAGGTGGCGCAGACTTGGACTTGGCCGTGGAAAGATATTTGGCCAACTTTTGAAAATCAGATGCATGAGGATTATTTGGGGAAGTGGACTTACGCGAAGTAGGAACCCAACCCTGTTGTTGAGCATATTGAGTCAAATGCCTCTTCAGAGGAGTTATAGCGTGAACCAGCGCCTTATTCATGGAGTGCTGCACACCTTTATCAAGGGCTTCCACCAAATCCTGCTCAAGAGACTCAGAGGCCTCTTCGTCATAGTCACAGTCATCATCATTATAGTATTCACTCATTGTACACCAACAGTGTAAATATGCCCACAAGATGACAGAAACAATATTTGCCAAACGCAAAAGTCAGGGGGAGTGACAAAAACCCCACAGCAAGCCAATGAAATGCAGAAAACTACCTCAAAAAATAATTAAAAGGTGGAGGGAGGGCTTGCCGTCGAAGAAAAGCACTCTAGGCAGAGCCTATGCCAAATTATTCAGCCTGAAGCCTTTTCCAGCAACCGGCGTCAAACAGGGGTAAATTCAGAGGCCGTGGGCGTTTTCAGTCGCAAGGGACGTCTTGTCAGAAGCGCCGGAAACTGCTACCGCGCATGCGTGGACACCGGCTGCCTCAGAATGAAGGAAGGGAGCTTGCGCAACAGCGCAAGTCCACAACAACCCCAACTCCCACTCCACGAATACAGGACACGGGTACAAGGTGCCCGGACCCAAAGGGAGGTGACACACGCTCCCAGCCACGCAACGCCGCAAATATGCAAAGGAAGCAAATGGAGCACAGTAACGCGGTACAAAGCGCGGCACCAAGCGCGAGCAAAGCGCTAATTAGAAAGTCACAGAAAACATCAATTACACAAGTAGGTAAGAGAAATGCACTTAACTGGCTGCGGAGCAGCAAAGAAAGAGGAAGTGCGACGTTCTACATGGCCTTTTATATGACAGACTCTATGGTTATTCCCAAGTGTTCATGGGTATTGTGGTTTTTTACTTGTTATTGGCTGCTGAGCATTTCAATTAAAGAAATGAGAATAATCATAATCGGAGCCTCCTGTCCTGAAATAGAATTAATTACTTAATGAATGAAGAAATGATTTATCTAAGAACCATTTACTATGATCAAAGACTCTCAAAACAATTCTACATACTATGCCTCGAAGATCTCTATTAGTACGTAAAATAACAAGTGATATGAAGTCCATACTTTCTGTACAGGGGGGCTGGAAAATGGTTTATTTAACTGGAAGAAACGCAAATTCAACACATTCTCTAGCGCTTGACACTGACAACATGATACCCGATCGTGAATGACAAGGATGAAAAATTGTCTAGCAGACGCGACAAAGAATTTTCAATTCTATTAAGGACACGGAGGCGAGGATTATGCTTCTCTAATCTTTACTGACAAAAACAGCAGCCAATAAAACTTTAAACTGGCATGACCCCGGAAGGACAACCCCCTCCACTAGTCTGCACCAATCACTGTCTAGTCCAACATATAGCAGACTCAGTAAACAGGAAGACCTCCTCTTTCGTTGCGATTTGTTCATCAGTCCAAACCAAGACCGGAGCCCAACGTGGCAACTTTCGCATCCACTTCCGAAGGGAATCAACTTCTCCTCATAAACTGCACACCAGCTCAGCTCGCAGGTTGTTCTTCTCAAGTCTGCTTATGCTGATCACCTGAAACTATATATCATAATGGCCATTCCAACACTCGGGAATACAACAAACCATAAACATCATTCGGGTGGGTAAAATACATCACATTTCCAAACAATAATGCAAGAAGACCTCACTGCTAGCCTGGGTGGGATAATCTTCGCCTCCGTGTCCTTATTAGAATTGAAAATTCTTTGTCGGAGGAGGAGCTACGCGGGCAACCGAGATGGCCGCGTGAGCACAGAGCTCTCCGGACCCCCGCCGCTCCCGGCATAATATCCTGAAACTATCCTGAATTCTTGTACGGATTATTGAAGAGGAACCTGGGCTGAACTCGTTACTTGTTTCAGATTTTGATTTGGACCAGGGGAACCGAAGCTACGTCGACTCGAAATTTCGAGGCCCACCTTGGGGCAAGCCGGGGACTTGGTGGAGCGTGAGGCCGAGTCTGAGTTGAACAACAACGGCAGTGGGGTTCGTCCCAAGAGCCCCACCATAACTTTCGGTTTCGATTCTAACTCTGGCTACATCGTGGGACGGGCGCGTTTGGCCGGGAGCTTGCCCAGTCTCTGAGCGTTGTAAGGGAGACTTTCGCATCGACTTGGATCTGTTTTGGCCGTATCTCATCTTGAATCGCTCCCACGAGTGACTTCTGTACGGTGGTGCCCAGTTCGCCTGCGGCCATTTTCACCAGGTCGCGAGGGTCCCTCAGGGGCTCATCTTCCAACATGTCTGCCAGAGGGGATACGGAGAGACGAAAGACCAAGACGACCCTTCGTGGGGGTCCGGTCCAGTCTAACAGTATGGACCGGTATACCCATTCTAAACCGTCCCCTGGAGCCGTAGTGCACAACCCGGGTGAAACGGGGGACCCTGCGGCTGCTCCTGCTGATCTATCCCTGCAGGACGTCATGGGCGCCATCTCCAACATGAAAGAGACTATCGGCCAACAATACGAAGCTCTGGCTCACAAAATCGACACAGTGGCCATTGATGTGAACCTGATTCAAGCCGATTTGTCCAAGACCAATGAGAAGGTGAAGTCATTGAATCTCAAGACGACCAGTCTCACGACCGACATGTCGGAGCTCCAGACGGAAATTGGCAATCTTAGATCGGCGAACGATCTTATGTCCCATCGTCTGGAGGATTTTGAGAACAGGGCACGACGCTGTAACGTTCGTGTAATAGGTGTCCCGGAAAATCCTGAACCCCACTCTGTCGATCTCCTTGTCGAGGATCTGGTCAGAACTACCTTGCTCCGTCTGGATTGAGCAAGTTCTTTGCGGTGGAACGTGCCCATCGTGTTCCGGGTGGGAAGTGCAAACCGGGTGCCCCGCCGAGGCCCATCGTGGCCAAGCTTTTCCATTATAGGGATCGTGACGCTATCCTGCAAGCCTCGAGGGTGAACGGCCCGGTGGCCTTTGAGAATGCTACTGTGAATTTCTACCCGGACTTCACCCAGCTTGTTCAAAGACAAAGGCTGGGTTTCCGCGGAGTTAAGAGACGCCTTCGCGACTTGGGATTGAAATACGCCATGCTTTTTCCCACTAGGCTTCGAGTTGAGTACGAGGAGCGGACATTCTTCTTCGATCGACCTGAGAGTGTGAGTGACTGGCTGGACTCCCTACCGGACCGGGCCAACCGGACTGATCGCACCGAGCACCCTGGTGGCGCTGAGGGTGGCGTGGAGTGATGGAAGCTGCATTTCGGCCCCTGAGTTCCGGACACAGGACACTGTCTGCTAGGGTTCCGTAATTGTGTAAAAAATGTTTTCCTGCCCTTCTTTTCGGGGTGGCGGGTGGGACGGGGCCCTTTCCTCCTCCGGGGTCTTTTTGTAGAATGGGGGTGTTTGGGCGACAGGCACACTGCATGTTGGGGTGGCTTCTTAGTCTACTGCAGGGGTGCAGGGAGGGGGGTGTTGTAATGGGTGTTGGTGGGAGGGTGGGTGGGGTGTTTGTGGTTGTGTTCCTCTTTTTTCAAGGCGACGTAATGTTTGCATTTCTGTATCAAGTGTCCTGGTCTTTGTGGGGTGGCTCCTCCGTCACTTGTTGGGTTGGGGGGTAGTGGGTTGAAGTTCATATCTTGGAATGTCAATGGTTTGGGGGATCGTATCAAGCGGGGGTGGTGTTGCGATATCTCCGACGACTGTCTCCTGATATTGTGTTTTTGCAAGAGACGCATCTGGTGGGTAATACTTGTCATGCTATGAATAGGTGGGGTTATCGTCTAGTTGCGCACTCTGGGTTCACCACGGGTTCCAGAGGGGTAGGTATCCTGATTCGGTCTTCCCTCCCCCTTGAGATTGATGAGATACTCCTTGATGATAGAGGGCGCTACGCTGCCCTCACGAGACGATATGAGGGTAAGACCCTTTCGTTGCTTACGGTTTATGTCCCCCCGGGCCTTCAGACCTCCACCTTTTCTGATGTTGGCTGTGTGTTGTTGGAACTTCCTGACTGTGTCCTTTTCATGGGTGGGGATTTTAACTCTGTGTTCTCGGGTCTGGTTGACCGTCACCCCCCCAGAGATACTCCTTCGGCCCAGTCGTGGCTTGGTGGTTTCTTGGACACCTTTGGTCTAGTGGACTGTTGGAGACTCATGCATCCCACCCAACGCCAATATACCTTTCACTCCGGGACCCATGGGAGTCTATCTCGACTCGACTATTTCCTCATGCCCACTGTTCAGTCTTCCTTGGTCCGGGAGATTAGACACTTGGCCCGGGGCATTTCAGACCACTCCCCGCTTTGGCTCTGTTTTGACATGGGGGTAGACGCTATGGGGCGGGTTGCCCCATCAATCCTTGGTACCTGAGCTCTCCTAAGACTCGTAGCCAGCTGATTAAATCTTTGGACCATTACTTCCTGGAAAATGAGGGGTCGGTTTCCTCCTCTGTGTCCCTGTGGGAGGCCTTTAAGATGGTTATCCGTGGGCAGGCCCTGTCCCTTATCGCTGAAACTAAGAAAGCAAGGATTCGGGAGGTGGTGGGTCTGGAGACCGAAATACTGGATCTACAGGCCGAATTAGATTCGGGTGTTACCCGTGACAGACTCCATGCCCTTGGTCTGAAACAACTTGATTATAAATCCCTTGTCACAGATGCCGCCAAGATGATGTACAGGGAACAGCAGGGCAGACTCTACGACGTTGGGGATAAGGCGGGAAAATTGCTTGCCTGGTTAGACAAGAAGGAAAGAGCGAATCGTGTTGTGCCTGTGGTCCAGACCTCGGATGGTGTGAGTGTGACTGACCCTGTTGAAATTGTGGAATGTTTTGCGGATTATTTCCGTACTGTATACTCCCCGGTGTCGGACAGGGATGAAGATGACTCCCACTTCCTATTGCGCAACATTGAGCTGCCCTGCCTCTCCGAGGTGGAGCGAGTGTCTATGGAGGCCCCGTTCTCTATTGACGAGATTGCGACGGCAATTCGATCTCTTTGTTCGGGCAAGGCTATGGGCCCGAACGGCCTGCCCATTGAGCTGTATAAACTGTGACCGGATAAGGTTGCACCTTATCTCCGTGAGATGTTTCGGGAGTCTCGTGATTTAGGCGCACTCCCTTATGATCAACGCCTGGCCACGATAGTGGTCATTCCCAAGGAAGGTAAGCCTCGAGATCTTTGTGCGTCCTACAGGCCCATCTCCCTGCTAAACGCTGAGCCTAAGGTTCTTGCTAAGGTTCTTGCCACTCGTCTGCTTACTGAGGAAAATTGAATTTTGCCTTGTCATATGTGCCTACGTGTTCCCCATCCCATGTTATATGTGCATGTTCGATATGCATATATCCCCCTATGATCGATTAAAGACGCAATTATAGTTGTGTCCAACTCTAGTATGCCAGTTTCCAGTTCTCGTGAAAGCAACGAGTATTAGGCCTATGTTGCCACGTTTTATAGTGTGCACGTTAATTCATTGAATTGTCCCCGTTTCTAGGCCTCAAAAAGGGCCTGAACACCAGATTCAAGCTCCAGTCTCCTGAACCCACTCCGAGGAGCGATGCAGCCCCCACCTGCATCCCTGACCCTTCACTTACTTCCTGCCGCGCAGCGCGGTGCCCGGCCTGGCTCTGCCTGCCTGTCTGCCAAGAATATGTTATGCCTCTAGTTATCAGTTCAGCTCTCCGTCTTCACATTCCTAAGCTAGCGAACCACATAAACAGCTTCAGCTATAGTCTAGTCTTTCTGTCTCCATGCAAGAGAATTACTGTATTAATATTCATGGAAGATTCATAGCACACGCAATACATGTAGAATATATGCATGCACCAGCCTTGGTGTCAAGTAGCCTTTGCCCTGATGACTTTTAGATTCTATCAACATGTACTCCAAACACCAGATACCAGATATGCTATAGGTACATGTCGTCCTGACATCGCAGACTTTAGTCTCCTCTTCTAGTGCAGAAGTCATAGCCCCCGCTCTCCCAGTTACACGTCATTGTCCGTTTGCGCGCACCACTAGGTTAAAGGTTCCAGCTGCTCAGGTAGCCCCCTCCATGTATCCACCCATTTATGACACTTCTGTGACGTTCTCATCACATGACTTTGTGCACGCCCTGTGCACGCCTTCTCTTCACGCCCATGTGTTCTTATCTTACGCTTGTCACTTGTTACGCCTACTGTATGTAATGTAATTGTGATGTTTTACTATATATACCTTGTACTGTTAATGAGACGTTGCAGCTGCCTTCTATGCCATTCTATTTCAGGCTGTTCCGATCCTGTCCCTTCCCTTGTGCCTGATTAAAGCCTGTTAGACTCAGATTCCCCGGATCCTGCCTCTTATTTATTGAGCTATCTGTTATTATTAATGTATTCAAAAATAGTACCGGTAATTAATTATTTATTTACCACATAAATGGCGCCCGAATAGGGACGAGCCCCTTCCCCACGCGCCGGCGATGTAACGCAGGCCCCCTGACCCTTCTGCAGCCGTGACGGAACTCTACCGTGCACGTGCAGATATTTCTGCTTCATCAAGTCTCCCTCAGGCCCACGGAGGAGACGGAAACTGCGGTCCGGCATCCAGACGAGGCGGTGAGGAATGCGGTTCGTCCCGACCAGAGCCCAAGCCGAGAGAGCAAGGTCCGAGGTATCCGGAGGCCCACCTGTTTCTGAAGTCCGAAGTTCGTAGTCCGACGTCGTAGCAGTCCAGTCCAGTCCGAGGCCTTCAGTTTCTGCTTCCCGGTGAGTACCGTTGCGGGGGAAGTATCTAGACAGGTTCATTAGTTTGTTCCTGGTCCGATGGGTTTGGGTACACAGATCCAGTCCGAAGTATTCACCTAGGTGGATACGGTATGACGTGTCTCTCTATGAGACCGGTATGTTCTGTACTGTTTTAGCAGTGCATCCAGTAATTCTAGTAAGCTCGTTCTCGAGAAATTCATGTGTTCTGTTTCAGTGTATCAGGTAGTATTCTGTTCGAACTGTTATTAATGTATTTCTATGTCGTGGTATGAGTGATTTGTTTAAAACATCAAACGTAAATCTGAAGCACTCCCTCTCTTGACTAGTGTGAGTTTTAAGTTCTTTTTATCCGGTTTAGCGTGCATGCACTCGAGTGTGCTCTGCTCCTTTTGCACACTTGTACTATCCATGCTGAGACAATAGCCCGCTCCGTGCTGGGCATTTACGAGTTGCACAGCTGTATACACTTAGTGTTCCAAATGATTCACTTTCACCATAGTTGTTCCATTTATATTCCATTTTATTTCCAAATTTTATCCAAAGTTCATTGTCACGCCAGGGATACGAAATTCATAAATACTTCTGCATTTGAATACAACATGATTGCCAATCCAGGCTTAAACATGAGCACGTACAGAGTTTCGAATCCTCCAAATTATGTAAGCATTACATCAACCCAATGCATTTCGCTTTACGCTTCGTCAGGGGTATCTGCAGTAAAAAATTCACATGTTTCCATTATTGATATTGTTACACTTTCAGCATGTATTAACCACATCATAATTATAAAACAACTATTCACTCCAACTGTCTAGCCCGCACCATACTCCGTATTTGTTTTCTGAAACCATATAACAAAACTGCCCTTAAGAGTGCATCCACTAAAATAATCTCGAACTGCAACCTAAATAATCAAAGAACGCTTACTTAAACTTCCCCCTTATTAAAAACCCGTGCTTTGCCAATGCTGCATGAAGACATATAGGATCATGTCATATAGGATCATTCGCCGAGTTGATGTTAAGGATCAGTTTTAAATCACGTGTGGAAACTTTCAAGAGAAACTGTCAAACAACTTTAATCATGTTTGTAAAATGTATATTCACTTAGAAAGATGTGAGCAATATTAACGGTTAATTTAATGTGGAGGGTGTTGTTGTTTGTTAGGGGTGGGTCATGAATGGATGAGCACAGCTACAGGGGAGGAGTGAGCTTGACACGTGGATAATGCACTGAGGTTTTGTAGAAGGGCGGGTCACGCAGCTTTAAAAAGGGCAGCTGGAAGGTGGACGGGTAACAGGATGGTCAATACGGTACGAGTCATGGAGTAGGTCGACATCAGGTACGAGTGGAAATAGAACATGCACAAGAGCTTGTTAGATAGAAATGGGAGCGGGAGAGAGTTAAAGTTAGTGTGTCTTCATGCAGCATTGGCAAAGCACGGGTTTTTAATAAGGGGGAAGTTTAAGTAAGCGTTCTTTGATTATTTAGGTTGCAGTTCGAGATTATTTTAGTGGATGCACTCTTAAGGGCAGTTTTGTTATATGGTTTCAGAAAACAAATACGGAGTATGGTGCGGGCTAGACAGTTGGAGTGAATAGTTGTTTTATAATTATGATGTGGTTAATACATGCTGAAAGTGTAACAATATCAATAATGGAAACATGTGAATTTTTTACTGCAGATACCCCTGACGAAGCGTAAAGCGAAATGCATTGGGTTGATGTAATGCTTACATAATTTGGAGGATTCGAAACTCTGTACGTGCTCATGTTTAAGCCTGGATTGGCAATCATGTTGTATTCAAATGCAGAAGTATTTATGAATTTCGTATCCCTGGCGTGACAATGAACTTTGGATAAAATTTGGAAATAAAATGGAATATAAATGGAACAACTATGGTGAAAGTGAATCATTTGGAACACTAAGTGTATACAGCTGTGCAACTCGTAAATGCCCAGCACGGAGCGGGCTATTGTCTCAGCATGAGTGATTTGTTTGCCATTTCATTACTGTGATTATTGTGTATTGTGTTCCAAGTATAACTCAGACATGCCTCTGTTTTCGAAATTACGTCAGATAAAAACCAGAAAAGGGTTACTCGAAGAAGCAGTTCCTGTCCCCCCCTAGGGACAGTCCTGGACATTTCATGTATCACAAGCATGGCTTAGATGCCATATTATATCTAGACTTATGGGTGGATTACACGAAGGATCTTGAAGAGAAATATAGATGGCCTGTATCAGGTACATGGGATGCCGAGTGCATCATGCGAGTAGAAGAAGCATTATGGAAAAAGAAAGCCAGACAGTCCCAGAAAGATGCCATCGAGTTATGGCGCAAAGAATCTCATAGAAGAACCGAAAAAGAATTCAGAAAAACAGAATTAAGTAGGGAATCCTCAGAAAAAGCCCAAGAAAGGGAATTAATCGAAGAAGGTGAACGAGTTAGAGCAGAACAGTCAGACAGACAGAGAAATGCCCTTATTAAAGGTATGTATCCTCTTCTTGCCGAGGGCTTGCCAAAGGCAACCCCGGAAGCACCCTGTAATTTACCGCCACCATTGGTCCCGATTAAGCTACGTCATAAACCGACCGCAGCTGAAATTTTTCTTTCGTCCTACTTGGACGACACAGTCCCGGCATATGCAAATCCTATTCCGCCCGCTCACCCTCAGCATCCTGTAAATAATGTAATTCCTGTTCCTCCAGCCACTGGTCCCGGGGACCAAGTTAATGTGCCAGTACCCCCGGACCAGCCCACAGTAAATGTACCCGTTTTGTCAGTCACTTTACCAGCACGTACAGTATTAACTGACGATTCTAGTTCAGGAGCAGCGGGGGGAGGTGCTCCTATCACCCCGCCTCAAGTAAGACGACTGACGCCGCGAGAAGCAGCGTTACAGCGTACGCCAAAAGTTGCTACATACACAGACCTCAAGCGACTTCTTACTGACTGTATATATGATCCAGTTCCAGGCGAAGATCACATGGTATTATATTCAGTACGTTTAAGAAGGGTTGCCAACTTTTTGGTCACCCTGCCCGACATGAAGGAACATCTAGACAGAATATATCGTTTTGTCCGTACAGGGGAGAATCCAGGAAGTATTCACGAAGCTATGGCACACAGAAAAGCCGAGATTCAACATATGATTTTACAGTTCTTGATTAACTGTTTAATAAGAGAGCAAGATTATCCTGATAAAGACAAAGACGAGATGAAAGGCCTGACCAGGTGGAGTGACAATATAGCCGAGGGAAAACACAAGACACAAGGTAGTGTAGAAAGTATGTACAAGAAAATTCGTAAGGAAATTATAAGTATAAACCAGAAGGAGGAAGCAAAAAGAGGAACCGAGAAAGAGAATGACTCTTCTAGTGAAGAGGTAGACAGCGAGAATCCCTCCAGAATAGCGTATGTAGGTAGAACTAGATTTTCCGACCGACATTCACGCCTAGAGTACAAGAAAGTTTTTCCTCCTCCAGTACCGGAACAGTGTTCTCTTGAACAAATATTCCAGGCCACCGATCAAATTCTGAAATCACGAATAGGTTATAGCGAGCTTAGTACAATGCATGAACAAGAACTAGCCCGATCAGCAGTCCGATGGACTAGTGATTCTACCACGTTTCCAGATGAAATAGTGGCCCAAACGTTTCTGAAACTGCCCCCAGCCGAGCAGCGTCTGGTGGGTACGTATATGATCCAGCACCTCATTACACTGTATGAGGATCAGCATTCTGACCCAGGTCCTTTACATGATGTACTGAACGAGTTACTCCTAAACAGATTTAAAGGTCTAGGTACCGATTTAATTAGTGTCATATTAGAACAGCGCCACAAATACAGAACGTTCCTGAATCCACATTTTGTTCCTGTTCCACCCCCAGAAAGAAAATCATTCTACATAGACAGACAGAATCCGTTACGAGAAGTACATCCAGTTAAGGGAGAGGGGGGTGGTCTAGAACGAGTATTTGTTTATACCCCTATCACGAAAATAGAACTTCTGGAAATGAAAAAGTTAATACCCTGTCACGATAAAGATCCAGCAGGGTTCCACCGTGAATTAAAGGACATGCTCCGTATGGGAGAATACACGTATCCTGATATCATTAAAATGTTAAAGGTCCTGTTGCCAGCGGGCATATATGAAAAACTCAAAGAAAAAGAATGGGAGGTGGGAGAGAAAAAGATAGATTGGACCGCATTAGAGACTGAAGATAACACACGAGTTCCAGGTACCGGTCTTGGGGATAAAGCTAAAGCATTGCCCGAGTTATTAATCCAAGTTTTGCCAAGATTACTAGCCACGAAAAAGGAAGACTGGGATGCCATCTCAGCCTGTAAACAGAAACAAGACGAAGACACTAGTGATTTCTATTCTAGATTTGAGAAATGTTTCATTATTAATAGTGGTCTGAAAACGAGTAGTGAATCGTATCCACATCTTTTTGTTACCAAACTAGTTGAGAATTCTTTACCACAAGTTAAAAATCGAGTACTGAAAGTCGAAAGTACCTGGCAAGCTAATACTCCGTCACAAATGCTCCAGATGCTACAGTACCACCAGAACAGAATTAGGGAGGAGCAGGAACACGAAAGGAGACGTATGAAAGATACGAAAATGAAAGTACTAGTTGCACAGTCTGTTCCGCAAGACAGTCAGAAGAGGGGTCCGAATCAAACTAGTCATTCTGCAGCTCCCGTTAAAGGGACCTCCAATTACTGTAAACAGCCAGGTCATTATATAAACGAATGTGCAGTTCTGAAACACAACATAGCTACTGGTAAAACGAAAGAAAGACCACGTCCGCCTAGACAAGAACAAGTTTCACAGACTTCCCAGCCACCGCAGAACGCACAACAGACAGTTACAGTACCGCAGCCTATCGCTGCAACACAACACGTTACACAGCAGATGTACCAGTACGCACAGTCAGAGTATCCAGATTACCAGCCATATTCATGAAACAGCCTAGAGAGGGAGGTTGGCTTGCCTCTCATCGAGATTCCTGTAGATCAAGAGGGTCCCTATGTACACAGTCAAGTATTAGGGAAAGACAGAAAGTTTCTGATTGATACAGGGGCAAGTAGGACTACCATCAGTCATGACGAGGTTCCAGGGGCTCCACTCTCAGGCTCTAGAAATGTTTCCCTTGGATTTTCAGGAAAGCCTATTGTTAATGAAATATCGAAACCAGTTACTCTAGAAGTTGGTCCATTATCCCGAACTACAGACTTGTTACTCACGAAATCATGTCCAGAAAATTTACTAGGCATTAAGACCCTGAAAGAATTAGGAGCAGTCATATGCTGTTCCCCAGAGGGAGTGAGATTGTTTTTGCGAGATTTTAAAGGTCATTATGTATTACGTGATTTTGATCCAAGATTATTGAATGTACCACAGCATTTATGGGCGCAAGGCCCAACTGATGTAGGTTGTATGCACATCACACCCCATCGTGTCACTCTGAAGAAAGGTGTTGTATTACCACGAATCCGACAGTACAAATTGCCACCTGAGGCTGTAGCAGCCTTATCCAAAATTATTGACGAGCTCATTGCTCAAGGAGTAGTTGTAGAAACTGACTCCAATGTATGTAATTCTCCTATCATTCCGATTCTAAAACGTACTGATCCAAATGCACCTCCAGTTTATCGATTAGTGATTGACCTTCGAGAACTTAATAAATGTATCATACCCCAGTACCCAGTGGTTCCAGATATTTCTTCCCTATTGACTGCCATTGATTCCGAAGCTACGTTCTTTACTGTTATCGATCTCAAGAACGCATTCTTTAGTGTCCCCATTCATCCAGACAGCCAATTCCTTTTCGGATTCTGTTTAAATGGAAGAAGCTACAAATTCACACGAGCTCCTCAAGGTTTCACAGAAAGCCCTAGCATTTATAGTCAAGCACTTAAAAGACAACTAGACAATATTCACATGCCAACTGACACTCCTCTGCTCCAGTATGTCGATGATCTATTGATCACAGCCCGTTCTGAACGTGACTGCGAACGTGCGTCACTTACAGTTTTGTATTTCCTGGCCGAGATGGGGCACAAGGTGTCCCCTTCCAAATTGCAATTCTGTGTCCAGCAAGTGGTCTACCTTGGACACTTACTGTCCAAGAGGGGTAGGCAGTTGACACCAGACCGTATCCAGTTAATAGCACATCTTCCACAGCCCAAGACTCAGAAGGAGGTACGAGCTTTTATCGGCCTCACTTCTTACTGCAGACAATGGATTCCTCAGTACGCATTTCTAGCCAAGCCACTGATACAGTTAACGACACAGGAGGCAGCCGTATCGACTGTCCTCCCTTGAACCCAGGAACATACACTTGTTTTCAATGAGTTAAAGAAAGCTTTATGCCAAGCACCTGTTCTAGCAACGCCAAACTACAGTAAGCCTTTTACACTTTTTGTCACTGAACGTGATGGTACAGCATTATCTGTTCTCACACAAGATCAAGCAGGACAATACAAGCCCTGTGCTTATTTTTCTAGCACATTAGATCCAGTGGCCCAGGCTCTGCCTGCGTGCCTGAAGTCCGTTGCAGCCACAGCTCTAGCTATCAGACAAAGTGATTCCATAGTGTTAGGACACTCCCTGACAGTACAAGTTCCACACTCCGTGGAAGTACTTTTAAACCGAACACAGACTCAGCACTTGACAATTGCACGTTTAACAGGTTATGAACTGACACTGTTTCAGCCACACATAGAAATCAGACGCTGCAACATTTTAAATCCCGCTACACTGTTACCGTCAGTTACCTCAAATCCTGCCACACATGACTGTGTGGAAGTTGTTAACACCATGACAAAGCCAAGACAAGACTTGACAGACATTGCATTACCTGATCCCGACCTGACACTTTATGTGGATGGTTCATGTATGAGAACAAGTACAGGAGAACTAGTAGCCGCGTATGCAGTGACTACTGAAACTGAAGTTATAGAAACACATCGTATTGACACCCTGTCTGCTCAAGCAGCAGAGCTCGTCGCTCTGACTCAAGCCTGCATACGTGCGAAGAACCTGAAAGTAAACATATACACAGATTCACGTTATGCATTCGGAGTCGTACACGACTTTGGAGTGCTCTGGCAAGAAAGAGGTTTTATGACTTCTCATGGAACCAAGATTCAGCATGGCCCCCTCATTCAAGCTCTGTTAGATGCAATACATTTACCGACAGCTATTGCTATCATGAAGTGCAAGGCACATACGAAAGTCACTGACATCATTTCCCAGGGTAACGATCTAGCAGATCGAACAGCCAAGCTTACAGATCAGACTCCAGACATTCCAGTTAACACGACACAGACAGACATTCCAGATCAGACTACTTGTATGACAGTTAAGGACCCTATACAAGACGTACTAGATATACAGTCACATGCTACTCCCGAGGAAATCAAGAAATGATCCGAACAAGGAGGGGTCCAGACAGATCAAGGATGGTTGACGAAGGGAAAAGCCACATGGTTTCTCCCCGACTCTATGGTTCAAGTCATTATTAACACCGCACATAGTCCAGCACACTTAGGAGAAAAAGCCATGCTAGACAGTATTCAGAACCTCTGGTTCAACAAGCATTTACGAGCAGCAGCCAAGCAGAAAGTGCGTACCTGCATGATTTGTTGTCAGTTCAATCCAGGTAAAGGTGTCCCGGTGGAACAAGGTGGATTCCATCCTCCTGACCACCCTTTTGAAGTCCTCCAGATGGATTATATTCAGATGGAGCGATGTCGAGGGTTCAAGTATGTCCTCGTAGTTGTATGCGCTTTGTCCAGGTGGACAGAAGCATATCCAGTTCCAGATTACACTGCTGCGACCACTGCCAGGCAGTTGGTTCGTGAGTTTTTCCCCCGCTATGGTTTACCTAGGGTCGTGTATTCAGATAACGGCCAGCCATTCTCATCCGAACTCATGAAACAAGTATCTCTTCTGTTGGGGTACCAGTGGAAGTTCCACTGTGTACGACATCCCGAAGCAGCCGGTCTCGTAGAGAGACATAATCAGACTCTGAAAATCCGAATTGCCAAAGTATGCGCAGAGAAAGGCGTAGATTGGATGGTAGCACTGCCAGTCGCCCTTTTCTATATGAGAATGGTTGCTCACTCCCGTTCAGGTCTGTCCCCTTATGAGGTAGTGTTCGGTCGTCCCCCAAACATGTGGGGTACACCTAGACCACGTACAATTACAGATGTTGACAGTAATATGCTGACGGATTACCTGGCTTCCTTGATGTCTGCACTACTCTCTTGTCGTTCACAGGTTGCCGCTGCTTTTCCAGACAACACCCAAGTGAAACCGCACGAGGTCATACCAGGCGACCTAGTCCTCGTGAGGAATTTTGATCGTTCAAGTCCGCTGGAGCCCCGCTGGAAGGAACCAAGACTTGTATTGCTAACAACAAGGACGGCCATCAAGGTCGAGGGGCGCAAGGGGTGGTTGCACTCCAGTCATGTAAAGCGATTCCATGGACTTCGGCCAAAAACTTTTTTCAAAGACTGCCCCGTTCTCAAGGACTGCCCAGATACTGACTCTAAGCTTCCCCTGTTAGAGAAAACTCCGCAGCAGGAGTATAAAGAGAAATTACGGTCTAGTAAGTCAGCCAGTTTAATTGTCTAAGTCCCTCTCGGGTGAAACGGTTAGACAGGTTCCTGACATGTATGAGATAGACCCACACAGTGAGAGAGTTAGTCAAAACTCTAAGAGAATACGTTATTGTAAAAATGTTCTGAGTAGATGCGTTGTTACTCTATTATTTATGATATTTATGAGTCTTATGGTTACCTGCATAAGTTATGCCTTACATTTATGTTTTCCTATTAATTCACATGTACATATGTTTTCTAATGTTACAGAAGAGCACACTTTTAGTGACCTGCCTCCTCACGAGTTATCCTATCGTCTTGCCATGCGCAATAATACGTTTATTCGAATGTTACACTATTCACATCAGACCAGCAATGCCACTAATTGTTGGGTGTGTGGTCGACTCCCCCCTTTTCAGACACCAAAAGGAGTTCTGCCACTCTTTCCCTATCCGTTTTCACACAATGGTTCGTGTGGAGCATGGTCCACGTTAACGTCATCCTCAAATGATATGTCCCTTCTGAATAGAACATGTTTCCCAGACAAGGAAGGTCTTTCCCATAGAACAGGGTTAGATCTAGAAAATGAAGTATATGATCTAGGTAATTATTCCTCGAATTTCATGGTTTTGAATGTTCAGTCCGAGACTACTCCAGATTTGCCTGCTATTTCAGTTCTACCCGTGAAAGGCGAATTATGTGTCAGAAAGAATGGTTCAGCACATGTAGGTCATAGTGATTGTACTACTATGGTCGAGTATAGTGACAGTGGGAAATCTATTTTCAAAGCCTCACGTCATTCTCATTTTGTGTGTGGTCAGACCGCATATGTTCGTCTGCCCCTAGATTGGGATGGAACATGTTTCATTGCCTTCCTACTGCCACCAGTTTTCCTAGCCCCATCCGATTATCACAGAAACACACATCTAGTACACGTTAGACATAGAAGGGAGACTGAGTCCCCAATTGTCGATCAAACTGAAACTGCCTTAGAACAATATCAAGATTTCAATAAAGGTTTCTTCTTCTTCATAGGTCCTGTCCAGAATAGTAAGTTAATACGTAGGCTAACCAGAACTCTTGAGGCAGTAGTGAATGAGACTACTTCCGCTTTAGGTAACTTAACTGAAGAGCAATCTGCTATGAGATTTGTCGTGCTCCAAAATCGTCTCGTCCTTGACGTCATACTGGCTGATAGGGGAGGAGCTTGTAGAGTCATCGGATCTAGTTGCTGCATTTTCATTCCTAATAACGCACCGTCTGTTTATTCAGCTATAACCAGACTTCATAAAATTGCCCATCAGTTACACCAGAATCCAGGCACCTGGACATGGTCCGGTTGGCTCTGGAGTATAATATCTGCCTGGGGATGGAAAGTATTGTCATTCCTAGGTATAGCAGTAATGATCATATTCAGTTGCTGTCTCTGTTTACAATGTGGCCCTGCGGTTTGCGGCTTGTGTGCTACCTCTTGTATTCCTAGTCCTAAGTCCCGTTCCAGGAAAATTCGAGACGAGCAAATGATGCTATATGAACAGATAGATGGTATCATGAATATTGATGTTTCCTGATGGAAACGTAGGGCACAAGGAGGGAATGAGGAAAATTGAATTTTGCCTTGTCATATGTGCCTACGTGTTCCCCATCCCATGTTATATGTGCATGATCGATATGCATATATCCCCCTATGATCGATTAAAGACGCAATTATAGTTGTGTCCAACTCTAGTATGCCAGTTTCCAGTTCTCGTGAAAGCAACGAGTATTAGGCCTATGTTGCCACGTTTTATAGTGTGCACGTTAATTCATTGAATTGTCCCCGTTTCTAGGCCTCAAAAAGGGCCTGAACACCAGATTCAAGCTCCAGTCTCCTGAACCCACTCCGAGGAGCGATGCAGCCCCCACCTGCATCCCTGACCCTTCACTTACTTCCTGCCGCGCAGCGCGGTGCCCGGCCTGGCTCTGCCTGCCTGTCTGCCAAGAATATGTTATGCCTCTAGTTATCAGTTCAGCTCTCCGTCTTCACATTCCTAAGCTAGCGAACCACATAAACAGCTTCAGCTATAGTCTAGTCTTTCTGTCTCCATGCAAGAGAATTACTGTATTAATATTCATGGAAGATTCATAGCACACGCAATACATGTAGAATATATGCATGCACCAGCCTTAGTGTCAAGTAGCCTTTGCCCTGATAACTTTTAGATTCTATCAACATGTACTCCAAACACCAGATACCAGATATGCTATAGGTACATGTCGTCCTGACATCGCAGACTTTAGTCTCCTCTTCTAGTGCAGAAGTCATAGCCCCGCTCTCCCAGTTACACGTCATTGTCCGTTTGCGCGCACCACTAGGTTAAAGGTTCCAGCTGCTCAGGTAGCCCCCTCCATGTATCCACCCATTTATGACACTTCTGTGACGTTCTCATCACATGACTTCGTGCACGCCCTGTGCACGCCTTCTCTTCACGCCCATGTGTTCTTATCTTACGCTTGTCACTTGTTACGCCTACTGTATGTAATGTAATTGTGATGTTTTACTATATATACCTTGTACTGTTAATGAGACGTTGCAGCTGCCTTCTATGCCATTCTATTTCAGGCTGTTCCGATCCTGTCCCTTCCCTTGTGCCTGATTAAAGCCTGTTAGACTCAGATTCCCCGGATCCTGCCTCTTATTTATTGAGCTATCTGTTATTATTAATGTATTCAAAAATAGTACCGGTAATTAATTATTTATTTACCACATTACAGTCATCAGTGACTTGATTCATCCGGATCAATCCGGATTCATCCCGCACTGAAACACAGCCCTCAACCTGCGGCGCCTTCATGGGGTCCTCGCGAGGGCGGGGTCTCTGTCGGAGCCGGCCATTTTGGCCTCATTGGACGCCTCGATGGCCTTCGATACGATAGAGTGGCCCTATCTCTGGGCTGCTCTTGCGAAGTTTGGTTTTGGCCCAGAGTTTGTTGGATGGGTAAAATTGTTATATAAAAATCCCCTGGCACAGGTGGTCGTTAATGGTCGAGTGTCCGAACCCTTTGCCCTTGGTAGGGGGACCAGACAGGGATGTCCGTTGTCCCCATTGCTTTTTGCTCTTGCACTGGAGCCGCTAGCTGCGTGGCTCCGGTGGGAACCGTCCATCAAGGGTATTAGGTGGTCCCCCGATTTCGAAGATCGTGTCTCGCTATACGCTGACGACATTCTTCTGTATCTTACTTCCCCGCGTAAATCCCTAAATGTCCTGTTTGACGTCCTCACCTCATTCGGCAAGAACTCTGGCTTGGTTATAAACTGGGCGAAGTCCTGTGTGTATGTCATTTCTGGCGGCCTGCCTCCGCTACCACGTAGATTTCATATCCAGATTTCTCAATCGGGCTTTAAGTACTTGGGGATCTTTATCACACTGGACTCGGCGGTCCGCTACGAGGGCAATCTCCTTCCTCCACTTCGTAGATTGAGGCTGAACGTGGCTCGGTGGCGTAAATTACCCTTGTCGCCGCTTGGCAGGGCCGCTCTTTTTAAAATGATGTCCCTACCCTGGTTTCTTTATGAATTCTTTTGACGTTATCCCTGCCAGTTATTTCTGGGAGGTGGAGGGTCTGCAGAGACAGCTCGTTTGGGACGGGCGTGCACGCATCGCCCTTGCGAAACTCACTATCCCCTGGTACGATGGGGGCATGGCGCTTCCTGATATCAGAAGGTATTACTGGGCCTCCCAGCTGTCCGCGATTAACCATGCTGTGTACTCTCCCGGCCCGAATCCGGCTTTTGAGATGGATAAGCACCAGTTGCCGGGTGGAGATTTCAACAGAGTGCTTTGTTCCAGGGCGGCTGGGCGTAACCTTACAGGACCCACGAAGATTGCTGTGAGTGTGTGGCGGGCGGCAAATGTGAGTATGGGCTGGGATGATCGAGTGACACTGGCGACTCCACTCTATGCGTCTGAACGATTGGGATGTCTCTGGACGACTAAAGGGTTTGAAAGGTGGGATATGATTGTTATCAGTAGAGTGGGTGACCTTTGGGTGAAGGGAGCGGTGAAGTCCTTTGAGATGCTGCAAAATGAGTATGAACTGAGTGAAAGGGAGTATTTTCGATATGCCCAGATCCGTCATACCCTGACGTCAATCCTCGTTCCCGACACCACCGTCCCTGAATCCTCTCCGCTTGAGGACCGCATACTTGACGGTCATTTACCCGATAGTACGATTTCTTTAATCTATAAGAAATTGATCAACAGTCGAGCAGATCTTCTCGGCCGTCTTAGAGAGGTGTGGACCGGAGACGGGCTGGAGTTGGACGACGAAGACTGGCAATCAGCGTTGTCTTCACCGAAAGAGGTCGCCATTCCCGCCCGTCTCCGTCTTGTCCAGCTTAAGATTTTGCACCGGGTGTATGTCACTGGCCCTCGTTCGGTTGCAATGGGTTTTTCCCTTGATGGGTTGTGCAAGCGTGGATGTGGGTTGAGTGCTACATTCCTCCATATCATCTGGGAATGTCGGGAGGTGGCTGTATATTGGAGGAGGGTGCTTGCGGTGATGGCGGATGTTACTGGGGTCGCATTGTTGCCTGAGGTTCGGAGATGTCTGTTGAACGTGTGGGAACCTAACGATTACACGGTGGCCCAGGTACGGTGGGCGGCCCTGGGGTACATGATCGCAAAACGAGATATATCGCAGCTATGGGGCTCGCCACGGCCCCCCACTGTGTCAGTGTGGAAGGAAAATATGGACTGGTCTATGTTCATAGAAAAGACGGTGTACTCGGCTAGGGGCAGACCGAGGGCATGGACGAAGATTTGGAGTCAGTGGAACACCTATCACGGGAACATCTGTACACCTCCGCTTGAAGAGAGCCCTGATGTCCCCCTGTCCACCTGAGTTGGCATTCCCGAACGTTCAATCTCCTGTTCTGTAGCTTTCTTGACTTCCCCACTGTTTCTCCCCCACCCGACTAGTTCCATTGATCGCAAAATTTGTATTTTCCTATATGTGAGTTCCCCCCCTCTAGGGCTCGACTTTTATCCATTACGCCTGTCGCCTTTTTGTTCTTGTGTTTGTTTTTATTATTGTTTTTTAAAAATCAGAAAAGTGTGATATCCTGTTTCAATACCGTGTGCAGCATCTTGTACCCTGCTTTAGCATGACCTCTTGGTCCTTGACCGCCTCTTTCTACTGTTATATGCTATGCCTCGTGTTTTAGCGGCCGGCCCATGTGGTTGTAGGCCCATATTTGTAATTATATCTTTTGCTGCGCAATAAAAACTTTTTTACAAAAAAAATAAGAAAATTCTTTGTCGCATCTGCTAGACAATTTTTCATTCTATGTCAGTCCACGGAGGCTCCGATTATGCTAGTTTAAAGTTTCTCCACCACCACGAGGCCACATCCACAATAGGTTTATGATAAAACGTTTTAAAAGTGGAGTCAGATGACCAATCTGCCACAGTCATGATGTCCTGAAGCCGATAACCGGCACCAAAGGATTTTGAGGCCATAGCCCCTCTAACAGAATGAGCTCCAAATTTAGAAGTATCAATACCCGCTAGACTCAACAACCAGGAAACCCACCTGGCCAGAGTCACAGTGGCGACTGGGCGGAATGGTTTCTGCAATGAAGTCAACAATTGACCAAAATCATTCCTAAACTCCCTAGTACAATCCTCATATACTTTTAAACACTTCACCACACATAATTTACTGTGGTGAGGAAATGCACGGTAGGAAATACATTTTGAATGTGTTTTGGGTCGCTTCGAAATAGTAAAGGGAACTCCTGTGGGAGTGAATACTCTACCTGCCAAATCCAATGCTCGAATGTCCGATACTCGCCTGCATGAAATCAAACAGAGCAAAATCGTAAGTTTCGCTGAGACTTGTTTCCGAGACAGACCCTCATTAGCCGGCCAAGCCGATAAAAAACGCAAGACCACTGAAGCGTCCCAAAGTTCAGTATACTTGGGTTGAGGGGGATTCACTAAATGGATCCCCCTGACTACCTTACACACCAGGGGTTGTTCCCCAACAGGTTTGCCATCTACATGCGGGTGTCCCGCCGAAATAGCTGACCGAAAAATGTTCACCGATCTATATGCCATGCCCAACTGCGCCAGTTCTGATAAGAAATTCACTATCATATGGATATCGGATCCCATCGAATCTCCCTGTCGTTCGTTACACCAACCAACCCATCGTCTCCAAACTGACTCATAACGCTTGTGAGTGGAAGGTGCCCATGCCTGTGACAAGAAAAAGAGAGTGTCCTGTGAAACCCCCGGCACTTGCCAACGGCGCCGGAAAGTCTCCACGCCATGAGGGACAACTGATCCTGTAGAACCAACGGATGACAAAGGCCCACCGGGTCCGTAAGAAGGTCTGGAAACGATTAGATTGGCACTGGCGATGCACATGCGAGACTCATTGCGACCGGAAACCACGCTCGTGCTTTCCAGCACGGGGAGATCAAGATCACCTCCGCCTTCTGCCGCCGAACCTGAGCCAGAACTCTCGGGATCATGATAAACGGAGGAAACGCATATAGAATGCCCGTCGCCCATGACTGAAGAAAGGCATCCGAGCTGATCGCCAAGGGATCCGGACGCCAACTGTAAAACTGGGGCAACTGTCTGTTGAGCCGTGAGGCAAACAGATCTATCACACACGGACCCCATTTGTGGTCCAATGCCCTGAAAATCCTGGGATGCAACATCCAATCGCTGGCATACCTCAAATATCGAGAGTTCCAATCTGCTGTCACATTGACAGAGCCCGGTATATATTCTGCCATCACCGAGATTTGATGTGCCAGGCAATAATGCCAGAAGTCCTTGGCTATCTCCGCTAGGAGACAGGATCTGGTGCCGCCGAGGCGATTTATATACCGTACCACGGACACATTGTCCATACGTAGGAGAATGCAGCAGGACACTTTCTGAGGAGACAGAGTGCGAATTGCGAAGGAACCCGCCAGGAGTTCCAGGCAATTGATGTGGAGACTCAGCTCTTCGCGGGACCAACGACCCCCCGTCTCCACCGAGGCGCAACGGGCCCTCCAGCCCCACCGGATGGCATCTTACTCTATCACCACCTCCGGGGTGGCCGCAAAAATGGCTCTGCCATTCCAAGCATCCATATGCTCTAACCACCAGTTCATCTCCGTATGAGCCTCTGCCGAAAGGGAAACCTGCTGGGCATAAGTCAAACCCTTGCACAGATGCAGCGCTTTCAACCGTTGCAGGACCCTGTAGTGCAAAGGGCCCGGAAAAATCGTCTGGATTGACGAGGCCAACAGACCTACCAGGCGCGCTAAGGTCCTCAAGGAAATTGTCGGAGAGACAAGCGCTCTCCTCAATTCCTTCCTGATCACCACCCTCTTCTTGAGAGGTAAGAGTAATTGAGCCTTCACCGAGTCAACCTGGAAGCCCAGGAACTCCATTGCTTGAGAAGGGATCAAAATGGACTTCTGTAAATTCAGTAGGAAACTCAATTCCTGAAGGAGGTGGATCGTCCATGAAAGATGGAGCGAGACTATTTCCGGAGAATGGCAAAAACAAACAGGTGAATGAGTGTTAATTGCGCTGGGAAGAAACACAAGTAAATCTCGAAAAATTGTTGAGCTCAAAGGATAAGGTTTTCCGTACTCGGAGGACGCTGACAACATTGGGTTTTTATGGAATGTCTTCACACGACAAGACTGATATCTGAGAAATATATTAGAATTTTGGAGAACGACATCAAATACTGAAAGATTACTGGATCTCCGTATCACAATTGGAATATTTACATTTACATTTGCTCTGATATCTTTGGCGTTTATTCAAGAAGATCCATTATTCGTGCTTCTTGATATACGGAAACTAGCCATAGCCCTGAAGAAGTCGTTTGGTTTCAACACCAAGACGAAACACGTGTTGGCGGCTAGTGTGTGTTCGTTTGAAGAAGACTGAAATAAATCAAGATGAAATGTGACTATAAAATTGATCTTGGAGCTCAGGATATACCCCTTGCTTTTCTATTTCCGGAGAATGACCCAAAATCAGGATGTCGTCGAGATAAATAATCAGTCTTACGCCCCTTTCTCTTAACCACTGAACTATCGGTTTCATCAGTTTGGTGAAACACCAGGGAGCGGACGAGAAGCCAAAGGGCATGGCGGAAAACTCGAACCACCGGTTGCGCCACTGAAATTGTAGAAACCGTCGATGCGGAGGGAAAATGGGGACCGCCAGGTAAGCGTCTTTCAAGTCCATACGCACCATCCAATCCTGTTCCAACAGGATGTCGTGCAGCAAGTGTATGCCTTCCATTTTTAAGTGCTGATACACAACCCAGGTATTGGAGTCCCTGAGGATTAAAACAAGCCGAAAGCCCTGGTCTTTTTTGGGAACCACGAAGACGGTGCTCACAAAGCCTTGAGTGTGTGGGAAGGTCTCCACCACTGCTCCTTTTTGGACCAATGCATGCACCTCTGCGTCGATGAAACTGTTCTGGTAGGGAAAAATGTAGGGGAGCGGGTGCTTGACGCTGCGCGGGGGAGGCATAAAACTCTATGTGATACCCCTGTACTGTTTGTAACACCCAGGGATCGGTTGTGAGTTCTCGCCACCTGTGAAGAAAGAGAGCCAACCTGCCTCCCACCATGTGTTCTGATGCACATAGAACTCGTACCTGAGTAGGAATTGTCTCCTGAGTTATTCTGCTGTCCTCGATAGTTTCCTTTCTGACCTCTGCCACGACCTCCTCGATTGCGGGAGGGATAGAAATTGGATAGTTGATTGCCTCTGCCTCATTGCTCCGATCCACGCGAGGTCTGATTAAAACCTCGGTCGGACCCTCGACCTCGTTGACGTCCGGCCCTGTAAAAAACACTGGTGTGGAACACCTTCCTGATGTTTGTTTGCGCTTTATCCAATGTGGAGAAGGTGGCAACGTACTTGCCCATTTCCTTCACAAATTTATCCCCAAAAAGCATCCCATTAGCCAGGGAACCCGCCTCAGTGGGGGCCATCTCCGCCAATTGGGAATCGATTCTCATAAGGAAAGAGCGTCTCCGCTCCGTGGAAAGGGCTACATTAGCATTCCCCAAGAAGCACATGGCACGTTGTGCCCATTCCAGGACATCTGACACGTCCAGTGGCACATTTTGCTCCTTCCCCTTAACTGCGGCATCCAGAATTTTCGTGAGGGGTCCCGAAAGTCTAACAACTTGTCCTGGCAGCCACGTCATGCCCTATCCAGTCCCTTCTTGGGATCCTTTGCAAACTTCCTCATGAACGCCGCCATATTGGGGTCCAAGTCCGGCGTCTCTGCTACCTTTGCTGTCAAAGAGGGTCTGGGGCATTCAGATCTCAAAGTGGCCCTAACTCCACTCTCAAAGCCCTGACACAAATTATTACCCACATAATGCGCCACTTCAGGACAGGGCACCCATTCTGTAGACCTAGGGTGTACAATGCTATTGGGGTCAAACAACAAGGTCTTAGGGGCTTGACTATCATCCGCCTTGTATGCTGTGTGCTTCACCTTTTTGCTTTTCTTCCTGAAAGTCACCGATTCCACCTCCGAATCCGAGGTATCAGGCGGGGACGGGGAAGACTCCCCCGAAGTACAATTAGCCATTGAGCCATGATCCCTTATGACATTCCTGGCCATCTGTGCCAACACCTGTGCCGAGGGAGTAGAGGTATCACCCTTACGGGTTGATTTAAACTTTCTCTTGCCATATTTCTGCAGGGGTTTAGTAAAAGGCTTGAGAGCCTTGATCAGGGCTTTATTAACTGACCCTTGGACGTGAGTATCCAGGGCCTCCACCAAATTTTCCTCCAACTGTTCTTCCTGTGGCTCATATTCAACATATTCATTATAGTTGACCCATTGGTCACCCTCCGCGGCGTAGTACGCCATAGCTCTAAAGCTAAGAGGTATGGAGGAAATTCTCAAGGGGGGAAGCAGCCCAGGGGTGCCTCAAACACACACACACCAAAGTCCAAATACCAACACACTGTGAGGCAAATCTTGAAGGTGGAAGGAGACCCTTCTTATATGCACACAAATGCTCCCCTCGAGCCTGGCTCTGATCCGGACACGCTCCGGTTAGCGTTCTGTGAGGCCAAGGATTGATGCAGAGCTGTTATACGCGATGTGCGAGGCAACCGGCAACTCAAAACGAAAGTCGGCGCCTCGTGCATGCGCACAGCGTAATGGGCCCGAACTCGCCTGCTCCTTGTGCGCGAGAGACTCGCGTCTGCCTCCTCCTGCTCCACCACCCCCTGTGGCGCACAACGCGCTCCGCTGAATCGCGCCTCAAACGTGCTTTGAAATCACCCAAAAACGGCGATAAAACACATACAACACAATTGGGGCAATACCAGTGAAAGCGCTCAAGCGCCACTACTATAAATACACCGCAATGCCAATACCATTAACCAAATAGAAAATAGGGAAAAGGCACTTAACCCGCTGCAGCAGCAGCAAAGAAAGAGGAGGTCTTCCTGTTTACAGAGACTGTTATATGTTGGACTAGACAGTGATTGGTGCAGACTAGTGGAGGGGGTTGTCCTTCCGGGGTCATGCCAGTTTAAAGTTTTATTGGCTGCTGTTTTTGTCAGTAAAGATTAGAGAAGCATAATCAGAGCCTCCGTGGACTGACATAGATTTTGCAGAAGGCATTGCGGGTATGCAGCTGTTGCGCAATGGATTGTGGGTATAACTGAGCTTGCACAAAGGATTGTGGGATATGTTCACTTCCTTTTCAAAGCCCCACCCCCAACTCCTTCACTTGAGAAGCTAGGGGTGGGTCAAAGGTTACCACGGACGTCCCCGAGTTCCTGTGCGTGAACAAACCCAAAATGAGCCTTTATGCCCGTTTCATCAAACGAAAAATAAAACGGTGTGAATGAATATCCGCTTAAGTCTTATGAAATGCGTTTTGTATGTTATGACTAAGGATACAAACTTATTAACACCCATCAATAGTTCGCCCGACCCAACCCAGTGAATCCTAACTCCATTGACAGCAACAGAAACAGCTAGCCCGATTCAGAGTGTTCAGGCAGGTCTACCCCATCTCAATGCCCTCTGACCCTTTGCATCCAGCAAAGTCAGTCCATCCAGTTCAAAGCAATTAAAATCCCACTCACATGTACCAGAACCAATGTTGCCCAGCCACGTCCATTCTAGCCCCATTAACCCCTAACACAGCCAGCCTGGTGGTGTCCAGTCCCATTCCCAAACTGAGCAAGCCAGCCCCACGCAGTGTGTTCACACACCATCAATATTCATACAACCCTGCTATACTATGCCATTCTAGGTGCATGCACATGATGGAGCAGGGTTACAATTTTGTACCATACCCAACTCATGAAGACCCTTTAAAGTGAGTTTTAACAAAAATGTTGTGTGATACTAACCAACACAAAGGGGAGCTTTTGCATGGCAAAGTTTGAATAAAACTAATAAAAGCATGTGAGTGAAAAGCATGTGTAACGTGTGTGCATCAAAAGCATACTAGTCTTGGTAAAAACACCTCTTTGCTGATAAGTGGGTGTCTGCAAATTATGCTTAGTATTTCTCAAATTGTAAGTGAAAACATCTCAACCCTCCTCCCAGTCGAGTGCTGCTTTTTGCACTTTAGTTAAAAATATAAAACAAAAATCAAGAAAAGGTATGTCGCTTCCCTTCTCAGGAATGCTTTACTCCATTACATCCTAATTTATAGGACAAGCACCATAAAGGCCTCTGTATTTTCCTGTGCTTTCTCCCCCCTCCCGTTGTCCGCATTCCCTTTATTCCTACCCCCCACCCCACTTGCGGTGACCCTTGAGGTAACCACCCTCCTACCCTCCCGTTGACCCTGTTTACCATGGTCCCGCCCACTCCCGTTGTCCTTTTTAAACATGCTCCCGCCCCCCGGTTCTGTCACGTGGACCTAAAACTTGGATTCAGCCACTTGACACACTATTAATTTATTAACCGCCCGCTTTGTGTAAACAGTGCATTGCAGTGATTAAAAGAGCCTTGCATCAAACAAGAACAGAATTGACCCAAAACACGAATGCCCATACTTGGGGTGCTGTGGGCCCCATATACTCCACCAGCTCCACTAATGATAGCTGAAGCCCTGAGAAGCAGGCTGTCTCCTCTACTTTCACTCCTTCCCACCATGTCTGACCATCACACCGATCTCGAAACAAGTCTCCTTCTGAAAGAAAATGATCTTCAGCATGCTAACCGCTTTTCAGCGCCAGGAGCGCCATCTGTCCTGATACTAGCATGGAAACTGAGGGGCAGATTTACAAGCCCCTTGCGCCTCTTTTACGCCGCCGTTGCGTCACTTTTGTGATGCAGCGGCAGCGCAAAAGATGCGCCATCGTGAGGGATATTTACAACATGAGATGCGTCATGCTGTAAAGCCCTGCGCCTTAAGGTGGCGTTCCGGCGCAGCGGGTGGCATTACTGCGCAGGAACGCCTCCTAAAAGTGGCTGAGTGAAATCTACAAGATTTCACTCAGTCACTTTTAGGCCAATGCTGCGTCAAAACCCTGCGTCTGCTTGAAGCAGGAGTAAGGCTTGACGCAGCATTGGAAGAATAGGCACCCCACAGCATTGCTGGAGCTGCTTCGCGCTTGCGATGCAACTCCAGCAATTCGCTGCCTTTACGGCACAGATGCCTGACGCATCTGTGCCGTTTTTGCCCCATGGTGGGCCGCATTGTAAATGCGGCGCATCATGGGTGGCGTAGGCATGGCGCACAATAAGTGGTGCATCCCTGCTGATATGTAGGGATGCGCCAGTAACTGTAAATCGGCCCAGAGTCCCCAGGACTTCTTTTTATTGTAAAACATTCCTGATTGCACTGCAGTGGCCCCTGGACTAAAGTGTCACTGCACCTGTTTCATCAATGACAGCTTCTGCTTCCCTGTCACCCAACATCACGGGCTCCGATCTCACACCATCCCCCCCCCCTCCCTCTCCCTCTCCCTCTCCCTCTCCCTCTCCCTCCTCCTCCTCCTCCTCTCAGTGTAATGTAAGTGCAGCCCCCGCCATGCGAACACACCCAAGGTGGAGGGGGGGGGGGGGGGGGGGGGGGCAAAGAACTCGTCACAACGACCCCGCCCCCGCCATGCAAACACACCCAAGGTGGAGGGGGGGGGGGGAGCAAAGAACTCGTCACAACGACCCGTACGTTTCTTTTAGTAAGTATAAAAATGTACATGCGCCCGCGCCCCATCTAAATGCAACGAACGTCATTTACAATTGAATCATATAAGTCTGACTGTCACCTGAAAAAACCACCTGCTAAGATTATCAGATGTATAGTAATCTTTTTTCAAACTATTTGTAAGTCTTAGAATTCATCCAAGACCTCCAAAAATTACACACTTTGTCATTATCATCACCACACGCAGTGCGATAATTAACAACAAATGGAATAATCTGTATAACTATATAGATACACCCTTTCTTTATATTCTTACGAACAGTTACGAAAATTACGGTGACGATGAATATCCATCACAACTAGTGGAAGAAAATGTCCGTCTGTCTCCCCAAAATACGTGCGTGAAATATTTCTCAGTCTTAAGTGACTCTTTTACACATAACAATGAACCAAAAGTTTTTGGTTTCTGTGCAGTGGCTTCTGGGTATGCAAAATTCACCAAAAGACAGATGGATTTTGTCAGTTATACTGCCCTCTGGTAACAGCAGATGGTAGTGCACCTGGTTCTTGGTAGATAGTACAATTTATCCCTCCACGCCCTCCAAACTCACTGGGCCGATTCACAGAATGAATTTAAGACTCAATCCAAACTTACTACTATTTTGGTATTCACAGAATGCACTTACTACTTTTGGCATTCACAGAATGAATTTACTTCTTTTGATATTCACAGAAGTTAGGATTTTGTCTTAAGACTTAAAACAGATTTAAGACAGACTTAAGACAAAATCCTAACTTCTGTGAATACCTAAAGTAGTAAATTCATTCTGTGAATGCCAAAAGTAGTAAGTGCATTTTGTGAATACCAAAATAGTAGTAAGTTTAGGATTGAGTCTTAAATTCATTCTGTGAATCGGGCCCACTCTCACAAGCTCTCTCTCTCTCTCTCTCTCTTTCTCTCACACACAAACACACTCTCTCTCTCCCGCACTCCCTCTTTCTCTCTTTCTTTCTTTCTCTCTCTCACACACCCTCTCCCTCTCTCTCTCTCTCTCAAAATGAAACAGCAGCAAAGACTAATGGTTTGGAATTTGAAATGAAAATTATGGGGCTTATTTACAAGCCCCTTGCGCTGCCTGTACGCCTCTTTTTCCCATATTAAAAGTGACCCACCGGTGGCGCAAGGGGTTTGTAAATAAGCCCGTAAATTTATAAAGCGCTCAAATGCCTAAAGGCGTCTACTTAAGTCAAAGTGGAAAATGTGGAAAGACTGGCTCAGTGAGTGAGGGGGACTGTCTGGCAACCATTGGTTTAAATACCAGGGGCCTTATTTACAACAAAACGATGCAGCGCAGAGCGCAAGCCAGATTGCTGCGTCGCGCTGAGTCCTTTTCAGAGCACAGGGATGAGTCATATTAACAACAGTATTAGCATTCCTGTGCTATCGCCTGCGCTGAAGCACAATTGGCTGCCATGCACCAGTGCAGGCACTCATGCCTGACGTTGCAAGGGTGCCTGAGCCGCGGGTGTGATTTCCCCTTCCTGCCCTACAACAAACATTGATGGCGATTTCCTCTTTCTACGAGGGCTGCAAAAGGCAGCACTCATAGAAAGAAGAAAAAACAAGGACAAATAAAAGTGGGGCATATTTACAAGCCTCTATCGTGACCACAGTGTCACTGTCCTCGTCGCTATGGTGGCGTCTGTGCATTTTTATCCTGAACTAGCAGCCCGTCCCGACGTTGTCCGGGTATGAATTGCTGCTGGCCAGTAGTATATTGTTTTGTATGATTTCGTTTTGATAGCATTTCTTATCTGTGACAGGCCTGTGAAACGCTCCGATTCACAGTGCAGTGCTGATGCACTTAAGAGTGCGCGTTCAGTAGTGTGTGAACTCGAGTTTCCCTACTTTATTTTTCCTGGCAATTTTATATAGCGCAAACTCAACAACATGGCATGAGCACAATTTACAATACAGAAGAACACATTCATTTGTGGTAGGCACGGGGAGACAAATCGATTTGCCTGGAATCACAGGATGTTGAGCTGATGACGAGATTCGAACGTAGCTCACCAGCTCTAAAGTTCGGAATTCTAGAACTTGTGGCGGGAGGTGTGTCTAAAAGTGTATGTTGGTGCTGGCCATCAATGAGAGAGACCTGTGCATTTTTCTAATCGGTGTTGAAATAATATGAGTATGTTGCTGGAGATGTGGGCCGCCGTGCCACCAATGTACCTAACGGGGAGGGTAAACACCCATTATTCCGTAACTTTCTTTCCGCATACCATCACTCCGCATACTTTCATTACGAAAGTACCATGACTCCGCAATGCCATTATAACGCATGGCATTACATTTTATATGCTTTTACCATGCATACATTTACAATGAAATTCGTTGTAAATGCATGAATGGTAAAAACAGTTTTTTTTTTAATGTTTGGAGAAGGTAAGTATGGGTATAGGGGTATATGTTTTGGGGTACTGAGGTATATGTTTTGGGGTGTTTGGGTATTTTAATGGTTCAGTGGTAGGTTTGGGTTTTGGGGTACAGGGGTATTTTAAGGGTTCAGGGCTAGGTTTAGGTTTTGGGGTACAGGGGTATTTTTAGGGTTCAGGGCTAGGTTTGGGTTTTGGGGTACAGGGGTATTTTAGGGTTCAGGGGTAGGTTTGGGTTTTGGGGTACAGGGTTATTTTTATGGTTCAGGGCTAGGTTTGGGTTTTGGGGTACAGGGGTATTTTTAGGGTTCAGGGGTAGGTTTGGGTTTTGGGGTACAGGGGTATATTAAGGGTTCAGGGCTAGGTTTGGGTTTTGGGGTACAGGGGTATTTTAGGGTTCAGGGGTAGTTTTGGGTTTTGGGGTACAGGGGTATTTTTAGGGTTCAGGGCTAGGTTTGGGTTTTGGGGTATAGGAGTATTTTTAGGGTTCAGGGGTAGGTTTGGGTTTTGAGGTACAGGGGTATTTATAGGTTTCAGTGCTAGGTTTGGGTTTTGGGGTTACAGGGGTATTTTTAGGGTTTAGGGATAGGTTTGGATTTTGGGGTACAGGGTATATTTAATGGGTTAAGATGGGTTAGTGTTTAAGGGTGTTGGGGTATTTTAAGGAGTAAGGGTAGGTTACGATTATGGGGTGCAGGGGTATTTAAAGGGAGCAGGGTGGACACCCGGAGCTGGAATGTACAGAACCTGGGAAGAAAAACAATGAAATATTGGGCACAGCGCTCGCTTTTTTTCCCCCGTAATCCCGCACCCCGCACAGGCCCACGCCCCCAGCACACGCCATTGCACAGGATATGAGACATGGCATGAAAGGCGGAACGTACCACACGCCCCCATCGTTTGTCACGCCCCCAGCACACGACCACAGCACAACGCAGACATGCCCACAAGGAACTACTTTGCTGGCACGTTTCTTTTACCTTTTAAATGTATATGGTGGGCGACTGCATAGCCTATGTCCTTCTGCTGCAACTGCCCTTTCCAACGCTATATTGGATGCTGTGATTGGTGCTTTGGTTCCTGAGATTACCCGCCTCAAAGGTTTGGACTCTCTCTTTATTATATTAGTATAGATCAAGCTGCAGTTCACCTCGTCATCCCAAGATGTCCCTGATGAGTAAAATTCAAAACCATTGAAACCCTTTCATGAATGCTAATAATGATGCTAATCTTATCCCACAATGCTTTGCAGGGCTTTTTAGTTGTATTTTTGCCCATAACTGTGCTTGGGGTGGTTCTAAGAGAATGGAACCTCCACTGAATTACTATTTAAAGGGAGCAGGAATGTATAGAACCTGGGAAGAAAAACAACACTCGTGACGGAATGCCCCCAGCGACTGTCACGCCCCCAGCACACACCCACAGCACAATGCAGACACACCCACAAGGGACTACTTTGCTGGCACAGTTCTTTTACCTTTTAAATGTATATGGTGGAAGTCTGCTTAGCCTATGTCCTGCTGCAACTGCCCTTTCCAACGCTGTTTTGGGTGTTGTGATTGGTGCTGTGGTTCCTGAGATTACCCGCCTCAAAGGTTTGGGTTCTCTCTTTATTATATTAGTATAGATTAGTTTCCTAAAATTTAGATAATGTTTCAAAATTCAAAATTAAATAAATGTGGGCTTATGTGCTTGCGATTATATGCGCTTCTGCGAGAAGTCAGGGGGCTAGGGCTGGGGCTGGGGCTTTGAAGGTGTCTGTTTACAGCACAGGGCTCATGTTGTTCTTAATGAGGGGTCAACTTGCTCTGCTGCCTTCCTCAAATGTGCATAATTATCGGTAAGGGAACCAGATTTATTCTAAGTTCCACATCGTGTGGGTTCAAGGTGGCTCCAGTAATCAGTGTTTGGTGCATCAAATGTACTTCACCCACCCAGACTGTGTGGAAAAGTCAGCCCATAATGCACCTGATGCCCAGGCTGCTGGCGCAGGACGCCTCTGAGTTCCCATCTTGAACAATTACCAAATAAAGAGACGGGCGCTGGAGGCAGGAAAACAAGAACAGAGTTTTATTTCTCATGAGGAGAGCCTGTCATTTCGGACACTCCCATAGTGTCTTCAGGAGGTGCTCTAACAAGTTTCTCTGAGGCTTCGTCTTTTATGCACATGTTTATGGCACACAAACATCCTTCATTACAATCAAGACATTGTGAAGTATGAAGATATTCCAACACGTGGCTACAGTAGGGGCCCTTATCCTCCATACAATAGGAGGGGGCTGTCACGCAGCTGAGTGTTCTGCTGATTCCTTTGGAATGTGTGCGCCTGATCGAATCTCAGGGGGTGGGGAGGTCATGATCAATAGTAGCTCCCTTTGAAGAGGGGCGAGTGCATACAGTAGTGGGCAATAAACTGTATCCTCAGGCTAAGGGATGACCAACGGTCCGTGCAGACAATCGGGCTCGGAGGAAGGGGTCATCAAAGGAGAGATATTCATGAGAGGGGAAGGAGGTGCTAGTCAGGCGCGGGGTGTGATTCTCAGAGCCAGGGTCATGCAGAAGGGGGAGGGTTCATGACTTGTGCATGTGAGAGCGGGGGCGGTCAGGGTGCATGGGGGATGCTTGCAGGGTCAGGGAAGGGTGCTGATGATCGATCGTGAACAGGGAGACCATGGCACCTAAAATGGCTGTTGTATATATGTGCGCATGGGTCTATGCTGGCGGGATAACACAGTCAGTGTTTTGCAATATCCATTCTGCTTACAACAAGAGGTACAGTGAACACAAATGAACGCCGCTTATGTGCATATACATTGCTATTTTCAACAGTCGCCGCTTTTTAACGTAAGCTAGTTCTTTTGTGTTTACCCTAACTGACGGAGTGTACATATAGCCATGTGTGGCCAATGAAATAACGTTCGTCAATGCTAGCAGATTGAGTATAACCATATGTAGTCACAACGATTGGCGAAATGTGGTACGTATGAATTTACATTTGTTGGGTTATTCATGCGAGTCTAGAGATCGGCATAATACTTTAGTCGGGGTCAATCAAGGAAAAATGTTCCGACACTTTATAAAATCAAATTCTGACTTTCTCTTCAGTGACATCAACATACAGTAAAAAGTGCTATATGAGACTTTTGGACTTGAGTGACCGATGAAACATTTTTGAAAGCAATAAAAAAATAGTTGAGGGAGGAATTCAGTTCGATGTAAGCAACTAGTCAAGGGGTGGGTAGAAAGTTCAGGAAGGGGGGGGTCTTAGTGAAAATGTCTTTTCAACGACGAGCCACCACTGGTAGACTCTGGTAGTCCGTTTTCTTTTCGTTGGCGCTTTTGAGCACCGGCGGTGGAGCTATAAGTCCAGCTCGGAATCATCCTTACGCGTTGCAGGGTGCGATCAGTCTTCTGCTGTTAGATCACAGTCCTGTTTCCTAACTGATCTTCTTAGGGGTGCCTTATGCTGGGCACCTGCGTGTCTTTCTTCTTCCGTGGCAAAACCTTATTCTATCTAAATGCTGTTCTTATTTTCTGAGTCAAAACTTATGTGAAAAAGGGTGAGTTTGTTGAATAATCGAGGAAAGAGAGGGCGGAGTGGGGCCAGATCTTTGAACACACCAAGGGACTAAGGGAGCAAAGGACAACGAGCAGGCAGGCCCATCAGTCGGACTCAAAAGGGGGCGGGGACTTCAGGCACGAGTGGGTCAGCAAGTCGAGGGCTTCAAGGCAGCCCTTCATTCCTTCATCTGCCGAGTTTGGGAGTTGTGCCTCGTCCCGCGTCTCGTTGCTCTGCGGCTCCACCTTTGGTTGCGGTCACATGTGCTTCATGATCTGTGGCCAGGCTGTGCTTCACGTCCAGCTCCTCTCCTCCGGTGATTGTTTCTTTGAATGGGTACAAAACAAGTTTTTAGAAAAACTGGCAGGAGAAGACATTTATACATCTCAATTCCGTCCCCAACCCTAAGTAGGTAGGGAATAAGTTCATCGGTCACAGTCAGAAGTCACCACTTATGGAGTATGTAGGAGGACATTTCCACTGAATTCGTACTTTCTATCTGGCGTTCATTCATGACATACGCGGAGAGAAGTCGGATTCCCATCGACAGTGTATTCTATCAAACTCAAAATCGAGTCCTTAACCCAAGAATTAACGATCTTACATCTCCCTTCGGGGTCGGCTAACTCTCGCAAGCAGGAGGTGTTATCGTCATGTGGGGGGGGGGGGGCAAAGACCAAACATGCTTTTCTTGGGGAGTGACGGTTAATCAAGGTTATTAATTGTGCTTCGGGGATAGCTGCTATGGAGCCGGGGTCAATCGGGAGAAGCGAGGACGCTTTGGACATCCGCACTTAAGTGAAGAGGGGTGGGACAATCTGGGACTTGGGGATCGCATTTCTGACGAACTGAAAAACAGAAGACCATTGACGTTATAGTCCCCCTATAAAAAGGCCAGATTAGGGGACGTCAGTCGTCTGACCTGTCCTTTCTTTCATTACCAACTCGGGTTCTATCGTTTTGCAGAAAGGAGAGGTAGTAATATGGCAAGTTACAATCGTTTTAGTTCCTGTCAATTTTGCCGAACACCTTTGTGTTCGAAGAGACCCAATTAGGTTCGTGCCGGTGGGGCACAATGTTCTTGCACAAGGGAGGAGGGAACAGGGGGACCCTCAGAGAGAGAGAGAGAGAGTCGCCCGCACTCTAAACGAACCATTTGGTACACGTATGACGTGGAGAGAGAGAGAGAGAGAGAGAGAGAGAGAGAGAGAGAGAGAGAGAGACGTGTACAATAATGGTCCATTCAGTGCGCACACAACACAGAACAGCAGGGGTTAAGTAATACGGAAACACAGGCAGAGGGATGACGTAGATCCATACATCACGTACACACAAACTCAGACGGGGGAGACAGTACATGTATTATATACAAAAATCCAAGACAAAACATAAAACAGTTATTGGCCAAAATTATCTTTTCCTGTATGCTGTGCATCCTTAGCATCCTAAGCTCTTTTTACCTTTTTCTTCTCTTTTATTCGTCGGCTGCCTTTACTGGTGGCTTTGATTGTACACACTTACGCCTTTGGCAATTGGTCATGAACTAACCTGGCCGGGCTAATGCTCACGGTGGGATTTTCGAGTCATTTTAGCAAATGTGTTTCCAGGCTGAGACAACAGTTGGTGTCAATTGGAGAACAATGGGGCAGCTTTGAGTTACATGTCTATGAGGATGCGAAAAAGGAGGTAGTAGGTTTTTAAATATTGGCAATATTCCTGTTCCTCCCGGCAGAGGATACTTGTGTAAACCTTACCTCGGAATATTCCTTAAACTTTCCCTATTTAGTTAAACGTAGGAATGTATTCATTATTGTACGTCATTTTTGGTTGCATTATTCGGGGTACCAAGCGAAGTTATATTTTGTAGTTTCCGCTTCAGGCTGTTCTCCCAAGCGCTAAGTTCAGGGAGAAAAATAGTCATGGTTTGCTTGTCGCGGTTAGGTACCATAATCAAACCCTCTTTCCCGTCTCTTCGTCCGCTAGATCACCATTTTCGTACATTAATCGACATTCCGATGTGACCTGCAGAGAGAGGGAAAAAGAAGGGGGCAGGGGCTACATTGATAGACACATTAGCGCGCATAAACCCAGAAAGGCTTTTACTTACTGCATACTCGGCCTATCTCCACGGGATGCGGTCCCTGCCAACTGGGCGTTCAAGCCCAGGTGGACCGTTAGTGTGACTTTTCTTATACAGGTAGCATATAAAGTATAGGCTGAATACCAGGATTTTTAGCGGTTGCTTTTGGCTGTACAAAAAGGGAAAAATACACAACTAAAACTTGGACCCTTCATATCTGCAATATCTCTATATATTATACCTTTTAACCCTTAACTAATCGAGCTGAGTCATTTCACCTGCATTTTAGTTATATCGGAAATAGTGATCATTTATTCGAAACTTATCAATCTACGCGTGACAACTACGTTTGCTTTTTCCAAAAATCTTTAATAAGAATGTCGGTGCACAAATACGGGCCTACAACCCCGTGGGCCGGCCACGGAGCAGGCTGGAACTGTGGATGTGGGGATACTTTATTAGTGAAAAACCTAATGGAGTCGGGGGTTGTTTATTTAATAATAAAAAGTGCGACAAGTGCAATAAAAACATGTCGAGAATTCAGTGTGAGCGAGTATCATAAGTGTTGAAATTCGAACTTGCAATAATCATGAGGCGCCAAAACTTAACAACAATTCATTGTCCGAATGTTCAATCAGTACCCATCTGATGTCAATTCACTGTCTGAACACATAATCAGTACCCATCCTATATCAATTCATTGTCCGAACATATAACCAGTACCCATCCCATATCAATTCATTGTCCGAATTGACAGTACACATCCCATATCAATTTACTGTCCGAACATATAATCAGTACACGTCCTATATCAATCCATGTGTTTTTAAAAAACTGCATACATATCTCATGACACCAGGGCTGAACAATCGGGGTACAACAAGGAGTTGAAAGTTTCATTTGCATCGGCGCCATTTTGGGTGCAGTCAGGCAGATCCAGGCATAGTCTAAATCTCCACTAACTCGTGGTTGGCCCAGAGCTTCTTTCGGCAGTCCAAAAGTTCCGTTAAAGGGCAAAAGAAAGGATCGGTGGTCTGAACCATCAGTCAAAAAGGGGAGGGGAGGCAACAATTTTTCCTACCGGGTCATACTGGGTTTTCACCGGAACTGATCCGAACTGTAGTCTGCAGGATTCTAGCCATTCAAACTGAGGCTGGAGACAGCATGGGAGCGACGACGTTTTGTGGCCACATTTTCATCGTTCCGTGGTCAATCATGGCAGTCATTCCCCATCGGGAGTGTCTGCGGGGGTCGGGGACTCCCGCGGCTCCTATAGAATCTTCAAGGTCGAGGAGAACTTTTTTTTTATTTTTTATGATGGTGGGACTCGTTTCTTAATCAACAAGCAGCCGGGCCATCTCTTTACCCCGGGCCCGCTCCAGCAGGATCGTCCGCCATTTTACGAGCGGGCGAACCCATGTCGGGTGAGTGGAGCGTTGGGGTTGCTGCTGGGGGCCTCCACCTGGGGAGGTGGGAGAGGCCCGTTCGCGCCGTCTCTCCCTCCCAGCGCACCCCACGTCATTTTCCTCTGCGCTAATATACATGATGGCTGGACCAGGCGATGAGAGAGGGGGGGGGGTCGGAGGCATGCGCAAGACATCCCCCCCCCCAGTGTTGTCGCAGCCATTATTGAAGAAGTGGCGCCTAGTACGTTTCGGGCCGGGCCTCCGGTTGATGGCGGCCGGACGCTCTTCGCCACGGCCCCAGGAACGGGTCCCTTGGTTCATCCTGGGGACAGACCTTGGCGCGTGGTGCCACCTTCGGGCTATTCGCGCAGTGGCCTCTCCACCCCAGGCCTCTTATGGAAGCCGACCCAGGCTGTCTGAGAGAGGGGGGGGTCGGGGGCATGGACATTCCCCCCTCCAACTCTCCAGTGTTGTCGCAGCCGCCACCGCGGCCGGATCCCGTCGGCCCCGGCCTCTCCTCAGGCCCACCTCATGTGATGATCTCCGGCCGACGGCTGGCAGCAGGACCCGCCCTACATGTGTTGAAGATCTCGTCTTCCGGCTGGGCGTAGCCGCAAACTTGTTGCACTTTGGGAGTTTCCAGAATGGGGGCGGATGTCTGCTGACTTGTATCTTTCCCAGGTTGCCGTTATTGGGGCGTGGCAGGCGGTGGGACAGACATGTTTGGAGCAGCGAGGGGCATGAAGCCTCGTTGCCTCGTGGCCGTCGCAATGTCAAGCCTGGCTTCTCTTATCATTTTCATGTTTCTTATTACGGGCTTATTTCTAACGTTTCTTGTTTCTAGGACAATCATATGTTTTATCATTAAGTATTGTTATCGTTTCCCTATTCGTTATTTAATAAAAATTTCATCAGTGGCCTACTGATTTCGTTTTCCTATTCCTTTCTTTCTAGTTTGTTTCATGCTAAAGTTTCTGTTAACAGGATACAGTGATCACTTCGTTATTATTGCATATGTCCTTTTCACTAGGGGTGCTCTCCGGTCGGGCCAGATGACCTACCTCTAGTAAATGGTCCGGGTGGAACTGGTTTATCAATCAGTGGGGAGTAGATAGGCATGACAGATTACAACGGGGGACAAAGGTCCGCATTACCTACCCTTCACTACTTGCAAAGACTAGACAGAGTATTTCTTTTCTGTGTTATTTGCAAACAGAGAATACCTCCAAAAAGAACAAATTCCAAACAGTCAATGTTCGGACAACCAATCAATCAATGAGGAACGAAATAGGCACGACGGGTTACAATGGGGGCAAAAGCCTGCGTTACCTACCCTTCACTATCTGCAAAGGGAGAGAGAATATTCCTATTTTTCCCCGTTTGTAGGCAGAGAAGATCCTTAAGAGAACCAACTTCGAACAATTCAATGCTAGATCAAACAATCAATCAGTGGGGAGAAAAATAGGCATGACGGATTACAATGGGGGACAAAAGTCCGCATTACCTATCCTTCACTATTTGCAAAGAGAGAGAGACGTTCCTATCTGTCGCTGTTTGCAAACAGAGAATGTCTCCAAGAGAACCAATACTTCAAGTAGCACCCAAGGCTAAATGAACCAATCAATGAACAATACCAGTATCTAAATACCGTTTCCAATATCAACAATCAATCAATCAATCAGATGGATAAAGCCATCCTACCAATCAGACGTAAAGACGTCCTACTTAACCTTACCCGGACCGGACCGTGTGGACAGTTCTTCGCCTTCCTTTTTCCAGCGCCCGATCGTTCTCTTTCTCCATGTTTTTACCGCAGCAATCCTGTGGGATTCCAGTCAGGACAGTAGGTCACTTGAGAGAGGTGAAGTTCATTCAATCGGCAGCCGGACGAGGGCCCTCTCAAGGCAGGTATACTCCAATCATTTAGATGTTCACCCCATCGTCTGGACCTCTCTTACCGGACCTTATGTCGCTGATGGACCCCGCGTTGGGACGCCAATTGTGGAAAAGTCAGCCCATAATGCACCTGATGCCCAGGCTGCTGGCGCAGGACGCCTCTGAGTTCCCATCTTGAACAATTACCAAATAAAGAGACGGGCGCTGGAGGCAGGAAAACAAGAACAGAGTTTTATTTCTCATGAGGAGAGCCTGTCATTTCGGACACTCCCTTAGTGTCTTCAGGAGGTGCTCTAACAAGTTTCTCTGAGGCTTCGTCTTTTATACACATGTTTATGGCACACAAACATCCTTCATTACAATCAAGACATTGTGAAGTATGAAGATATTCCAACACGTGGCTACAGTAGGGGCCCTTATCCTCCATACAATAGGAGGGGGCTGTCACGCAGCTGAGTGTTCTGCTGATTCCTTTGGAATGTGTGCGCCTGATCGAATCTCAGGGGGTGGGGAGGTCATGATCAATAGTAGCTCCCTTTGAAGAGGGGCGAGTGCATACAGTAGTGGGCAATAAACTGTATCCTCAGGCTAAGGGATGACCAACGGTCCGTGCAGACAATCGGGCTCGGAGGAAGGGGTCATCAAAGGAGAGATATTCATGAGAGGGGAAGGAGGTGCTAGTCAGGCGCGGGGTGTGATTCTCAGAGCTAGGGTCATGCGGAAGGGGGAGGGTTCATGACTTGTGCATGTGAGAGCGGGGGCGGTCAGGGTGCATGGGGGATGCTTGCAGGGTCAGGGAAAGGTGCTGATGATCGATCGCGAACAGGGAGACCATGGCACCTAAAATGGCTGTTGTATATATGTGCGCATGGGTCTATGCTGGCGGGATAACACAGTCAGTGTTTTGCAATATCCGTTCTGCTTACAACAAGAGGTACAGTGAACACAAATGAACGCCGCTTATGTGCATATACATTGCTATTTTCAACAACTGTACCTTATCTTTCATACGTCACTGCTCCAATGCTAGCAGGGAAGCCATGCCTACGCCTCAACTTCGCTCGCCAGGACTTTCCAATGCTGTCGCCCACGCAGCCAGGCAGCTTGGGAAGCTGCTGATCGAGGACAACATTTTTAACCAAATCCTCTACTACCTGCCCCAACTCTACAAACTCAACCTGGATGTACTTGGAGAACTTAAAGACAGGTTGGCCGATTGGTAAAAACAACTCTATGCTGATAAGTGGGCGTCTGCAAATTATGCTTAGTATTTCTCAAATTATAAGTGAAAACATCTCATGCCTCCTCCCAGTCGAGTGCTGGGTTTTGCATTTTAATTAAAAATATAAAAGAAAAATCAAGAAAAGGTATGTCGCTTCCCTTCTCAGGAATGCTTTACTCCATTACATCCTAATTTATAGGACAAGCACCATAAATGCCTCTGTATTTTCCTGTGCTTTCTCTCCCCTCCCGTTGTCCACATTCCCTTTATTCCTAACCCCCACCCCACTTGCGGTGACCCTTGAGGTAACCACCCTCCTACCCTCCCGTTGACCCTGTTTACCAGGCTCCCGCCCCCTCCCGTTCTCCTTTATAAACATGCTCCCGCCCCCCCGGTTCTGTCACGTGGAACTAAAACTTGGATTCAGCCACTTGACAGACTATTAATTTATTAACCGCCGGCTTTGTGTAAACAATGCATTGCAGTGATTAACAGAGCCTTGTGTCAAAGAAGAACAGAATTGACCCAAAACACTACTGCCCATACTTGGGGTGCTGTGGGCCTCCATATACTGCACCAGCTCCACTAATGATAGCTGAAGCCCTGTCTCCTCCTCTTTCACTCCTTGCCACCATGTCTGACCATCACACCGATCTCAAAACAAGTCTCCTTCTGAAAGAAAATGATCTTCAGCGTGCTGACCGCTTTTCAGCGCCAGGAGCGCCATCTGCCCTGATACTAGCACGGAAACTGAGGGGCAGATTTACAAGCCCCTTGCGCCTCTTATTCGCCACAGTTGCGTCACTTTTGTGCCATGGTGAGGAATATTTACAACGTGACGCATCTGGGAGATGCGTCACGTTGTAAAGCCCTGTGCCTTAAGGAGGCGTTCCGGAGCAGGGGTGGGGGGGGCGGGGGGAGGGGGCCTTGCTGCACAGGAACGCCTCCTAAAAGTGGCTGAGTGAAATCTACAAGATTTCACTCAGTCACTTTTAGGCCAATGCTGCGTCAAAACCCTACGTCGGCGTAAGGCTTGACGCAGCATTGGAAGAATAGGCACCCCAGAGCACTGCTGGTGCTGCGTCGCGCTTGCGACGCAACTCCAGCAATTCGCTGCCTTTACAGCAGAGATGTGTGACGCATCTGTGCCGTTTTTGCCGCATTGTAAATGTGGCGCATCATGGGTGGCAGAGCTGCGGCGCACAATTACTGGTGCATCCCTGCTGATATGCAGGGATGCGCCAGTAATTGTAAATCTGCCCCTGAGTCCCCAGGTCTTGTTTTTGTTGTAAAACATTCCTAATTGTGCTGCAGTGGCCCCTGGGCAAAAGTGTCACTGCACCTGTTTCATCAATGACAGCTTCTGCCTCCCTGACACCAGACAACACGGGCTCCGATCTCACACAATCCCCCCCCTCTCTTCTCTCAGTGTAATGTAAGTGCAGCCCCCTCCCACCCCCTGAAAACACACCCACCTTGGGGAGGGGGCGGGGGAGCAAAGAACTCGTCAGTTTCACAACGACCCGTATGTTTCTTTTTGAAAGTATAAAAATTAACATGCGCCCCCGCCCATCTGAGTGCAACGAAAGTCGTTCCCAAAATAATCATGTGCGCCTGATTGTCGTCTACAGGGTCCGCTCATGTTAGTAGTTCAGCGGATACCACCATCCGTAGCAGGAATTCAACCATTATCTTTCTTCTAACTCATCGTTGATCTTAGAAATAACTCTAAGATCTTCAAAAATTATTCCCTTGTCGTTATCATCACCACACGAAGTGCGATGAATACAGACAAAGAGAACATACTCCGTGCGTTACTTCTAGATAGTAATGAAGCACCCATTTGTTATATTCTCAAGAAGACAAAAAACGGCGACGATGAATATCCGTCACAACTAGTGGAAGAGAATGTGCGGCTGTCTCACCAAAACACGTGTGTGAAATATTTCTCAGTCTTAAATGACTCTTTTACTCATGACAATGAAACAAAAGTGTTTGGTTTCTTTGCAGTGGCTTCTGGCTATGCAAAATTCACCAAAAGACAGCTGGTTGTTGTCAGGCAGATTGCCCCCTTGTAACAACAGATGGTACTGCACCTGCTGCTTGTAGATAGTTCAATTTATCCCTCCACCGCCCCTTACTCACTCTCACAAGCACTCTCACTCTCACTCTCTCTCTCTCTCTCTCTCTCTCTCTCTCTCTCTCTCTCTCTCTCTCTCTCTCTCTCTCTCTCTCTCTCTCTCTCTCTCTCTCTCTCTCTCTCGGACTCTCTCGCTCCCTGTCTCTCGCTCCCTCTCTCTCTCGCCCTCTCTCTCTCTTTCTTTCTCTCACACACCCTCTCTCTCAAAATGAAACAGCAGCAAAGACCATTGGTTTGGAATTTGAAATGAAAATTATGGGGCTTATTTACAAGCCCCTTGCGCCTCTTTTTCCCATATTAAAAGTGACGCTCCGGTGGCGCAAGGGGTGTGTAAATAATCCCCTGCATTTATAAGGCGCTCGAATGCCTGCGGAAATCTATTAAAGTCAAAGTGGAAAATGTGGAAAGACTGGCTCAGTGAGTGAAGGAGATTGTCAGGCAACCATTGGCTAAAATACCAGGGGCCTTATTTACAACAAAACGATGCAGCGCGGGCGCAAGCCAGATTGCTGCCTCGCGGTGAGTCCTTTTCAGAGCACAGGGATGCGTTATAGTAACAACAATATTACGCATTCCTGTGCTTTCCCCTGCGCTGAAGCACAATTGGCTGCCATGCACCAGTGCAGGCACGCATGCGTCGTGTTGCGAGGGTGCCTGCGCTGTGGGATGATTTCCCCTTCCTGCACTACAACAATCATTGATGGAGATTTCCTCTTTCTACGAGGGCTGCAGAAGGCAAGACTCATAGAAAGAAGAAACAAGGGGCAGATTTATGTTAACTGGCGCATCCCCAGGGATGCGCCAGTTAATGTGCGCCACAGTGCGCCACAGCTCCGCCACCCATGGTGCGCCGCATTTATAATGCGGCGCACCATGGGGCAAAAACGGCACAGATGCGTGACGCATCTGTGCCGTAAAGGTGGCGCATTGCTGGAGTTGCGTCGCAAGCGCGACGCAGCTCCAGCAAGGCTCGGGGGTGCCCAATCTTAACAATGCTGCGTCAAGACCTACGCCTGCTTCAAGCAGGCGCAGGCTTTTGACGCAGCATTGGCCTGGAAGTGACTGAGTGAAATCTTATAGATTTCACTCAGCCACTTTTGCGAGGCGCACCTGCCCCGGAACGCCCACCCTGCGCCGGAACGCCCACAAGCGGCGCAGGGCTTTACAACGTGACGCATCTGCCTAGATGCGTCACGTTGTAAATCGTTCGTAGGGATGCGCCACGTTTACGCCGCCTTGCGTGACGCAACAGCGGCGTAAACGTGGCGCACGTGCCTCATAAATCTGCCCCCAAGTATTTGCAATGCAATAGGTCTCGCATTAGGAAAGTTTGAGCTATTGGTCTTGTAAATGACAATTTTTTAATGTATGTGTTTTTGAAAATAGCTAAATTAATAGCTTTGTCATTTACAATGCGAATAGTTACAACTTTCGCAAATGTGACACCTATAGCATTTGTAATGCAACATGTTTTGTATTTACGTGACATAGATGTATTGATATTACAAATAACAATGGCTTTTAATTTTTTTAAAAGCACATCTGTGTGCAGATACATAGGGACATACATACACAGACACAAACGCACACACAGGCATGCACACATTTGGAAACACAGCTACCTGCAGCCGCATACACAGTTAGATGCAACCAAACACGTATACATACGCATGCAAGCACCTACAAACACAGACACACACGCGCACATAGACATGCACATAAGCAAGCATGCACATACATATACAGCATTACCAAGAGGAGATACGCGTACACAAGCATGCACATATACAAGCGTACACACACACAGGCACTCCTACATACCTACACATATATATACACGGTGCAATGTTTCCTTAGTAGCATGCGCGTTGTGAATATTCAACATTTCATTAGCACCTTTCCTGGCTTTCTAGCGCGGGATGGAGAGATGCAAGCATAATATTGCCAGTAATCAATAAGGAGCAACATTTAAATTCACGGTTTCTGAATGATTCGTGACCCCAGCCCCAAGGGTATAGATATAAATAGACCATTCGTGAACAATACGCTATATCATGGAACCTGACCGACAAAACTGACTGTGTCGGGGCATTCTGATAGACTCGGCGACCATCTGTGAGTTTGTTTCTGTTGGTATATGGATGCCAGACGCAATCTGTCAATTTCTGCCACCGCGACCTTCTTGTTCAGACCAGGCCCACTTTCTGAACTCAATGCAAATAGGTTCTTGTCTAATGTGCAAAGCAAACATTTCAAGCTAGTTTGTTTGTTAATTTATTATGAAACCCTCTCTAATGTATATCAGTGAGGCTCGCCTGTTAAGGCACATGTCCACTGCGGCTCATGTAAATCACTCCAGTGCCTTCAGGCCTGTGAAAACTCACACTGAAAGTTCAAACAAAAGTGAAGATTTAAGGAAGGGTGGGAGGGACTTTGGCGAACGAGCATATGGGGGGTGAGGTGTTGTCCAGCCTGGTGAGCTGAATGCGTGTGGCAGCAGAAGGAGAGCGCGGCGCGCCCGTCCGAATTAGGGGGAAATGTGTGAGAGGGCAGTGGCGGGGGCGCATTCCTTTGAAGTGTGAAGCAGGCAGGCGGCTCCAGTACACTTACCCATGTGAGCACAGGGGGAGCACAGATATAAGTATTGCTGGATTAAATATCACATGCGATGCTGCTGTTTGTAGCATGACGTCACCGCCCTACTAAGGGGCAGATTTATGAGGCCCTTGCTTCACGTTTACGCCGCTGTTGCGTCACGCAAGGCGGCGTAAACGTGGCGCATCCCTACGAACGATTTACAACGTGACGCATCTAGGCAGATGCGTCACGTTGTAAAGCCCTGCGCCGCTTGTGGGCGTTCCGGCGCAGGGGGGCGTTCCGGAGCAGGTGCGCCTCGCAAAAGTGCCACCTTTACGGCACAGATGCGTCACGCATCTGTGCCGTTTTTTCCCCATGGTGCGCCGCATCATATATGCGGCGCACCATGGGTGGCGGAGCAGTGGCGCACTGTGGCGCATGTTAACTGGCGCATCCCTGGGGATGCGCCAGTTAATATAAATCTGCCCCTAAGTACGGGAGGCGAGGCTGCCTTAGGCTCAGCATAGCTCACTCGCATTAGATACACAAAAGTAGGACTTCGACTAAGAAGGCTTGGGTTTACTTACAGATGGCAAGTGCAGGGGAGCAGGGTCAACAAGAAAGAACAAGTCGGATGGGGTGGGGGGCGGGGGAGAAGGTAAAAAGAAAATAATTAAAGCAACACGCTCAGCAAGGGGAGGGCAGCAAACAAGCAGTGACAGCTTCTCTACGTCTTTATGAAGCTAACGAAAGGGTTTGAAACACTGTAGGGTTAAAACAAAACACACCAGTATGGTCATTAGCAGGGCTTGAAAGGCGATTGCTTTATTTGCAAGCAGAACTGTTAGTACACAGGGCTGGCAGATAGTGTACTCGGCACAGCATTGACCTACCTTCAAGCAGGTGGTGTGTGGTGCTGATACAGAACATGAAGGCTTGCAGGGAAGGCATTGCACATGGCTGCATTCATGGATGGAACAGAGGTTGTGCGCATGGGCAGCTGATCGAAAGACTGCCTTAGTACAGGGTGCAGCCTTGGAGGTTATTAGAGGCATCTTCGTGGCTGACAGTAAGTGCTACGGTTAGCGTTGTAGGAGTGCAACGCATCCTTCAGCACCAAATGTGCGGTGATGACATTGTGCTTGGCCGGCCGGCAGACAAGAGTGAATGGCTTACACTGTGCAGTGTTAGCCGTGATGAGGGCTGGCGAATACCAAGACTGAATTTAGGGATGGCAGAGCCCATTGGTAGCTGCATGGGGCTGGCAGCCAACATGCAGGGTTGGTAGGCACCTCACGAGGGTGGATGTGAGCTGAACTGCTGCTGTGCTTTGCTGGCTTAACACAGGGAGGGCTATGTGGGATTGTGTATGATGTAGTCTAGTGGTTGGGGGGTGGAGCTAAGGCGAGGAGCAGGAACAGTAGGAGCTGGGGACAGGAACTAGGGCAGTCAGAGTAGGGACAGGGACGAGGTTGGAGGCTGATAAATAAAGCTCCAGTTAAAAGCATGACTAGCGTCTGTGGTTCTTTGTAGCGCGATGCTACAACTGGCGACGAAGGTGGGATGGGCATGAATGCAGCCCACAGGACCCCACAAGAGTGCCCTGTCCCGTGCAGCGCTGAAAGAGAAAAAACGCTGCTGTGCAGAGCAGCCGCCTGAGGAGACAGGCCAGCAGCAGGTGACCCTATCCTTCCCAGTGGTGGCGAGGGAGCAAAGAGGGAACCCCAGCAACGAGCGCTGAAACGCTCGAAAGAGATAAGAGAAGAAGTGCGCGCCGAAAGCGCGAGTCCCGCCAGATGCGTGCAATTTCGCACCCGTGGAAGAACAGGAGTCGGGAGCCCACTCCGACCCTGTCCAGCACCCCAGCACGAGGTAGAGACCCCTCAGATGTGGAGGACGCTGCCCCTAATAGCCCGGTGTCAAGTGCTGCCGAGCGCGCTGGAAGCGGAGCCCGAGTGCCGACTGAGGTCAGAAAACCTCACGCCCGATGCGTGAGCTTCGGCATGCTAGCGGAAAAGCAAGGCGAGAGCCCACCCCAACCTCACCTGGCAGTAGCAGAGGCCAAAGAAGAGTGAATCCTGACGTGTGTGGCCCGTGGAGCTGCCGGCCGGTGAGTCCTGAGTGACCTGGGGTGTATGAACAGGAGAGAAAGCCTCGTGTGTGCCTGCAGTGACGGCTGCCATCTTGAAGTCAGGCGTTTCTCAAGACACAGCCCTTGAATGTAGTGGAGCGGCCATCTTTAAGTCAAGCACCCAGCAAAAGAAACAAGCACTGGCAAGCAACAAACAAGCATTGGCAAGAAGAAACAAACAAGCATTGACGAGAGCAAACAAACAAGCACTGGCAAGCAACAAACAAGCATTGGCAAGAAGAAACGAACAAGCATTGACGAGAGGAAACAAACAAGCATTGGCAAGAAGAAACAAACAAGCATTGACGAAAGCAAACAAACAAGCATTGGCAAGAAGAAACAAACAAGCACTGACTAGAGCAAATAAACAAACATTGGCAAGAAGAAACAAACAAACGTTGACAAGTACAAAGCCACAGCAACACAACAAGCACGAGCCAACGCAAGAGGCTAAACAAATAAATAAGCACAAGCAAACACAAGAGTCGACACAAAAAAAACATGAGCGAGCGCAAGAGGTGCAACAAGAAAACAAGCACGAGTGAACGCAAGAGACTGACACCGAACAAGCACGGACACCTGCCTGAAGTGCAGTAAGCTAACAAGCGTAGGCAAATACGATCAATAGGTAAAGGTGATCGTGAGCACATATCAAAGAGCGCAAAAGGGAGAAGGGCTGCTGGGCAGAATTGCAGAAGAATTCAGAAGAGGGCAAGACGTCAAAAGACAGTCTCGGAAACCAGCACAACATGCACTAGACTTCTCGCGTCAATGAAGTGACTGGAGGACTTGCACTAGTGTAAAGGAAAAGTCCGAGCGAACAATGATGTCATACGTGCCCAGCATCACCGCAGAGGAGTTACCGACCACCAGCGACTAGCATGCGACGCTAAAGGGAGGGAGCCCTGTGTCTAGTACAGTGCAGCTGAGTGGTGGACATTCCAAACTCAAGAAAGCTAAGCTCTATTCACTGGTGCATACTGTGATAGTCGCAAAGATTATCAACATCCAAGCAAATTGACCGGACCAAAGACCCCGACTAAAGAGAGACTGCTAGGAAGACGAGAAGCACAGTGAACAACTCAGTGCCCCGAGAGGACAATAGGTCAGAATCCTCCTCTCATGGCGGGGGAAGGAGAAGCACAACGGGCCAACCCCTGCATTAAAACACCACCCCCAGGGATGCAGTATGATACCTGGAGTCTGTGTCTCCAACGGAACCAATGGCTGGCAACATTGGGTGACTTTCTGGACGCCAATGGTGAACAAAGAGAGAGAAAATGTCTAATGCTACTCCTCCATCTGGTGGGTCCTGAGGGCCGATGTCCAATCAGAACATTTTCCAAAAAAGACACAAAAATCTATGAAAGACTCCAAGAGAAGCTGGGTGCCCATCTCTCCGCACAAGCAGACGTAGACCATGATCGCATCGTTTTCAACACAGCTCGGCAGGAACCAGGCGAACCATTGCCAACTTTCATCATTCGGTTGCAAACACTGGTACGAGGCTGCCATTTCAACACCTTCACGGATGAGGACGCAATTCGTCTCCGGATAATTGAAGGCTGCGCAAACCCTGACACAAAGCACAAGATCCTGCGAGAGCATTGGTCGTTAGATGAAAACATTAGGAAGGCCGAAATTGGAATGCACATCAAGGCAAGTGACAAATCAAAGGACCTAGCTCTGAAGGCAAAATGTCAAGATGCCTGGACAGTCAAAACTCGGACAACCAACAAAACAAACAGGAGAGAGAGGGAAGGCAGACCAGTGAAGAGACAACGGGAGAGACAAAGTGACAAGGGAAGCGACAAAGAGTACTCCGAGTCAACCAGTCAAAGGACAACCCCAAGGAGTTCTTCACCCTCAAGATGTCATTCAAAGTCTGACGAGGAGGGAGCGTCAAGTGAGACAGATCGCACTCCTGGACAAGATGGCAACCTGCACAACAGGAGGGTAAGGAAGACAAACTATAGAAGAAGAGATCAAAATGGTCAACACTGGAAATCGGCGCAGGAACACTCTTCGTCACACTCTTCGTCAAGTTATAAAGATGAGTCCGAGGGAACATCCAGCAGGAGAACACATCACACCCGGACCATAGGTGTCCGCGCATCAAACAAAGGGGAAGAAGAAACATGTCGCATAAGACGAACTGATCCTCCCCAACAACGGACAGGAAAAGACCAACGCATCAATGGCACCTGTGCCAATGAAGAAACTGAGAAGAAGTCGTTGACATTGTGTGAGAAGGGCAAAGAAAAAAAACCTCGAGATCACACAGAAAGAACAAACACGTGGTTGTTGAACAACTTCTCAAATGAGACAACATCAAAGACAAGTCGACAAAGGCGCCCGGAGGAGTGTCTCAAAGACAACCCTGAGTTAAAGAACAACGTGTCACGGCCTACTCATTTCAGAAATCCATTACTCGATACACTCTCAAGGAAACATTCTAAAGAGAATATGGCTAGGAACTCCTCTGACTCAGAGAGCGCGTCTGTCCGATCCGGGAGGTCGACAAAATACTTCTCTGTCTCAGAAAGCATGTCTGTCCAATCCCTTGAGTCGACCGAGTCATGGTCCCGACAACAGCCATGGCATCAACCACCCGAACGCACCGTGGAACCAAAGGACATTCTTCCCGTCAAGAGCAACATGTCCCACACCAAGGTCTCTGAATACTCAGTCACTCCACAAGACAACCTGTCCTGTCAGTCACAAGTATATCCAGACATAGATCATACACCGTCACCTCTGAAGGGGTCCGCAAGGCTGACTCGAAGGGCCTACAAAATGGAAACGGAGATAGTGGACCTTAGTCATCGTATGCGACGGGACCGGCCAGTCACTCTGCAAGGAAAGACGGACGTGTCAGTTGAGAGAGATCCTCATCGGATGAGAGAGAAACATGCAAATGCACAGATAGCCCAAGAGTTCGCCAGACAACCCGAGGTCGCGAATGAGGTACTGAACCAAACCAAGACAATCTCCTCAGATACTACCGTACTGTCTGGTACACATGACCCTGAACTGGAGGGCAGTGTTGCCCTCGACCGGACAAGACAAAAGGAAGTAAAAGTAGATGCCAGTGCTCGGGAGAGAACAAGAACATTATCCACTCATGGAAGAGATCGAGCATGTGAGCCAACAGCAGTTACCCCACAAGAAGGAAACATGTTGACTGCGGGATGTGAGAATAAACAGTTCACACGCAACGTTGTCAAGGATGCCCTGATTAAGACAACGGAAAGTTTGACCAAAGCCAAGCCCACCACTGATTCGACACTACTGAGGCTTGAAGGACAGGCCGTCCGCCGACCCGTGTGGTGGATTGAAGAAGTGAGAACACTGTGGAAATTAAGTTCATTTTGTTAAGAAAGGGGGAGATATGGGATTGTGTATGATGTAGTCTAGTGGTTGGGGGGTGGAGCTAAGGGGAGGAGCAGGAACGGGAGGAGCTGGGGACAGGAACTAGGGCAGTCTGAGTAGGGACAGGGACGAGGCTGGAGGCTGATAAATAAAGCTCCAGTTAAAATTATGACTAGCGTCTGTGGTTCTTTGTAGCGCGATGCTACAGGCTAGAAGAACACGAAGCTGCCTTCTTCTTCAGCAGACACTGCCAGTGCCAGGCTGGCAGCACACAGGGCTAGCGAGGCGCAGGGCTGCTTCCAAGCACCAGGGTCTGGCAGGCACAGAGCAGGGTTGCACGAAGGTGGATTCTGGGATCTGTGAGCCTGTTAATTCGTAAGTGCATGAAGACAAGGGAGAAGGTAAGATTCTTCTTGTTTCTAATGCTATGTCAGGGAAAAACAAGCCTGAAGAGCACCCGGCTCTACCCCATCTCCAATGTCCGGCGCATGGCTTACAAGGGAAACATTAAGGGGCAGATTTATGAGGCTCTTGCGCCTCCTTGCGCCGCAATTGCGTCACGTAATGTGATGCAACGGCGGGGCAAACAATGCGCCCTATTTACAACGTGACGCATCTAGGAGATGCGTCACGTTGGAAACCCCTGCGGCATAAAGAGGCGTTCCTGCGCAGGGGGGGGGCGTTCCTGCGCAGGAACGCCTCCTAAAAGTGGCTGAGTGAAATCTATGAGATTTCACTCAGTCACTTTCTACGTCAATTCCTTACGCCTGCTTGAAGCAGGCGTAAGGGTGACGCACCATCCATTGTAGGGGTGGCCCCTGTGCATTGTGGGAGTCTTGTCGCACTTGCGACATGACTTCAGCAATGCGCCACCCGTACGCCGGAAGATGCGTCACGCATCTTCCTTGCCTTGCACCATGGTGCGCCGCATTGTAAATGCGGCGCACCATGGGTGTCGGAGCCGTGGCGCACTGTGGCGCTTATTAACTGGCGCATCCCTGGGGATGCGCCAGTTAACATAAATCTGCCCCAAAGCATTTTACCTTCTTCATGTCTTAAAATTAATAGGCTGACGGAAGAAATGTTGCAACAAGACGACCCTCTAAAAGCTAAGGGGCAGATTTATGTCGGACTTGCGCCACGTTTACGCCGCCGTTGCGTCATGCAACGGCGCGGAAACGTGGCGCATCCCTGCGACCTATTTACAACATGACACATCTAGGCAGATGCGTCACGTTGTAAAGCCCTGCGCCACATGAAACCTGCGTCAGGTTTTATGTGGGCGTTCTTTTGCAGGGTGAGCGTTCCCTCGTAGGAAAGCCCCATAAAACTGACGCAGTGAAATCTATAAGATTTCACTGAGTCAGTTTTACGACGCTGCTGGGTCAAATCCGTGAAGCACCACGTTATGTATGGGTGGCCTCTGTACATTGCAGGAGTTGCGTTGCACTTGCGACACTACTCCAGCAATGCGCCGCCCGTACACCACAAGATGCGTCACGCATCTGCCATTCCTTGCACCATGGTGCGCCGCATTGTCAATGCGGCGCATCTGTGGTGCCGCAAGGAGGGAATTGCGTGACGCATCAGTTCTGGCGCATCCCTGCAGATTTGCAGAGATGCGCCAGAACTCATAAATCTGCCCCTAATTACTTATGCGCTCAGCTAATTTAAAGGCGATGGTGATTTGAGGAGCTGAGAGGGAATAATGCGCTGTTCATTCATAGGTCTTCCTTTGACTGAACAAACTCAGTCTACCCTCCCCCCTCTCCAAACGGAACAATTAGAGGCAGAGGATGCGAAGGCCGACGTACTATGTAAGCGGGTCATTTCACAGGTCCTTGCTTAGAAGTTTGGCTATGCCCTTGTTCTGCAAGAGCCTGCTATTCGGGAGCGCTGAGGTGAAGTGTTAGTGCAGCGTGCGCTTCCGAGCCACAGACCCTGAAGATCTTAGCAAGGAGGCAGCGTAACGGGGGGGGGGGGAGGGGACGGTGCGAGCTTCAGCTTGGCACAAGCCACTTATTTTTACATAAAAAAGAGAATCCGTCTAAGAACCATCAACGCAAGGTGTCAAAATGGCTTAACATATTTAGCTTGAATTCAAAGGCTGATTCACGCCAGTTGCCCAGGATGGGACAGACCCGTTTGAGACTTGCCCCCTGTACAGAAGATAAAGGGGCAGATTTATGTTAACTGGCGCATCCCAAGGGATGCGCCAGTTAATAAGCGCCACAGTGCGCCACGGCTCCGACACCCATGGTGCGCCGCATTGTAAATGCGGCGCACCATGGTGCAAGGCAAGGAAGATGCGTGACGCATCTTCCGGCGTACGGGCGGCGCATTGCTGGAGTCATGTCGCAACTGCGACATGACTCCTGCAATGCACAGGGGCCACCCCTACAATGGATGGTGCGTCACGCTTACGCCTGCTTCAAGCAGGCGTAAGGAATTGACGTAGAAAGTGACTGAGTGAAATCTCATAGATTTCACTCAGCCACTTTTAGGAGGCGTTCCTGCGCAGGAACGCCTCCTTATGGCGCAGAGGTTTCCAACGTGACGCATCTCCTAGTTGCGTCACGTTGTAAATAGGACGCATTGTTTGCCCCGCCGTTGCGTCACATTATGTGACGCAATTGCGGCGCAAGGAGGCGCAAGAGCCTCATAAATCTGCCCCAAAGTGTCTCAAAACATAAGGCCCGTGCTCGCTGCTACCCCCGGTGAGCTTGCAAAGAGATTGTGAGATGGAGAGCAGGAGGTGAGCCTGTGAGTGGTGCGCGCGCTGACGAGAGAGGAAAGTCAGGTTGCGCCTCTGCTCGTTAGCGTGTGCCTGCGCACAACGGGCCCCATTTATGAGGCCTTGCGTCAGTTTTGCGCTGCTGATGCGTCACTTTTTGCGACGCATCGGTGGCGTAAAACATGCGCCTTGTTGCGCCATATTTAAGAAGTGATGCATCTAGGTAGATGCGTCACTTTTTAAACCCCTGCGCCACATTATACCTGCGTCAGGTATAATGTATGCAGAAAGCCTCGTAATAGTGATGCAGTGAAATCTATGAGATTTTACTGCGTCACTTTTAGGACGCTGTTGCGTCAAAATCTTGCGCCTGCCTCACAGCAGGCGTAAGACTGACGCAAGCTCCCTCACATGGGGCTTTCCCCATGTGAAAGGACGCATTGCTGGAGTTGCGTCACTTTTGTGACACACTCCAGCAATGCGTCACTTTTGCACTTACAGATACGTCAGAAATACTGAAGTATCTGTAAGTCCTTGCGACATGATGCATCATACATTAAATATGACGCATCATTGGTGTCGCAAGGAGTGCGCATTGAAAAGTGACGCATTGCTGTTTTCACGCAGCGATGCGTCACTTTTCATAAATAAGGCCCCTGATGCGTCACTTTTTGTGACGCATCGGAGGCGTAAAACATGCGCCTTGTTGCATCATATTTAAAAAGTCACGCATCTAGGTAAGATGCGTCACTTTTTAAACCCCTGCGCCACATTATACCTGCGTCAGGTATAATGTATGCAGAGGGGGCGTTCCCCCACAAAAAGCCTCGTAATAGTGACGCAGTGAAATCTATGAGATTTCACTGCGTCACTTTTAGGACGCTGTTGCGTCAAAATCTTGCGCCTGCCTCACAGCAGGCGTAAGACTGACGCAAGCCCTTTCACATGGGGCTTTCCCCATGTGAAAGGACGCATTGCTGGAGTTGCTTCACTTTTGTGACACACTCCAGCAATGCGTCACTTTTGCGCTTACAGATACGTCAGAAATACTGACGTATCTGTAACTCCTTGCGACATGATGCGTCATACCTTAAATATGACGCATTATTGGTGTCGCAAGGAGTGCGCAGTGAAAAGTGACGCATCGCTCTTTTCACGCAACGATGCGTCACTTTTCATAAATAAGGCCCAAGCATTGTCTAAAAGTCTCTAAAGCCCCTCAAAAGCAGAGATGTCCACCGGGCTATTTTGAACACAAACAGGGCTTGGGTTTGATTACGTAGTCCTCAGCTCTGACGAGCCGTATTGTAACATCCTATACATAGGGCTCAACCTTTAATTTACAGTTACAGGACATGCAGCCAGACCCCTACGCCGCGGCCCCCTTTTACAAACGCTGTGCCTTATAGCAAAGATGAGCACTACAGACTCTTAAGAGTGAGCAGGGACGCTGCCAGTGCCACTCGCGGGCACTTTTACTTTGCTGTATTCATATGAATGACCGACGTTAATCTTTTTGGATTTCTTTATGGCTTTCTTTAAACGGATTTGAGATAATGGGCAAAAGTGTTTGATATATGCATAATATATGCAGTTCAAATTCTATCTATTAAATTAAAACTTCAACATTTCTATTTAAAATGTTTGTTGGATTTAGTTTTCTGTGATGCACGCGTGTGTAATCGAAGAGTTTAAGATTACACAGTTACAACACAGTGGTGCAATGCCGTTGTTCATTATATACAAATCCTCACCCGCCTTGCCCCAGTGAGGCAGAATTTTACAGTACCAATGGGCATGTTTGAAATGCTTCACACGTGTGGTTAACATGATATGTTTCTTTATTGTCAGAGTACCACGGTGCTGTTTGCAGTGTCGAGTAGCAAGGGGACATGGGCTTAATGCACGAAAGGCAATTGGGCCTCCCCGTGTTTTAGTCGTAAAAAGCCTTGTATAACTGGAGTCAAGCGTATCCTTCGCCCTGAGATCCAGTTTCCCTAAACTAAGAAGCAAGCAGTCAGTGGATTCCGATGGTTTCGTGATTTGGCAGTTGGTCACGTTTCTTGTAGCATGTCCACAAGGTGGAGCTGTTCCGCAGTCGGCACAAGGGTTAGTTTCCATTGGGGTCTAAAGATGCTCAACTCAGAAGCGTTACTGAAGACGAAATATCTCCAGGCTCGTAAAGCAACAATAACACCAATAATTCGGCGCTATAATGATCGTAGTCCATCCAGACTGGCAGTAGTGCAGCGCAGGTGCAAACGTAATGGGCCCAATGATCTCAGGACCCTTTGCACCTTAAATATGCTTTTATTTCTAGCCAAAGTTGCGCTCTAGGCTGATAGTGCGTGAGAAGTTGTCATACTTTTCATGCTGTTTAGCCCATTATACGTACAGGACTACAAATAGCAGAAGAAACTAAATGAAACATCTGATTGAGGCGAGCTAGTCATGCATGGTACGGGGCCACTGACGACTTGCTTGTGTTTATTGGTTATATAGCATGTTTTAACTCTGGGTATAACTTGCATTCCCAAAAACTTGAATTTAGTGCAAGGGAAGAATTTAGCGAAAGGGAGCGACTTAGAGAAGAGGCAATGTGAAACAAGCAAGAAGGGCTGAAATCAAACAAAGAAATGACAGGCAAGGTAAAAGGACAAGCTCTTGGCATTTCTGTGGGGAGGGGGAAGGAGAAATGCGAGTCACGGCCGCCAGGCCGTGAAGTGTGAAGCAGTGGGCGGGGAACCAGATCCCTTTGAAGCTGCTGGGCAGAAATGCGAGCTCACGGCCTGGCGGCCGTGAAGTGTGAACCAGTGGGCGGGGAGGCAGGAGCAAATGGTAAGGGGAGCCTTTGAAGAGCAAGGCAGGGGGAGAGAAGCGCGGTCACGAGCACGTGCACTTCTTCAAATCCGGTCGTAAAAAGTCAGCTTTGTGGTTCGATTGGAATAGGTCTCTCTACGAGACCTAAAAAACAAGGACAAATAAAAGTGAGACATATTTACAAGCCTCTATCGCCACCACAGTGTCACTGTCCTCGTCGCTATGAGGGCAAAATGGGCTTCGCCTTATTCAGAAGGAGGCGTTAAGCTACTTAACGTGGCTTAACACCGCCTTGTGAATAAGGCACCCTTTCATGCTATACTTAGCATAAAAGGCGCAGGCAAGGGGTGTTGTGGTGGGCGTTCCAACACAACACCCATTAATTTTGGTGCTACCCCATATTTACAAGGGTGGTGTAAAAAGGAGGCAGCGCCAAAATTAAGACCAGGTAAAACCTCGTCTTACCCTGGCGCAACGAGGAGAAATGTTTAACACCTTCAGCGCAGCACGAATTTTCGCGCTGTGCTGAAGGTGTTAAGAAACGGACGTGGCCGTGACGGAACGGTTCCGTCATAAGCGCAGCCCAACCAACGCTGATGATGGAACCATTCCGTCACCAGCGACGAAGGGGTTAATTTCTCCTTGTTTCTGCTGCTTCCATGTGTGCAGCCTTGTGCAGCACACATAGAAACACCAAAACACCATTGTTTGTTTATGTGCAGGAGGAAGGTGTCCCTTCCTGCACATAAACAATCATTATATAAAAAAGGAGTTTTGCACATTGAAATTTTAAAACGCATTTCAGATTGTTTATGTGGACGAAGGGACACCTTTCTGCACATAAGCAATCATTCGCCTAAATGCAAGCACCCATGCACTATGGTGCAAGGGTGCCTGCATTGGCGCTAGGTAGCTTATTAGAGCCAACACTGGGGGAAACGCAAAGCTGCACCGTATTCTTGTAAATACGGTACAGCCCTGCGTTTCAGAAGTGGCAGTGCGCGGCATTAAGCCAAGGAGGCTAACTCCGCGCTCCTCCACATCCTTGTAAACATGTCCCAAAAGTATTTCTTCTCGCTGTGCCTCCGTACGCTTCCCCAAGGGAGACGCAGGATTCTGACGCATTCCCAGGTTTACGAAACTTTGTAAATCTGGGAATGCGTCAGGTTGCACAGCAAAACCCATGGCACGCACTTTTCATGCAAAGTGATGCTTGAAAACGGGACGTAAACCCAAGGGCATGAAAAGCCACGCAGGGTGGCTTAGCGTGGCCTTGTAAATATGGGCCAGCACACTGTGCTGCGTAATAAAAGTGAAACACCATCGGCGCAAGGGGCTTGTAAAGAAATCCCCTGGCTTTTTAGGTTTTCCTGAATTGAAAAAGATTTCTCATTTCCTTTAGTTTCAGGGGTAGGGTATTCCATAATTTAGCTGTACAGGTGACAAAGCTTCTGCCTCCCCAAGATGATTTTGTGAATTTGGGAAAAATTACGTTCTTGGCTACGGATGAGCGCAACGGCCTATAGAGGATGTGGCAAGAAAAGCAGCATTTAAGATACCCAGGGCCTGAATAATGAAGCACTTTAAAGGCAAGGCACAATTAGGTCGGATTCCTTGCTATGTTCGCTTCTTAAGCCAGTAGGGTCAAGCAATTTATTTGCATTTATAGAGGAAGCCGGCTCTAGATTCATGGCTTTCTCTGCTATGTGCTCACACCAACCTCACAGCAAATGTACTCTACTCTTTTACTATAAACAATCCCTACATACATTTTAATTCCTTAATACCCATTAAAAGTCCACACAACCCACACCTTTACACCTCTCTACGCCAACTACATCATATTTGTACCTTCACACACGGACAAAACACCACTCTATCCTATACCACTAACCAATCCACTTATCCAGTGCCTAATTCCTAAAACAATAAGTGCCAGGGCCCTCGTCAGGAGGCCACTGTTGCTTGTGCCACCCATTGCCCCTGCTACCGCTGCCAATGACAGTACCAGGACAACTACTGACTATCACACTGCTACAAGTGTGACAATTCTGGCAATTCCAGCTATAAGAACGGCTTGTGAGGCAGGTATTAGTCATTTTAAACACATATTGTAATAATAACCAGCAGTTGTTGTGTTCTCTAAATTAGACAAACATCACCACCATGTGTCAGCCTCTCATAAGTGCGGTGTTGACAATTATGTGCCGGTACCCAGTACCGGAAACCATTGGCTCAAATTACCCACTGCACTTATCACAAACACAACCCAAATCCCCACCATATTTTACTATATCCCATCCAGATACACATTCCCAGATACACAACCCCCTTTCTGTCACCAACAAACCCATACTTAGCCTTCCATCTTTTCATCCACCAACTCGCTTCTCCTCATTTTACCACAAAAACACAATCACAAAAACCTTATACTCAACCGGACATTTTATCTCTTTTACCAACTAAATCTAACACAAACACTCTTAACTCGTTTTCATCCACTCACACACACCACATACACTCTCTTCTAAAACCCATTTCCACTCCCTTTACCTTGCAACTTCCACTGGCCAACAATACTTTACATACAAATTCTACACAGAAAACAAAAAAAAAACATCATCTCAACACACTACTCCTTAAAAACAGAACACACACACACCAGCACAACAAAATTTCACATACAACAAGCAATAACACTTTGTGTCACAAACTACAAACATATACCACTCCCGCCTTCCTTACTAAACAGATAATACACACCCTAAACCAACTCAAATGCTAATCTTTCTCTCTTTCCCCACACCGATCACCTATCACATATACAGCAGCACAGAAACTCTCTTTTAACCGCCTCTTATCCATTGGACAATTTAAAACCTTACAACATGACCCACATGCTGCACCACCACCCCTAACTCATGCACCTTCTACCCTAAATATGCACAAACGAAAAGAGCAACATGCCACTCTCCACAACTTCGCTTCACCATGTCTACTGCACAACAAGCCTACTCTTCCAAAAAAACACAGATCACCAACTCACTCTCAACCACCATCTCCACCACCTACACAAGCAGACCCATCAATGTGCCTTCTTGGCCTGCTGGACGAGGAACACAGTACAGAAAAGTGACCCTATTGCTATCCGCATTCAGCTAATACCATCAAACTTGCTACAAGCCCACAAAATACTGCATTCTCTTCTACAAAACGGTCACACCATCATTAAAGCACATTCTCTAAACTGCCTACTAATAAAGGCTCAATCACTCTAAGAAAACAAGCATCACATCTACGACCTTCTCACTGACACACAGTGGGCGCACCCAAATACGTAATAAAGAGTCTTCAGACTGTGCAAAATGCGTCAGCAAGGCTCCTTCTAAAGGTTCCTAGCTATGTCTCCACAAGAGAACCTCTCAAACAGCTGTATTGGCTCCAAATTGAGGCAAGGATTATGTTTAAATCCCTCTTTATTGCTCATAGGGCTATAAATACCAAGGGCCAACTAAAGCTCAGAGAGTTGGTAACCATTTACGTTCCAACTAGACACCAGAGATCCTCGCATCTTAATTTACTCAACACAACCAGGGTAAAAAGGATGAGATGTGGAGGAAGATCGTTTGCACACGTAGTACTGAAGTTGTTGAACGATTTTCCGCTCAGTATGCGAGCACTGGAAAATGACATTTCCTTCAGGAAGAATCTTAAGACATGGCTGCTTCCCCGTTAATGTACCAGAGGCTCTACTCTCGGGACAAGACTCACAATTGTGGGGAAACATTCGGGTAGCCATACGCTTTTCAAAACATAAACATAAACAACATGACTTACTCTTCATAACTGAATCATTGTTGGGAGATGAAATGGCTCCAGTGTTCCCTGAATCTGTTCCTCTAGGCTATCAATCAATCATCCACAAAATCCACCCCTAGACAGGTTACATTAAGAATACATAACTCAAAAGGCAATCTTGTTAACATACAAAAAGCTGGTAAACAATGCCCCTCACCCGTTAGTAAAACTGTGGGAAAAATGGGGAAAAGACATTGCAGATATGCAAGAGGACGAATTGCCCAACGCCCTATTATCCCCTAAAGAAGTGGCTATTAAGTCCTGATTTCACCTCATACAACTCAAAGTGTTCCACAGAGCCTATATCTCATGTACTGCATTGGCAAAAATGGCTAGGCAATCTGATCCACTTTGCCGAAAGGATGCGTTCAAGAAAGAACATTATTTCACAGGGGGGTGGCTTAACCGGCTGCAAGATTGCTGCACAGGAACGCCTCCTAAAAGTGGCTGAGTGAAATCTACAAGATTTCACTCAGTCACTTTTAGGCCAATGCTGCGTCAAAACCCTGCGCCTGCTTGAAGCAGGCGTAAGGCTTGACGCAGCATTGGAAGAATAGGCACCCCAGAACATTGCTGGTGCTGCGTCGCGCTTGCGACGCAATTCCAGCAATTCGCTGCCTTTACAGCAGAGATGTGTGACGCATCTGTGCCGTAAATGTGGCGCATCATGGGTGGCAGAGCTGCGGCACACAATTACTGGTGCATCCCTGCTGATATGCAGGGATGCGCCAGTAATTGTAAATCTGCCCCTGAGTCCCCAGGTCTTGTTTTCGTTGTAAAACATTCCTAATTGCGCTGCTGAGGCCCCTGGGCAAAAGTGTCACTGCACCTGTTTCATCAATGACAGCTTCTGCCTCCCTGACACCAGACAACACGGGCTCCGATCTCACACAATCCCCTCCCTCTCTTCTCTCAGTGTAATGTAAGTGCAGCCCCCTCCCACCCCCTGAAAACACACCCACCTTGGGGAGGGGGCGGGGGAGCAATGAACTCGTCAGTTTCACAACGACCCGTACGTTTCTTTTTGAAAGTATAAAAATTAACATGCGCCCCCGCCCATCTGAGTGCAACGAAAGTCGTTCCCAAAATAATCATGTGCGCCTGATTGTCGTCTACAGGGTCAGCTCACGTTAGTAGTTCAGCGGATATCACCATCCGTAGCAGAAATTCAACCATTATCTTTCTTCTAACTCATCGTTGATCTTAGAAATAACTCTTAAGATCTTCAAAAATTACTCCCTTGTCGTCATCATCACCACACGAAGTGCGATGAATACAGACAAAGAGAACATACACCGTGTTGTACTTCTAGATAATGAAGAGAAAGCACCCATTTTTCTATATTCTCAAGAACACTTACGAAAATTATGGCGACGATGAATATCCATCACAACTAGTGGATGAAAATGTGCGGCTGTCTCACCAAAACACGTGTGTAAAATCTTTCTTAGTCTTAAGTGACTCTATTACACATACCCATGAACCAAAAGTGTTTGGTTTCTTTGCAGTGGCTTCTGGGTATGCAAAATTCACCAAAAGACAGCTGGTTGTGGTCAGGCAGATTGCCCCCTTGTAACAACAGATGGTACTGCACCTGCTGCTTGGCAGATAGTTCAATTTATCCCTCCACCGCCCCTTACTCACTCTCACAAGCACACTCTCTCTCTCTCTCTCTCTCTCTCTCTCTCTCTCTCTCGGACTCTCTCGCTCCCTCTCTCTCTCGCCCTCTCTCTCTCTTTCTTTCTCTCACACACCCTCTCTCTCAAAATGAAACAGCAGCAAAGACCATTGGTTTGGAATTTGAAATGAAAATTATGGGGCTTATTTACAAGCCCCTTGCGCCTCTTTTTCCCATATTAAAAGTGACGCTCCGGAGGCGCAAGGGGTGTGTAAATAAGCCCCTACATTTATAAGGCGCTCGAATGCCTGCAGAAATCTATTAAAGTCAAAGTGGAAAATGTGGAAAGACTGGCTCAGTGAGTGAAGGAGATTGTCAGGCAACCATTGGCTAAAATACCAGGGGCCTTATTTACAACAAAACGATGCAGCGCGGGCGCAAGCCAGATTGCTGCCTCGCGGTGAGTCCTTTTTATAGCACAGGGATGCGTTACAGTAACAACAATATTACGCATTCCTGTGCTTTCCCCTGCGCTGAAGCACAATTGGCTGCCATGCACCAGTGCAGGCACGCATGCGTCATGTTGCGAGGGTGCCTGCACTGTGGGATGATTTCCCCTTCCTGCACTACAACAATCATTGATGGAGATTTCCTCTTTCTACGAGGGCTGCAGAAGGCAAGACTCATAGAAAGAAGAAACAAGCATTTGCAATGCAATAGGTCTCGCATTAGGAAAGTTTGAGCTATTGGTCTTGTAAATGACAATTTTTTAATGTATGTGTTTTTGAAAATAGCTAAATTAATAGCTTTGTCATTTACAATGCCAATAGTTATAACTTTCGCAAATGTGACACCTATAGCATTTGTAATGCAACATGTTTTGTATTTACGTGACATAGATGTATTGATATTACAAATAACAATGGCTTTTAATTCTTTTAAAAGCACATCTGTGTGCAGATACATAGGGACATACATACACAGACACAAACGCACACACAGGCATGCACACATTTGGAAACACAGCTACCTGCAGCCGCATACACAGTTAGATGCAACCAAACACGTATACATACGCATGCAAGCACCTACAAACACAGACACACACGCGCACATAGACATGCACATAAGCAAGCATGCACATACATATACAGCATTACCAAGAGGAGATACGCGTACACAAGCATGCACATATACAAGCGTACACACACACAGGCACTCCTACATACCAACACATATATATACACGGTGCAATGTTTCCTTAGTAGCATGCTCGTTGTGAATATTCAACATTTCATTAGCACCTTTCCTGGCTTTCTAGCGCGGGATGGAGAGATGCAAGCATAATATTGCCAGTAATCAATAAGGAGCAACATTTAAATTCACGGTTTCTGAATGATTCGTGACCCCAGCCCCAAGGGTATAGATATAAATAGACCATTCGTGAACAATACGCTATATATCATGGAACCTGACCGACAAAACTGACTGTGTCGGGGCATTCTGATAGACTCGGCGACCATCTGTGCGTTTGTTTCTGTTGGTATATGGATGCCAGACGCAATCTGTCGATTTCTGCCACCGCGACCTTCTGGTTCAGACCAGGCCCACTTTCTGAACTCAATGCAAATAGGTTCTTGTCTAATGTGCAAAGCAAACCTTTCAAGCTAGTTTGTTTGTTAATTTATTATGAAACCCTCTCTAATGTATATCAGTGAGGCTCGCCTGTTAAGGCACATCTCCACTGCGGCTCATGTAAATCACTCCAGTGCCTTCAGGCCTGTGAAAACTCACACTGAAAGTTCAAACAAAAGTGAAGATTTAAGGAAGGGTGGGAGGGACTTTGGCGAACAAGCATATGGGAGGTGAGGTGTTGTCCAGCCTGGTGAGCTGAATGCGTGTGGCAGCAGAAGGAGAGCGCGGCGCGCCCGTCCGAATTAGGGGGAAATGTGTGAGAGGGCAGTGGCGGGGGCGCATTCCTTTGAAGTGTGAAGCAGGCAGGCGGCTCCAGTACACTTACCCATGTGAGCACAGGGGGAGCACAGATATAAGTATTGCTGGATTAAATATCACATGCGATGCTGCTGGTTGTAGCATGATGTCACCGCCCTACTAAGGGGCAGATTTATGAGGCCCTTGCTTCACGTTTACGCCGCTGTTGCATCACGCAAGGCGGCGTAAACGTGGCGCATCCCTACGAACGATTTACAACGTGACGCATCTAGGCAGATGCGTCACGTTGTAAAGCCCTGCGCCGCTTGTGGGCGTTCCGGCGCAGGGGGGCGTTCCGGAGCAGGTGCGCCTCGCAAAAGTGGCTGAGTGAAATCTATGAGATTTCACTCAGTCACTTTCAGGCCAATGCTGCGTCAAAAGCCTGCGCCTGCTTGAAGCAGGCGTAAGGCTTGACGCAGAATTGTTAAGATGGGCACCCCCGAGCCTTGCTGGAGCTGCGTCGGGCTTGCGACGCAACTCCAGCAATGCGCCACCTTTACGGCACAGATGCGTCACGCATCTGTGCCGTTTTTTCCCCATGGTGCGCCGCATCATAAATGCGGCGCACCATGGGTGGCGGAGCAGTGGCGCACTGTGGCGCATGTTAACTGGCGCATCCCTGGGGATGCGCCAGTTAACATAAATCTGCCCCTAAGTACGGGAGGCGAGGCTGCCTTAGGCTCAGCATAGCTCACTCGCATTAGATACACAAAAGTAGGACTTCGACTAAGAAGGCTGGGGTTTACTTACAGATGGCAAGTGCAGGGGAGCAGGGTCAACAAGAAAGAACAAGTCGGATGGGGTGGGGGCGGGGGAGAAGGTAAAAAGAAAATAATTAAAGCAACACGCTCAGCAAGGGGAGGGCAGCAAACAAGCAGTGACAGCTTCTCTACGTCTTTATGAAGCTAACGAAAGGGTTTGAAACACTGTAGGCGATTGCTTTATTTGCAAGCAGAACTGTTAGTACACAGGGCTGGCAGATAGTGTACTCGGCACAGCATTGACCTACCTTCAAGCAGGTGGTGTGTGGTGCTGATACAGAACATGAAGGCTTGCAGGGAAGGCATTGCACATGGCTGCATTCATGGATGGAACAGAGGTGGTGCGCATGGGCAGCTGATCGAAAGACTGCCTTAGTACAGGGTGCAGCCTTGGAGGTTATTAGAGGCATCTTCGTGGCTGACAGTAAGTGCTACGGTTAGCGTTGTAGGAGTGCAACGCATCCTTCAGCACCAAATGTGCAGTGATGACATTGTGTTTGGCCGGCCGGCAGACAAGAGTGAATGGCTTACACTGTGCAGTGTTAGCCGTGATGAGGGCTGGCGAATGCCAAGACTGAATTTAGGGATGGCAGAGCCCATTGGTAGCTGCATGGGGCTGGCAGCCAACATGCAGGGTTGGTAGGCACCTCACGAGGGTGGATGTGAGCTGAACTACTGCTGTGCTTTGCTGGCTTAACACAGGGAGGGCTATGTGGGATTGTGTATGATGTAGTCTAGTGGTTGGGGGGTGGAGCTAAGGGGAGGAGCAGGAACGGGAGGAGCTGGGGACAGGAACTAGGGCAGTCAGAGTAGGGACAGGGACGAGGCTGGAGGCTGATAAATAAAGCTCCAGTTAAAAGCATGACTAGCGTCTGTGGCTCTTTGTAGCGCGATGCTACAACTGGCGACGAGGGTGGGATGGGCATGAATGCAGCCCACAGGACCCCACAAGAGTGCCTTGTCCCGTGCAGCGCTGAAAGAGAAAAAACGCTGCTGTGCAGAGCTGCCGCCTGAGGAGACAGGCCAGCAGCAGGTGACCCTATCCGTCCCAGTGGTGGCGAGGGAGCAAAGAGGGAACCCCAGCAACGAGCGCTGAAACGCTCGAAAGAGAAAAGAGAAGAAGTGCGCGCCGAAAGCGCGAGTCCCGCCAGATGCGTGCAATTTCGCACCCGTGGAAGAACAGGAGTCGGGAGCCCACTCCGACCCTGTCCAGCACCCCAGCACGAGGTAGAGACCCCTCAGATGTGGAGGACGCTGCCCCTAATAGCCCGGTGTCAAGCGCTGCCGAGCGCGCTGGAAGCAGAGCCCGAGTGCCGACTGAGGTCAGAAAACCTCACGCCCGATGCGTGAGCTTCGGCATGCTAGCGGAAAAGTAAGGCGAGAGCCCACCCTAACCTCACCTGGCAGTAGCAGAGGCCAAATAAGAGTGAATCCTGACGTGTGTGGCCCGTGGAGCTGCCGGCCGGTGAGTCCTGAGTGACCTGGGGTGTATGAACAGGAGAGAAAGCCTCGTGTGTGCCTGCAGTGACGGCGGCCATCTTGAAGTCAGGCGTTTCTCATGACACAGCCCTTGAATGTAGTGGAGCGGCCATCTTTAAGTCAGGCACCCAGCAAAAGAAACAAGCACTGGCAAGCAACAAACAAGCATTGGCAAGAAGAAACAAACAAGCATTGACGAGAGCAAACAAACAAGCACTGGCAAGCAACAAACAAGCATTGGCAAGAAGAAACGAACAAGCATTGACGAGAGGAAACAAACAAGCATTGGCAAGAAGAAACAAACAAGCATTGACGAAAGCAAACAAACAAGCATTGGCAAGAAGAAACAAACAAGCACTGACTAGAGCAAATAAACAAACATTGGCAAGAAGAAACAAACAAACGTTGACAAGTACAAAGCCACAGCAACACAACAAGCACGAGCCAACGCAAGAGGCTAAACAAATAAATAAGCACAAGCAAACACAAGAGTCGACACAAAACAAACATGAGCGAGCGCAAGAGGTGCAACAAGAAAACAAGCACGAGTGAACGCAAGAGACTGACACCGAACAAGCACGGACACCTGCCTGAAGTGCAGTAAGCTAACAAGCGTAGGCAAATACGATCAATAGGTAAAGGTGATCGTGAGCACATATCAAAGAGCGCAAAAGGGAGAAGGGCTGCTGGGCAGAATTGCAGAAGAATTCAGAAGAGGGCAAGACGACAAAAGACAGTCTCGGAAACCAGCACAACATGCACTAGACTTCTCGCGTCAATGAAGTGACTGGAGGACTTGCACTAGTGTAAAGGAAAAGTCCGAACGAACAATGATGTCAAACGTGCCCAGCATCACCGCAGAGGAGTTACCGACCACCAGCGACTAGCATGCGACGCTAAAGGGAGGGAGCCCTGTGTCTAGTACAGTGCAGCTGAGTGGTGGACATTCCAAACTCAAGAAAGCTAAGCTCTATTCACTGGTGCATACTGTGATAGTCGCAAAGATTATCAACATCCAAGCAAATTGACCGGACCAAAGACCCCGACTAAAGAGAGACTGCTAGGAAGACGAGAAGCACAGTGAACAACTCAGTGCCCCGAGAGGACAATAGGTCAGAATCCTCCTCTCATGGCGGGGGAAGGAGTAGCACAACGGGCCAACCCCTGCATTAAAACACCACCCCCAGGGATGCAGTATGATACCTGGAGTCTGTGTCTCCACCGGAACCAATGGCTGGCAACATTGGGTGACTTTCTGGACGCCAATGGTGAACAAAGAGAGAGAAAATGTCTAATGCTACTCCTCCATCTGGTGGGTCCTGAGGGCCGATGTCCAATCAGAACATTTTCCAAAAAAGACACAAAAATCTATGAAAGACTCCAAGAGAAGCTGGGTGCCCATCTCTCCGCACAAGCAGACGTAGACCATGATCGCATCGTTTTCAACACAGCTCGGCAGGAACCAGGCGAACCATTGCCAACTTTCATCATTCGGTTGCAAACACTGGTACGAGGCTGCCATTTCAACACCTTCACGGATGAGGACGCAATTCGTCTCCGGATAATTGAAGGCTGCGCAAACCCTGACACAAAGCACAAGATCCTGCGAGAGCATTGGTCGTTAGATGAAATCATTAGGAAGGCCGAAATGGGAATGCACATCAAGGCAAGTGACAAATCAAAGGACCTAGCTCTGAAGGCAAAATGTCAAGATGCCTGGACAGACAAAACTCGGACAACCAACAAAACAAACAGGAGAGAGAGGGAAGGCAGACCAGTGAAGAGACAACGGGAGAGACAAAGTGACAAGGGAAGCGACAAAGAGTACTCCGAGTCAACCAGTCAAAGGACAACCCCAAGGAGTTCTTCACCCTCAAGATGTCATTCAAAGTCTGACGAGGAGGGAGCGTCAAGTGAGACAGATCGCACTCCTGGACAAGATGGCAACCTGAACAACAGGAGGGTAAGGAAGACAAACTATAGAAGAAGAGATCAAAATGGTCAACACTGGAAATCGGCGCAGGAACACTCTTCGTCACACTCTTCGTCAAGTTATAAAGATGAGTCCGAGGGAACATCCAGCAGGAGAACACATCACACCCGGACCATAGGTGTCCGCGCATCAAACAAAGGGGAAGAAGAAACATGTCGCATAAGACGAACTGATCCTCCCCAACAACGGACAGGAAAAGACCAACGCATCAATGGCACCTGTGCCAATGAAGAAACTGAGAAGAAGTCGTTGACATTGTGTGAGAAGGGCAAAGAAAAAAAACCTCGAGATCACACAGAAAGAACAAACACGTGGTTGTTGAACAACTTCTCAAATGAGACAACATCAAAGACAAGTCGACAAAGGCGCCCGGAGGAGTGTCTCAAAGGCAACCCTGAGTTAAAGAACAACGTGTCACGGCCTACTCATTTCAGAAATCCATTACTCGATACACTCTCAAGGAAACATTCTAAAGAGAATATGGCTAGGAACTCCTCTGACTCAGAGAGCGCGTCTGTCCGATCCGGGAGGTCGACAAAAGACTTCTCTGTCTCAGAAAGCATGTCTGTCCAATCCCTTGAGTCGACCGAGTCATGGTCCCGACAACAGCCATGGCATCAACCACCCGAACGCACCGTGGAACCAAAGGACATTCTTCCCGTCAAGAGCAACATGTCCCACACCAAGGTCTCTGAATACTCAGTCACTCCACAAGACAACCTGTCCTGTCAGTCACAAGTATATCCAGACATAGATCATACACCGTCACCTCTGAAGGGGTCCGCAAGGCTGACTCGAAGGGCCTACAAAATGGAAACGGAGATAGTGGACCTTAGTCATCGTATGCGACGGGACCGGCCAGTCACTCTGCAAGGAAAGCCGGACGTGTCAGTTGAGAGAGATCCTCATCGGATGAGAGAGAAACATGCAAATGCACAGATAGCCCAAGAGTTCGCCAGACAACCCGAGGTCGCGAATGAGGTACTGAACCAAACCAAGACAATCTCCTCAGATACTACCGTACTGTCTGGTACACATGACCCTGAACTGGAGGGCAGTGTTGCCCTCGACCGGACAAGACAAAAGGAAGTAAAAGTAGATGCCAGTGCTCGGGAGAGAACAAGAACATTATCCACTCATGGAAGAGATCGAGCATGTGAGCCAACAGCAGTTACCCCACAAGAAGGAAACATGTTGACTGCGGGATGTGAGAATAAACAGTTCACACGCAACGTTGTCAAGGATGCCCTGATTAAGACAATGGAAAGTTTGACCAAAGCCAAGCCCACCACTGATTCGACACTACTGAGGCTTGAAGGACAGGCCGTCCGCCGACCCGTGTGGTGGATTGAAGAAGTGAGAACACTGTGGAAATTAAGTTCATTTTGTTAAGAAAGGGGGAGATGTGGGATTGTGTATTATGTAGTCTAGTGGTTGGGGGGTGGAGCTAAGGGGAGGAGCAGGAACGGGAGGAGCTGGGGACAGGAACTAGGGCAGTCAGAGTAGGGACAGGGACGAGGCTGGAGGCTGATAAATAAAGCTCCAGTTAAAAGCATGACTAGCGTCTGTGGTTCTTTGTAGCGCGATGCTACAGGCTAGAAGAACACGAAGCTGCCTTCTTCTTCAGCAGACACTGCCAGTGCCAGGCTGGCAGCACACAGGGCTAGCGACGCGCAGGGCTGCTTCCAAGCACCAGGGTCTGGCAGGCACAGAGCAGGGTTGCACGAAGGTGGATTCTGGGTTCTGTGAGCCTGTTAATTCGTAAGTGCATGAAGACAAGGGAGAAGGTAAGATTCTTCTTGTTTCTAATGCTATGTCAGGGAAAAACAAGCCTGAAGAGCACCCGGCTCTACCCCATCTCCAATGTCCGGCGCATGGCTTACAAGGGAAACATTAAGGGGCAGATTTATGAGGCTCTTGCGCCTCCTTGCGCCGCAATTGCGTCACGTAATGTGACGCAACGGCGGGGCAAACAATGCGCCCTATTTACAACGTGACGCATCTAGGAGATGCGTCACGTTGGAAACCCCTGCGCCATAAGGAGGCGTTCCTGCGCAGGGGGGGGGCGTTCCTGCGCAGGAACGCCTCCTAAAAGTGGCTGAGTGAAATCTATGAGATTTCACTCAGTCACTTTCTACGTCAATTCCTTACGCCTGCTTGAAGCAGGCGTAAGGGTGACGCACCATCCATTGTAGGGGTGGCCCCTGTGCATTGTGGGAGTCTTGTCGCACTTGCGACATGACTTCAGCAATGCGCCACCCGTACGCCGGAAGATGCGTCACGCATCTTCCTTGCCTTGCACCATGGGTGTCGGAGCCGTGGCGCACTGTGGCGCTTATTAACTGGCGCATCCCTGGGGATGCGCCAGTTAACATAAATCTGCCCCAAAGCATTTTACCTTCCTCATGTCTTCAAATTAATAGGATGACGGAAGAAATGTTGCAACAAGACGACCCTCTAAAAGCTAAGGGACAGATTTATGTCGGACTTGCGCCATGTTTACGCCGCCGTTGCGTCATGCAACGGCGCGGAAACGTGGCGCATCCCTGCGACCTATTTACAACATGACACATCTAGGCAGATGCGTCACGTTGTAAAGCCCTGCGCCACATGAAACCTGCGTCAGGTTTTATGTGGGCGTTCTGTCGCAGGGTGAGCGTTCCCTCGTAGGAAAGCCCCGTAAAACTGACGCAGTGAAATCTATAAGATTTCACTGAGTCAGTTTTACGACGCTGCTGGGTCAAATCCTTACGCCTGCTTGAAGCAGTGACGGTGCGAGCTTCAGCTTGGCACAAGCCACTTATTTTTACATAAAAAAGAGAATCCGTCTAAGAACCATCAACGCAAGATGTCAAAATGGCTTAACATATTTAGCTTGAATTCAAAGGCTGATTCACGCCAGTTGCCCAGGATGGGACAGACCCGTTTGAGACTTGCCCCCTGTACAGAAGATAAAGGGGCAGATTTATGTTAACTGGCGCATCCCCAGGGATGCGCCAGTTAATAAGCGGCACAGTGCGCCACGGCTCCGACACCCATGGTGCGCCGCATTTACAATGCGGCGCGCCATGGTGCAAGGCAAGGAAGATGCGTGACGCATCTTCCGGCGTACGGGCGGCGCATTGCTGGAGTCATGTCGCAAGTACGACATGACTCCTGCAATGCACAGGGGCCACCCCTACAATGGATGGTGCGTCACGCTTACGCCTGCTTCAAGCAGGCGTAAGGAATTGACGTAGAATGTGACTGAGTGAAATCTCATAGATTTCACTCAGCCACTTTTAGGAGGCGTTCCTGCGCAGGAACGCCTCCTTATGGCGCAGAGGTTTCCAACGTGACGCATCTCCTAGTTGCGTCACGTTGTAAATAGGGCGCATTGTTTGCCCCGCCGTTGCGTCACATTACGTGACGCAATTGCGGCACAAGGAGGCGCAAGAGCCTCATAAATCTGCCCCAAAGTGTCTCAAAACATAAGGCCCGTGCTCGCTGCTACCCCCGGTGAGCTTGCAAAGAGCTTGTGAGATGGAGAGCAGGAGGTGAGCCTGTGAGTGGTGCGCGCGCTGACGAGAGAGGAAAGTCAGGTTGCGCCTCTGCTCGTTAGTGCGTGCCTGCGCACAACGGGCCCCATTTATGAGGCCTTGCGTCAGTTTTGCGCTGCTGATGCGTCACGTTTTGCGACGCATCGGCGGCGTAAAACATGCGCCTTGTTGTGCCATATTTAAGAAGTGATGCATCTAGGTAGATGCGTCACTTTGTAAACCCCTGCGCCACATTATACCTGCGTCAGGTATAATGTATGCAGAGGGGGCGTTCCCCCGCAAAAAGCCTCGTAATAGTGATGCAGTGAAATCTATGAGATTTTACTGCGTCACTTTTAGGACGCTGTTGCGTCAAAATCTTGCGCCTGCCTCACAGCAGGCGTAAGACTGACGCAAGCTCTTTCACATGGGGCTTTCCCCATGTGAAAGGACGCATTGCTGGAGTTGCGTCACTTTTGTGACACACTCCAGCAATGCGTCACTTTTGCACTTACAGATACGTCAGAAATACTGAAGTATCTGTAAGTCCTTGCGACATGATGCATCATACATTAAATATGACGCATCATTGGTGTCGCAAGGAGTGCGCAGTGAAAAGTGACGCATCGCTGTTTTCACGCAGCGATGCGTCACTTATCATAAAAAAGGCCCCTGATACGTCACTTTTTGTGACGCATCGGCGGAGTAAAACATGCGCCTTGTTGCATCATATTTAAAAAGTCACGCATCTAGGTAAGATGCGTCACTTTTTAAACCCCTGCGCCACATTATACCTGCGTCAGGTATAATGTATGCAGAGGGGGCGTTCCCCCGCAAAAAGCCTCGTAATAGTGACGCAGTGAAATCTATGAGATTTCACTGCGTCACTTTTAGGACGCTGTTGCGTCAAAATCTTGCGCCTGCCTCACAGCAGGCGTAAGACTGACGCAAGCCCTTTCACATGGGGCTTTCCCCATGTGAAAGGACGCATTGCTGGAGTTGCTTCACTTTTGTGACACACTCCAGCAATGCGTCACTTTTGCGCTTACAGATACCTCAGAAATACTGACGTATCTGTAACTCCTTGCGACATGATGCGTCATACCTTAAATATGACGCATTATTGGTGTCGCAAGGAGTGCGCAGTGAAAAGTGACGCATCGCTGTTTTCACGCAACGATGCGTCACTTTTCATAAATAAGGCCCAAGCATTGTCTAAAAGTCTCTAAAGCCCCTCAAAAGCAGAGATGTCCACCGGGCTATTTTGAACACAAACAGGGCTTGGGTTTGATTACGTAGTCCTCAGCTCTGACGAGCCGTATTGTAACATCCTATACATAGGGCTCAACCTTTAATTTACAGTTACAGGACATGCAGCCAGACCCCTACGCCGCGGCCCCCTTTTACAAACGCTGTGCCTTATAGCAAAGATGAGCACTACAGACTCTTAAGAGTGAGCAGGGACGCTGCCAGTGCCACTCGCGGGCACTTTTACTTTGCTGTATTCATATGAATGACCGACGTTAATCTTTTTGGATTTCTTTATGGCTTTCTTTAAACGGATTTGAGATAATGGGCAAAAGTGTTTGATATATACATAATATATGCAGTTCAAATTCTATCTATTAAATTAAAACTTCAACATTTCTATTTAAAATGTTTGTTGGATTTAGTTTTCTGTGATGCACGCGTGTGTAATCGAAGAGTTTAAGATTACACAGTTACAACACAGTGGTGCAATGCCGTTGTTCATTATATACAAATCCTCACCCGCCTTGCCCCAGTGAGGCAGAATTTTACAGTACCAATGGGCATGTTTGAAATGCTTCACACGTGTGGTTAACATGATATGTTTCTTTATTGTCAGAGTACCACGGTGCTGTTTGCAGTGTCGAGTAGCAAGGGGACATGGGCTTAATGCACGAAAGGCAATTGGTCCTCCCCGTGTTTTAGTCGTAAAAAGCCTTGTATAACTGGAGTCAAGCGTATCCTTCGCCCTGAGATCCAGTTTCCCTAAACTAAGAAGCAAGCAGTCAGTGGATTCCGATGGTTTCGTGATTTGGCTGTTGGTCACGTTTCTTGTAGCATGTCCACAAGGTGGAGCTGTTCCGCAGTCGGCACAAGGGTTAGTTTCCATTGGGGTCTAAAGATGCTCAACTCAGAAGCGTTACTGAAGACGAAATATCTCCAGGCTCGTAAAGCAACAATAACACCAATAATTCGGCGCTATAATGATCGTAGTCCATCCAGACTGGCAGTAGTGCAGCGCAGGTGCAAACGTAATGGGCCCAATGATCTCAGGACCCTTTGCACCTTAAATATGCTTTTATTTCTAGCCAAAGTTGCGCTCTAGGCTGATAGTGCGTGAGAAGTTGTCATACTTTTCATGCTGTTTAGCCTATTATACGTACAGGACTACAAATAGCAGAAGAAACTAAATGAAACATCTGATTGAGGCGAGCTAGTCATGCATGGTACGGGGCCACTGACGACTTGCTTGTGTTTATTGGTTATATAGCATATTTTAACTCTGGGTATAACTTGCATTCCCAAAAACTTGAATTTAGTGCAAGGGAAGAATTTAGCGAAAGGGAGCGACTTAGAGAAGAGGCAATGTGAAACAAGCAAGAAGGGCTGAAATCAAACAAAGAAATGACAGGCAAGGTAAAAGGACAAGCTCTTGGCATTTCTGTGGGGAGGGGGAAGGAGAAATGCGAGTCACGGCCGCCAGGCCGTGAAGTGTGAAGCAGTGGGCGGGGAACCAGATCCCTTTGAAGCTGCTGGGCAGAAATGCCAGCTCACGGCCTGGCGGCCGTGAAGTGTGAACCAGTGGGCGGGGAGGCAGGAGCAAATAGTAAGGGGAGCCTTTGAAGAGCAAGGCAGGGGGAGAGAAGCGCGGTCACGAGCACGTGCACTTCTTCAAATCCGGTGGTAAAAAGTCAGCTTTGTGGTTCGATTGGAATAGGTCTCTCTACGAGACCTAAAAAACAAGGACAAATAAAAGTGGGACATATTTACAAGCCTTTATCGCCACCACAGTGTCACTGTCCTCGTCGCTATGAGGGCAAAATGGGCTTTGCCTTCTCCAGAAGGAGGCGTTAAGCTACTTAACGTGGCTTAACACCGCCTTGTGAATAAGGCACCCTTTCATGCTATACTTAGCATAAAAGGCGCAGGCAAGGGGTGTTGTGGTGGGCGTTCCAACACAACACCCATTAATTTTGGTGCTACCCCATATTTACAAGGGTGGTGTAAAAAGGAGGCAGCGCCAAAATTAAGACCAGGTAAAACCTCGTCTTACCCTGGCGCAACGAGGAGAAATGTTTAACACCTTCAGCGCAGCACGAATTTTCGCGCTGTGCTGAAGGTGTTAAGAAACGGACGTGGCCGTGACGGAACGGTTCCGTCATTAGCGCAGCCCAACCAACGCTGATGACGGAACCGTTCCGTCACCAGCGTCGAAGGGGTTAATTTCTCCTTGTTTCTGCTGCTTCCATGTGTGCAGCCTTGTGCAGCACACATAGAAACACCAAAACACCATTGTTTGTTTATGTGCAGGAGGAAGGTGTCCCTTCCTGCACATAAACAATCATTATATAAAAAAGGAGTTTTGCACATTGAAATTTTAAAACGCATTTCAGATTGTTTATGTGGACGAAGGGACACCTTTCTGCACATAAGCAATCATTCCCCTAAATGCAAGCACCCATGCACTATGGTGCAAGGGTGCCTGCATTGGCGCTAGGCAGCTTATTAGAGCCAACACTGGGGGAAACGCAAAGCTGCACCGTATTCTTGTAAATACGGTACAGCCCTGCGTTTCAGAAGTGGCAGTGCGCGGCATTAAGCCAAGGAGGCTAACTCCGCGCTCCTCCACATCCTTGTAAACATGCCCCAAAAGTATTTCTTCTCGCTGTGCCTCCGTACGCTTCCCCAAGGGAGACGCAGGATTCTGACGCATTCCCAGGTTTACGAAACGTTGTAAATCTGGGAATGCGTCAGGTTGCACAGCAAAACCCATGGCACGCACTTTTCATGCAAAGTGATGCTTGAAAACGGGACGTAAACCCAAGGGCATGAAAAGCCACGCAGGGTGGCTTTGCGTGGCCTTGTAAATATGGGCCAGCACACTGTGCTGCGTAAAAAAAGTGAAACACCATCGGCGCAAGGGGCTTGTAAAGAAATCCCCTGGCTTTTTAGGTTTTCCTGAATTGAAGAAGATTTCTCATTTCCTTTAGTTTCAGGGGTAGGGTATTCCATAATTTAGCTGTACAGGTGACAAAGCTTCTGCCTCCCCAAGATGATTTTGTGAATTTGGGAAAAATTACGTTCTTGGCTACGGATGAGCGCAACGGCCTATAGAGGATGTGGCAAGAAAAGCAGCATTTAAGATACCCAGGGCCTGAATAATGAAGCACTTTAAAGGCAAGGCACAATTAGGTCGGATTCCTTGCTATGTTTGCTTCTTAAGCCAGTAGGGTCAAGCAATTTATTTGCATTTATAGAGGAAGCCGGCTCTAGATTCATGGCTTTCTCTGCTATGTGCTCACACCAACCTCACAGCAAATGTACTCTACTCTTTTACTATAAACAATCCCTGCATACATTTTAATTCCTTAATACCCATTAAAAGTCCACACAACCCACACCTTTACACCTCTCTACGCCAACTACATCATATTTGTACCTTCACACACGGACAAAACACCACTCTATCCTATACCACTATCCAATCCACTTATCCAGTGCCTAATTCCTAAAACAATAAGTGCCAGGGCCCTCGTCAGGAGGCCACTGTTGCTTGTGCCACCCATTGCCCCTGCTACCGCTGCCAATGACAGTACCAGGACAACTACTGACTATCACACTGCTACAAGTGTGACAATTCTGGCAATTGCAGCTATAAGAACGGCTTGTGAGGCAGGTATTAGTCATTTTAAACACATATTGTAATAATAACCAGCAGTTGTTGTGTTCTCTAAATTAGACAAACATCACCACCATGTGTCAGCCTCTCATAAGTGCGGTGTTGACAATTATGTGCCGGTACCCAGTACCGGAAACCATTGGCTCAAATTACCCACTGCACTTATCACAAACACAACCCAAATCCCCACCATATTTTACTATATCCCATCCAGATACACACTCCCAGATACACAACCCCCTTTCTGTCACCAACAAACCCATACTTAGCCTTCCATCTTTTCATCCACCAACTCGCTTCTCCTCATTTTACCACAAAAACACAATCACAAAAACCTTATACTCAACCGGACATTTTATCTCTTTTACCAACTAAATCTAACACAAACACTCTTAACTCGTTTTCATCCACTCACACACACCACATACACTCTCTTCTAAAACCCATTTCCACTCCCTTTACCTTGCAACTTCCACTGGCCAACAATACTTTACATACAAATTCTACACAGAAAACAAAAAAAACATCATCTCAACACACTACTCCTTAAAAACAGAACACACACACACCAGCACAACAAAATCTCACATACAACAAGCAATAACACTTTGTGTCACAAACTACAAACATATACCACTCCCGCCTTCCTTACTAAACAGATAATACACACCCTAAACCAACTCAAATGCTAATCTTTCTCTCTTTCCCCACACCGATCACCTATCACATATACAGCAGCACAGAAACTCTCTTTTAACCGCCTCTTATCCATTGGACAATTTAAAACCTTACAACATGACCCACATGCTGCACCACCACCCCTAACTCATGCACCTTCTACCCTAAATATGCACAAACGAAAAGAGCAACATGCCACTCTCCACAACTTCGCTTCACCATGTCTACTGCACAACAAGCCTACTCTTCCAAAAAAAACACAGCTCACCAACTCACTCTCAACCACGATCTCCACCACCTACACACGCAGACCCATCAATGTGCCTTCTTGGCCTGCTGGACGAGGAACACAGTACAGAAAAGTGACACTATTGCTATCCGCATTCAGCTAATACCATCAAACTTGCTACAAGCCCACAAAATACTGCATTCTCTTCTACAAAACGGTCACACCATCATTAAAGCACATTCTCTAAACTGCCTACTAATAAAGGCTCAATCACTCTAAGAAAACAAGCATCACATCTACTACCTTCTCACTGACACACAGTGGGCGCACCCAAATACGTAATAAAGAGTCTTCAGACTGTGCAAACTGCGTCAGCAAGGCTCCTTCTAAAGGTTCCTAGCTATGTCTCCACAAGAGAACCTCTCAAACAGCTGTATTGGCTCCAAATTGAGGCAAGGATTATGTTTAAATCCCTCTTTATTGCTCGTAGGGCTATAAATACCAAGGGCCAACTAAAGCTCAGAGAGTTGGTAACCATTTACGTTCCAACTAGACACCTGAGATCCTCGCATCTTAATTTACTCAGCACAAGCAGGGTAAAAAGGATGAGATGTGGAGGAAGATCGTTTGCACACATAGTACTGAAGTTGTTGAACGATTTTCCACTCAGTATGCGAGCACTGGAAAATGACATTTCCTTCAGGAAGAATCTTAAGACATGGCTGCTTCCCCGTTAATGTACCAGAGGCTCTACTCTCGGGACAAGACTCACAATTGTGGGGAAACATTCGGGTAGCCATACGCTTTTCAAAACATAAACATAAACAACATGACTTACTCTTCATAACTGAATCATTGTTGGGAGATGAAATGGCTCCAGTGTTCCCTGAATCTGTTCCTCTAGGCTATCAATCAATCATCCACAAAATCCACCCCTAGACAGGTTACATTAAGAATACATAACTCAAAAGGCAATCTTGTTAACATACAAAAAGCTGGTAAACAATGCCCCTCACCCGTTAGTAAAACTGTGGGAAAAATGGGGAAAAGACATTGCAGATATGCAAGAGGACGAATTGCCCAACGCCCTATTATCCCCTAAAGAAGTAGCTATTAAGTCCTGATTTCGCCTCATACAACTCAAAGTGTTCCACAGAGCCTATATCTCATGTACTGCATTGGCAAAAATGGCTAGGCAATCTGATCCACTTTGCCGAAAGGATGCGGTCAAGAAAGAACATTATTTCACAGGGAGGTGGCTTAACCGGCTGCAAGATGGCTGCACCTGCAAGATGGCTGCACCTTGAGTGGGCTCTGACGGCCAAGACACTTATCTGATCAAAATCCTGCAGACACAGTGCCCATCGCTGCTCAACACCGCGCCTTAGCCACTTACCCAACACGGTGGCCTGGAATGGTCACCCTTTCGTCTTCCTACAACGCTGCTGGACTGAGATTCACCACTGCGGGTGTCCCGGGCCTAGGCTACGCGGATGGCAAGGCCTACCCAGCCCCCTCGAGGCTGGCTGCGGGCTGCTTCCAGGCTCCTGATCCTTTCCTGGCATTCCACCTTTGCAACCTCTTCGCCTGAGCCGGTGAGTGCAATTGCTGTGGGAGCGAGTTGTGGTGATGCTTGGGGTGCGCTCGCTGAACCGCCTGACCTGTTCATGCGTGGACACCGTGATTCATACACCGGTGTCCGCCACTTAGGCCTCTCCTCTTTGGGCCGGGTGACGCAGGTGGCACACTCCCCTCGATTCCCTGCTGCACGCTGCCCTCTCCCGCTGCAGCACGCCGGTACCCTGAGATATCCTGCTGCAGCTTCAGTGCTGGCCACGCTGCCCCTTCAGTGTAGAGACCTCCGGGGGTGATCTGCCTGCGGCTGCTCGTGTACTGAGCATCCGCCCTTGGGAGACACGCCTGCCGCTCATTGACACTGCTCTTGGGAGCTGCCGACCTCTTTCACTGCCCTTCGGCCCCCCACCAGGCCCGTGCAGCTGGTTCCATTGCCTGTGAGCTCCTGTTTTTCTCCTCTCAGATCCGGTCCTGCACTTGCTCTACTGTGTGGCACTCATCCTCCGCCCTTTGCTGGGTCCTGCTGCCGTGGATTCCAGGTGCCTGAGGTGCCTTCATCCTAACACAATCTCGCACTCCTCTGGCCTGTAACAGGACTGTGCTATTGGCCTCCTTCTTGGGGGTCCCCTTACCTGGTGCATCACGCTGTGAAGGAGCACCCACTGCTCACAGTGCACCATTGCCTGCTCCTGGCCTGCATCCTCCTATGATGCCTGTGGCTGGTCTGGCACTGCTGCTTCCTCTGCTTCTCTGGCAGCCCTGCACGCCACTTACCAACCCTTTCGCCACGCCGGTCTGGTCCACTCTTCACACGCCAGGCCCTGTTGCTTCTCTCCCAGACTGTGAGCTTGTTGATCCTTTGCTTTGACCCCTTGGCGTTGGGTTCCGTCCCTGGTGGCCTCGGCGCCACGCTCACTTCTGACACACCAGTTGACTGCCTCAGCCCGCCGACAGAACCGCCTGCTGGCCCTGGGCATCCGCCATCTCTAGGGTACCCGTGGGGTGTTTCTTGCTCTTTATAAATGTTATATACAATACATACAATACATCTCCTGAGCTGCTATACCGTCTTCGGGTGCAACGTTCTTCTATTTACTTCATAGCCTTTATTCCGCTGCTTATTCGATCCCTCATTCATGGGATGAACCGATCCCCAAGCAACCCAAAATTGGCCTTGATCAGCGCCGCCAAATGCACCAGGAGGGCGCTGGCACTGACGGAGGGGACTCCCAGACTCCATCCGACATGGCACCTACTCGTGAGGTCGACCTGAAGGCCATCATGCTGCAAGTCAAGTCCACTGTCACCAATATAGTGGCCCAGCTAGACCAACTGTCAGCCCGGCTGGACACAGTGAAGGCCTGAGTAGACTCCCACGACACCCGCTTCCTGAATCTAGAGACCAGGGTGTCGGAAGCGGAGGGCTCAGCCACCAAAGAACGTCAGAAACTGCTGCAAATGGACAAAATACTGGACCTCATCTGGAAGAAGAACTAGGATTTGGAGGCGTGCTCCCGTAGGAGCAACCTCCACATCACTGGAATGCCTGAATCTACCAACATCTCCCTATGGAGGACTTTGTGGAATAGTGGGTCCTCTCACCTGTCTTCATTGTCGAGTGGGCCCCCGCTTCTTCTGCCCTAGCCCTGCCCCAGGCCTGTCGGCCGGCCCTATCATTGCCAAAATCTTGAACTTCAGGGACCGTGACGCCATTCTACGGGTGGCCAGGGAGAAAGGGGAAATCCGGCATCAGAGCAACTCCCTGTCGTTCTATCCCGACTACACCACTGCAGTCCAGCCGACTCGCTGTGAATTGCTTCTGGAGAACGAGATCTCCTACTCATTGGCATATCCTGCCAAACTGCTCGTCAAACAGGGCTCCAAGACTCTCATCTTTCCAGACCCCAGAGAAAAGTTGGCATTTGCTAAAAAACTGCCCAGGTTACATCGCTCCTCGTCTGCCAACTCCCAAGCTGCTGCTGACGATAATCTCAGTGATAATGATTGACCTGCAGGCACGTTCTGTCTTCTTTATGCTCTTGGGTCTTTGTTACTCTGATTCTTGGTTCAAATGGGGACTATTGTATTTATGTTGACTCCTAGGCCATCACAGCTCATATCCTTGCCGTGGGCACAGTGTCCTCTAGTTCTTGATGTTCACTCTTAGCTGTCTGCCACCCCTTATGGCTTGGCCACTCTGCCTTTCTGGCAGAGGTGTGTGCTGAGCACTGCCATGCCCTCACGGGGTGATTCCCTTCTTGGACACAGTTCTATCCCGGCCTAGTTGTGGGTCCCTGGGGTGGGAATGGGTGGTACCTCAGCCTGATTGGGGGGTTGGTGTGGGAGCGGGTTGTGGGGTTCTCTGGGGTTTTTGTTTCGAGGGTGGGCTCAGGTGGTTAGGTGTTGGGGGCTTGGGATTTGCGACCTCCCAATGAGGCACTACTGTTTTTGCCTTCACTGGCTCACATATTAAGCCCTTTCATGTTAATTCTCCTCTCTTCTGTTGTTCAAACTCCTGTTGGGGGGATTGTATTGTTCGATATGTTGCCTCCTGATGAAGACCTTATTGTATTTTTGATTGCACTGTCTCACAGAGATTCCACGGCTATTGCACTGTTGCTCTTCCTCGTTATTCACTGCACTGCTCAGCGCATCTGCACAAAGTTTCTGCCTTCTCCATTTCCCCTTTTCGGCACCCCGTCCTTTGATACTGCACTATGTTTGAAACTACACTATGGACCTGGAATGTTCGTGGGCTTAACGACCACCGCAAGGCACGACTGGTGGATGCCCACTTCATTTGGCATAAGGTGGACATTTGTTTTTTACAAGAGACCCATCTGCTACCCGCCACCTCCTCCAGGCTCCTTTCCCGTCAATGCGCAAAGCGCTCCCATGGCAGACCTCCCAAGTGTTCATTGATACTAGGGGGTGATTTGTGATTTTGCATGGCACTCTTCGGGCCCAGCCTCTGACACTTGCTGCCTTGTATGGCCCAAACTGCGACGACCCAGACTTCTTCGCTCAAGTCAGGTACCACATCTCATCCTTTGGCCCCGCTGCGCTCCTCTGGGGGGGGGGGGGTTGATTTCAATGTTACATTGTCCGCTGCTTTCGACAGGTCCAGCACTCCAGCACTCATGCCCCCCCACCCGCGTGCAGTTTCACTCCTCAGCTCCATTATCTCGGACAATTCCCTGTACGACGCATGGCGTAATTCCCACCCTGCTGTGCGGGAGGGCACATGTGTCACTGGTACCTGTGGCTGCTGGTCCCAACTAGATTTGTGAATCACCACACCGGACGCCTTGGTCTGGCTTACATTGGTTAAACATATAGCGCGCAGTCTCTCAGATCATGCTCCAGTTCGTCTATGCCTCCATCTTCCACAATCCCCCTGCCATGCCTTCTCCTGGCGACTTTCCCCAACACGCTAAGCGACTCATCTTCTGTGATGAAATACAAACCGCAATTGTGAATAATTTTGAGCTCAACGAGGGTTCTGTGGACTCTCCATCTACGCTTTGGAAGGGGTTTAAAGCCGTCATCCGTGGGGAATATATTTCTAAGCAGTCCGGCTTCCTCCGCTCCATCCGTGGCACTCTCCATAAACTGGGATGGGAGATTAAGGGACTTGACGATTCTAACGCCAGGGACTCGCACCCTGACATGCTTGCCCAGATAATCAGGAAACTCACTGACTTCGCCGACAAGGCTAACAGAAAACTTGCGTTTCTCGGTAGGGAGGCACGAGCACGCCATTTTGGTGAAGGTGACCGCCCTGGTAAAACTCTTGCCAACCTCCTCCACCAGCATCAGGCTACATCCTACATCACTGCCCTTCAGGACGGCGGCCCTGCCCGTACTCCATCCCCAGAGGAAATTAAGGCGTGCCTCACTACATTTTATGCACAACTCTACACGGCCGGATTGGTATCACAGCGTGAAGTACTCGACCAATATTTTGACACCCTCCAGCTCCTCTGGCTTGGCAATCTCCATCGGTAGTTCCTAAATGAACCCTTCTCTGAAGAAGAAGTTTTAGCGGCAATCAATAGTATGCCAGGTGACAAAGCCCCCGTTTCAGATGTCCTGCCAGCCTCCTACGAAGCCTTTGGCCCGCTTTTGAATCCTCATCTATCCTCCAATGTACAATGAATCTTTCAAAACGGGTCAGTCCCCTTCTTTTTCTGTGCGAGACCTTATTGACTCTACTCCTAAAATGGGACAAACCACCTGAACAATGAGACTCCTTCCGTCCTCTATCACCCATCAATGTAGACAATAATATCTTTTCCAAATTGCTCGCTTCCCGTCTCCTTCCTCTCATGCCGCTCATTGCCCGCCCTGACCATTCCGGTTTTATCCGCGGACGTGCGACCTCTCACAACCTCCAGACCATTTTCGCTGTCCTCCATCAAATTATCCAGTGCTTCTGGCAGTGGCCGCCCTGCTCGATGCCACCAAGGCCTTCGACACCTTGGAGTGGTCCTTCCTCTTTTATCTCCTTCCCCGGTTGGGTTTTAGCCAGGTCTTTTTACGTAAAGTGCTTCTCCTTTACCCTCTTCCTACTGGCCGTCTCCGTATAAATGGACAGACTTCTGAGCCTATCCCCATCGGGCGTGGTACTTGGCAGGGTTGTCCATTGTCCCCCATGCTATTTGCTGGTGCAATGGAACCCCTCGCGGCTCGTCACCGGCAAATTTATACCCAGAGAAGCATCGGCTTTGCGGCCTGTGCACGGCTAGTCTCTATGTATGCGTACGTTGTCACTCTTTATGCCCGTAATCCCCAAGAGAACCTCAGCCCACTGGTCCGTGAAGTGATACGCTTTGGTGGCTACTCAGGAATTCAGGCCAACTGAAATAAGTCTGTACTGTTCTCCCTTACAGACGCCATAACACCCGTTTGTTCCTGACTAACCCTTCGTGTGGGCATTGGAGCCCACCAGATATCTGGGCATTTGGTTAAGCAGGCATGTGGATGAACTTTGGAGAGTTAACTTTGGCCATGCAATGAACTGGTTTGAGCCCAAGATCCCTCTCTGGAACCGGCTTCCACTTTCGTTGGCCGGGCGCATTGCCATCGCCAAAATGGTGGTACTCCCGAAGTTTTTATACTTTTGTGTTAATATCCCCATCCCTCTCACCGCACACTTTTTCCTTAAGGTTCGCTCTTTGCTCATCACCCTCATCTGGGCCGGTCGACAACCCCGGATTCTACAGCACACCCTACAGCACCCTTAGGCGGCCAATGTCGCATGGCGGGCTAGTCGCCTGAGACTTCAAGCTGTATGCCCTTAGTGCTCAAGCCAGTTTTCTTAATTTCTGGCTCCACCCCACTCCGTTCCAACCTCACATCCCGGTAGAGGCTGACCTCGCCGCCCCGTGCCCACTCACGACTGCCCTATTCGCCCTGGCGAAACTCCTTCGCACTGAAATAGACACAGTGAGACCCTGCGTTGGGGTTGGGAAGGGCTCCGCAAATTCTCTGGCTCTGATATGCTTTCCAGGAACACTATGCCAATCGCTCATCAACCTGCCTTTCCCCCTCTTCAGTCTACCGGGATGGCCAAACGCGCCACTCGGCTGTGTCTTTCCACAGTGTTGGACCTCTACCCTGGAGATATATTATTCTCACCTGCCGCAGATTCTGGCCCCATGGACACCCTGTTATACTACCAACTCAGAGCAGTTTGCAAAAAGCTTCACTCCACATTTCCCCAACCCCCTTTTCGATGGCTACCCTTGATCTTCTCTGTGCATCCCCCTCTCCTTAAAAATTGGTCTTCAAAATGTATGCCTACACGCCAGCAGCATCTTCCATCTCCACTGACCGGGCACGCATTGCTTGGGGTGAAGATCTGGGAGCTGAAATTTCTCAAGCCGACTGGTTATATTGTTGCAAGCAGATCAATCACCTCTCCCCAAACTATCGCTTGAGCCGTATTCACTTCAAGTACCTACATCGGCTATAACGTACTCCTGCCCAACTTGACAAATTGGTAATTGTTACTAGGGATAGATGTCTGCGCTGCTCTGTGCCTGCGGCGGACTTCTCTCACCTCGCCTGGCTCTGCCCCCTGGTCTCCGCATATTGGCGTGAGGTCTGCGCTGCCATCTCTGTAATCACTTGGTCACTGATCCAACCCGACCCTCTGCTTTGCCTCTTACGCTTTGTTAAATTTTGTCCAGACGCCACCCGCCACTTGACTGCCATGTTACTGGTCATCGCGCGGCCTAGCGTCTCTATGTGTTGGGGTTGCAAGCCTGTGCCTAACCCTCCTGTCTGAGTTCTGGGACCTTCAACCAGCCAGATCTCGCCCAATTGAAATTTGGGGCCCACTCATGACCCACCTATTAAGTCATAATTCACAACGCCCTGCGACATCTCCCACACTCCCCGCCGGCACCCCGCCCATGGGGGCCACCGGTGAAGGTCCGTGAGCTGTTTCCCCTCTGCTCCCATCTCCCCCCTGCTCCCTCTGCCTTTCCAAATCACTTGGCAGCTGTAACCCACAAAGGACGAGTAAGGTCAGAGTTCAGCCGAGCAAGGACTGAGGGACTCACCAATTGCAGGGGTGTCAGAGCAAGCATGGAGAAACCAGGATAGCCCAGAAAAGCAAAGTTGACCCTCACATGTACTCACAGGCCGGAGGCACAGGAGTCGCAAGGGGAACTCAGTATCAAAGAACAGCAGATTACAGGGCACGAAGAGCAAGGAGGTCAAAGTCCTTTGGTGGAAATATGCACAGAGGTGATGGCTATTGACAGCCCAGTGCATGAAGTCAGGGAACGCCAACAAGCATATTATTATTATTATTATTATTCTGAGTTTTGTATAGCGCCTGGTTACCAATAGGCATCCCAGCGCTTACCAGAACATAGCACTACTAAAGGATAGGAGAAATTAAACAGAGAACAAAAAAGTTTTTAAAAGTTTACGGAACCGAAGAAGACTAGTTTCCGAGCGCAGTTGGAGGGGCAGTGAGTTCCACAAGGAGGCCACATTTATTGAAAACCTTCTGCCACCCGTTCTAGCCTTTTTCGCCCTGCCCACCTGGAGGAGATGTTGATGATCAGAGCGAAGGGAACGAGAGGCCTTGTAAGGCTGGACCATCTCCTCCAAAATAGGAGGGCCTACCCGGTGCAGAACTTTGTGGGCAATACAAAGAGACTTAAATCTCACCCTGTCCCTCACAGGGAGCCAGTGCAATGCCCTCAACGCCGGGCGAGCAGATTGACGCCTGGGGAGACCCGTCAAAAGCCTGGCAGCCGCGTTCTGTACTTGCTGCAGTTTATTCAGGGTGGATTCGGGCGCGCCCAGGAATAACGCGTTGCTGAAATCCAGCCGCGAGATGATAAGTCCCTGGATGAGAAGCCTTCGAGTAGCCACTGGGAGCAGAGGCAGAATCTTCTGAGCTGAGCGGAGCAGGCCAAAACACACGCCAGCAGTCTTTTTGGCATGAGTTTTAAACGATAGATCCTGCTCCAACCACACCCCCAGGCTCTTGATCTCCTGCTTGGGGGGAGGTACCGGTCCCAGACAGTCTGGCCAGCTGCTGGGGGACAAAGATGGAGAAGAGTTCCCCAGCAGCATCAACTCAGTCTTGGAGCCATTTAGCTTTAGGGCTGAGCTGCACATCCACGAGTAGATCTTCTCAAGACACGTGTGCAGCCTGTCGGGATGGTGCGCCGACTGGGAAAGGCCTACCACCAGCTGAGTATCATCAGCATAACTGATGATTTTAATACCCAGCGGCAGTACCACACTCTCCAGTGGGGCCATGTAAACGTTGAATAAGGTAGGGCTCAATGAAGAGCCCTGTGGCACACCACACTGGAGAGGGGTTGAAGATGATTTTTCATGGCCTTCCCACACCTCAAATGTACGACCTTCCAAGAAGGAAGCGAGCCATTTGAGGGCCAGACCCGTGACCCCCACCCCCGACAGCCGTTGGAGAAGCACCTGATGGTCCACGGTGTCAAAAGCAGCGCTGAGGTCCAGGAGGATCACTGCCACTGATCCCCCCGAATCCAGCATGCTCCTTGCATTCTCCACGACCGCCAGCAGGGCGGTGTCAGTCCCCTGACCGGGACGAAAACCCGTTTGGGAGTCGCCCAGGAGGGAATTGGCTTCCAAGAAATCCGAGAGGCGGCTATTCACCAGCTTCTCAGCCACCTTACTGATACCCGGCAGCAAGGAGATGGGCCGAAAGTTGGTAAGGTCGGCGGGATCGAGATTAGGCTTTTTCAAAAGGGCCTTAACCACCGCCCCTTTCCAACTGGGGGGGACTACCCCTTGGGCGAGGGACAGGTTTATCAAGTCCGTCACAGGGCCACCAATTATAGAAGACACCTGTTTGAGATATTTGATGGGTGCTGGGTCTTTCGGGGAGCCACTCTTCATAGACCTCAGAACCACCAGGACATCCTCCATCGTAACCGGACCTAGGGAGACCAGCTCCACCGATTGCATCTTAAGTTGAGAGCTAGAATAATCAACCAGAGAGGGGACCTCACCTAGCCGGGGAAGGGAAGCCAATATGTTGTCAATTTTGCTTTTGAAAAAAGAGGCCAGTTCTGCGCATTTTTTGCGTGGGTCCTCGTGGAGAACCTGAGGTTCAGGGGCATGCAGTAGCTCCTTAATGACCCTGAAAGACTCTTTAGAAGAGTTGGCCGCCGAGCCTATACGCTCTTCGAAGAATCCTGCTTTAGCCACCCGAATAGCGGATTTATACCTGCTCAGAGCCGCACGATATTCTTTGCGACTCGCCTCACTCCAATCTCTCCTCCAGGACCGCTCCAGCCTCTTGCATCCCTTCCTCAGGGTTCTCAATTCCAACGAGTACCAAGGTGCGGAGCCCACTCTCTTCCCTCTCGTAAGTTGTTTCTTTTTAGGTAGGAGAGTGTCCAGACAGTCTACGAGCCAAGTATGTAAATTCGCATCTGCGACTATCGGGTCAACTCCCTGGGGGGGCTGCGTAGCCTCCAGGTGTGCCGCCCAAGTATCGACTGGGAGCCTCGACCAAGCTCTCTCCATGGTGTAAACCCTTGGGACCACCGCAGCAGGACTGTCAAATTGCCATGTCGCGGACACCAAAAAATGGTCTGTCCAAGGCAGGGCAAGAGCCGGAGATGGAATAAGATGGTCCAAGTTGGAAAGTATAGGATCGAGCAAGTGGCCCTTCTCATGGGTCGCGCCCGAATTAACCAAGTTAATTCCAAACGATTTAAGATCTTCAAGCAAATCGACTCCCGCCACGTTGATAGGATCATCAAGATGGATATTAAAATCCCCGAGAATGGCAAAGTTGGCAGTTGAAGAAGCAAGAAGAGCAGTAGTTTCTAAGAGAGAGTTAGAGAAGCTACCCAGAGGTCCAGGAGGGCGGTAAATCAGCAAGCCTACCAAAGATACTGTAGGTGACAACCGAAGAGAGAACTGTAAGCTCTCACAATCAGTCACCCCTCCATTCTGGATCTTACAAGCGAGCGTGTCTCTATACAGAACAGCAATTCCCCCTCCTCTTCCTTTCGGAAATTGCAAATTGATGTGGCGCACAGGGTTCGGGTTATGCAGCCCCCTGCAAGGAATACTGGCATCAAACCTGGTGAGAGGGCATCTCAGCCTCAAGGAACATTGGAACCAACCTCCTGTGTTGCTGGAGACTTCAGAGTGCTCAGGAGCTCAGGAGCAGCAAGCCAGTCAGTTGGAGTTATGGTGCCAGCAGTTACAGGGGAGTTACTCCTCCACCCTAAGGAATATCCTTTGGTTGTCTTTAGTGCACCACAGGTCCTATATAGAGCCTGTATGGAGCAAGGGCACAGACAAAGCTTTGGATGGAGAGGGAGAAAAAGTCGACCCAGTCAAGGTCCAGTGAAGTCCAGAGTGTCCAGAAGGTCAAAGTTAGTGGTTTGTTCTTGGTAGAATCTTGTCCACGGAAAATCTAAACACCTACAGCCAAATAAGCCCCTTTGTACCCACAGGGAGAGAGTTGGACAGATTCAGGGTACCATCCCAGTGGATGTTCTGGACAATGGGAGGATACTCCCCTGTCCTTTGTCCATTTTCGCGCCAGAGTAGGAGCCAATGGCTCCCAGAACTAGTTTTAGCTGGACCATGCACAAGGACACTAAGTGTGCCCCTGGTGAAGACTTTCAGGCACTTGGAAGTACCACCACCACCCGGTCACACCTCCCTGTGACAGGATGCCTAATGTGCTACCTTCCCCTGCTCGAGCTAGGCTCAGCAGTAGGAGGGCAGAAAAGTGTCTAAGGTTGGCAGCATCTATTTTGTGAGAGAGGTGATGATTTTGAGATCAAGCCCCTGCATAGCATTATGGGACGAGATTAGCAGTGGGAAGTGAATATTATATTATCCAAATAATTCTACAAAGAGCTGCAGTTCACCTCGTCCTCCCCAGATGTCCCTGATGAGGCAAATGCAATAGCACTTAAAATATTATACATCAAGCTGCAGTTCACCTCTCCGTCCCTAGATGTCCCTAATGAGGCAAATGCAATAGCATTTAAAATATTATACATCAAGCTGCAGTTCACCTCGTCATCCCAAAATGTCCCTGATGAGTAAAATTCAAAAACATTGAAACCCTTTCATGAATGCTAATAATGATGCTAATCTTATCCCATAATGCTTTGCAGGGCCTTTTAGTTGTATTTTTTCCCATAACTGTGCTTGGGGTGGTTCTAAGAGAATGGGACCTCCACTGAATTACTATTTAAAGGGAGCAGGAATGTATAGAACCTGGGAAGAAAAAACAACACTTGTGACGGAATTCCCCCAGCGATTGTCACGCCCCCAGCACACACCCACAGCACAATGCAGACACGCCCACAAGGGACTACTTTACTGGCACGGTTCTTTTACCTTTTAAATGTATATGGTGGGCGTCTGCATAGCCTATGGCCTTCTGCTGCAACTGCCCTTTCCAACGCTGTATTGGGTGTTGTGATTGGTGCTGTGATTCCTGAGATTACCTGCCTCAAAGGTTTGGGCTCTCTCTTCATTATATTAGTATAGATTTAACATATATATAAGTGACTGCATAAATAAGTATTTTATCATAACCATGCAATTGCTTTACTATTGAATTACAAAAACTAATAACTTAAAGTACAGGATCACTTGAAAGTCTGAGTTTATTAAATCCAACTTAAATCTGTATATATTACCTTCCTTATACATCTATACCTTTCATGTACTTATGTGTGTTTATATTTATTACTTTACTTATAATTCAGCATCTCCAATGCACTACCCTATATCTCGTCCTATACCTCTCTCAATGTATCCTCTACCTCCACTCTCTGACTCCTCTCAATCCTCATTCTACTACAGTGATCTCCAAAATAACCCTCTCTAGACTCTTCCCTCCTTGCATCATCTCATACCTCTATTACTATTCAGATCTCCCAAACAAGCCTTTCTAAACCCTATCCTCTGACTCGTCCCCCTCTACCTCCCCTTCACTCATCCCAAACCTCCTCCTACTGCTATGAGCTAAAAAAAAAAAACTCTTCCTAGACCTTCCCTCTTCTATCCCTCCGCTATCCTTTTCAATACAACTAACAGACTAACATGTCCACCACTAGAATTCATTTCATATTTCACTATACTAATTCCCCACTAATCCTCTTTGGGTTCCGGAGTAGCATGCTACTTGCGGAAAAGCACTTCAACACCTCATCAGGGGAAGCAAGCGCCACATAAATGCAAACCCTGCCCTCTTCTATCCCTCTGCTATCCTTTTCAATCCAAATTACAAACTCACATCTCCACTGCTCAAATTAATTTCATATCTCTCCATACTAATTCACCAAGAATCGTTTTTGGGTTCCGGAGTAGTGTGCTGCTCACCAATAAAGAACTTTGACGGCCTCGTCAGGGGTAGTAAGTGCTATAAAAATGCAATTACAATCTTGGCTGGTAAAGGCTGACAAGATATTGGCTGATAGTTGCTGTGCTCTGCAGATGAGAGACTGGCCTTTTTTACTGAGAGTAGGATTGAGGCTTTTTCCAACCCTTAGGAAAATAGCCCGAGATGAAATTTCCATTAAAGGTGTCATTTAGGTGGTCAAATGTTGTTTCTGGGACCTGCTGATGGTTTTTTGGAGGACATGGGTCATGGGTCATTTTAGATGTCATAGTGCCTAATAATTCTTTGGTGGTTTTTTGTTCACTGAATAACTCTACAAGGCAACCCATAATTCAGTGGGGTATTGGAGCTTTACAACTGTTTTCAGGAAAGTCAAATTGAAACAAGCCTTAGCAAAGCCATTAGGTCTCAGCTTCGAAGGGTCTATCGGTCGTGTCAAATATTTTTTAGTGCTGTGTGCTGTTTTGTGGTGTGGTATGCAATGGCCTGTCATTGCATAATGTTGTATTTTATGGCCTTTGATTCTATAGTATAGTGTGTTATGACTTGTCATTTTGTAGTAGGGTATGGTATGGTTTGGTCTCTTATTGGATGGTATAATATGGCATGGCTTGTTATTGTATAGTATGGTATGGCCCATCAGTGTATGGCATGCTATGGGAAACGCCTGTCATTATATAGTATGGTATGGCCTGTCATTGAGTAATATGGTATGGAATGATATGGTATTTGCTCTCATTGTATTGTATAGTATAGTATGGTATGGCCTGTAAATGTATAGTAAGGTATGCCCGTTGTTCTATGGTATGCTATGTTATGGTATGGCATGTCATTGTGCAATATGATATGGCATGTCATTGTATAGTATGCATGGCCTGTCATTGTATATATAGTATATTGTATATATAGTATGGTATGGTAAGTTCGGTCATTGTATAGTATGGTATAGACTGTCATTGTATAGTATGGTCTATCATTGCAGAGTTTATTATGGTATGGTATGGCCAGTCTTTGTATGGTATGGCCAGTCTTTGTATGGTATGGTATGGCTTGTCATTGTATTGTATGGTTTAGGCTGTCAATGTGTAGTGTAGTATGATATGGTCTATCGTTGTAGAGTTTATTATGGTACGTTATGGCCTGTCATTGTGTAGTCTGGCATAGTATAGTATGGTATGGCCTGGTATTAGTTGGTATGACCTCTCATTGTATTGTATAGCATAAACTGTCATTGTATAGTATGGCATGGCCGGTCATTGTATGTATAGTTTTTTATAACCAAAATGAAGGTTGCACTCGCATGAAAACGCACTCACTGGTAGGTATTCCTCTAACGATAACACACTATACAATTTCTAGTATATCCATTATCACTCTTGTTTAAAGCAACAACATAAGAAATATCCCTCTGCTCAGTCTGAAGATTTGGAAATACCATAATGGCCATAGGGACCCCTTGCCCAGGCATTCTGACAGAGAGCAGTGGCCATGGTCTCACAGCACAGCAAGCTGAGGTAGCAGCCGCCAGACACCAATCCAGCAGGAAACGGAACAACAGTTGGCTATTTGCCTCCCTGAAGTCCCCCGGTCCCTCAGACCCTGCAGGAGCCACCAGAAGTCAGAGGCCAGAGGATGGGCCTGATACTACCACTGCTACCGCTCTACGCCTGCATGGTGTGTGTTAAGCAACTCCTTGCCAAATGATTTCCGCAACATAGATACAGAACTCCATTTTAGAAAAATGGTTAAGACCTGGCTCTTTAGGGCAGAATAATTTGGCCCGGGAGTGTGACTGTCCGGTATGCCATCTATGCCCTACTGATCGCTTTTAAAGCCGGGACACCTCTGTTGAAGGTAGCTGTCGCGCTCTATAAGTGTCTGTATTATTATTATTATTATTATTAAGTAAGCAGGCGGTGGTATCCAAGAGGAGAGGCAGAAGGAACCGGCTGAGGGCGAGGTGAGCAGTACAGAAAGGCGCAGCTCTCCTTGGCGGTCCTTGGCGGTGCAGTTTCTAGCGGTGCTTGACTCGAAAGGGGGGTTCACACCAAGTGAGGACACGGGTGCAGTGGAGGTGACCGAGCTAGATCTGGCGGCTTGTTGCCCGTGCCTCCCTGAAACTGTCTCCTTCTCTTCCCTCATCAAAGCCTTGAAATCCCTGCACTGCTTCACACCAGCAACTACCAGGTTGCTCCTCCTGCTACTTGCCATTACTCACCACTACCATCACCAGCATTCGGAGAGGACACGGGTGCCATCACCCCTATCACCTCAGTTTGATCATAGAAGGTGGGTCCCCAGGACAGATTATGGCAAGGCTGTGGGGTGGGTGGATTACTCCTCTTAATCTTCCTCATGCAATTTCGGCACCCAACGTCCTCCAAGTTCAGCTTTTTCAGTCAGTGGGCAGCCCAGTGTACAACTTACCTCTGTCCTGAGTCTTAGCCCTCATCATAGGGCAGAGGTCTTCAAACCTTTTTGCTCTGAGCCCACCTTAGCAAAATGTTTTGAGTTCTGCCCCCCCCACTCCAAAACTTTATGGCAAGGATTGGGAGCGCGGGAGGGACATGGCTGGGTGCAGGAGGCGTGCTTATGAGATGATTTCAGGAGTACTTTTTCTATAGTTCATGAATCACACTAAATATGAGACTTATAAAGCAGCAAATTAACCAAACAAAAACATGTACTGTCCCAAAAATACTGCTCCCCATAATTGGGGTGTTTGTGAGCCCCTCACACTCTTGGACCCCAATGCAACCCCAATGCAACAACACCTACTGCACTAATGATAACTGTAGTCCTGAGTAGCAGGCTATCTCCTCTGCATTTCTTAACTCTTCCCCATCCTGCACGACCATCACTCCAATCTTGAAACAGGCTCTCTGTCCTGTACAAAAAAAAGAACTCCCACATGTTGTATCCCTTTTTTCTGCAAGGGTGGCCTTGGTCATTATGCTAGAAAGGAAAATAAGCTCCCATGCCCCTTTTTTTAAAGGTAGACAATCATAACTGTGAAGCAGTGGGCCCCTCAAACCCCTGGGCCCAGCCCTGCTGCATCAGCTTCATTAATGATAACTAACAGTGGCCACGTCCACACCTTGCAGCAGTACCTGCTGCACTGATGATTGCCCTTTATGAAGCCTGGAAATGCTGCAAATACATGCCGTACTTCCAGGCCATTTTCATTTACATATCTCAGCAGAGGTATTTGCGCCCCCCCAGAGGGGCAAGCCCCACAGTTTGAAGACCTCTGACATAAACAATCTTCCCTTCAACACAGACAGACTTGCACTATGGTGCAAGGGGCCTGCGTAGGGAAATGCAGTGTTGCACCATATTCTTGTGAATATGGTGCAGCCCTGCATTTCCAAAGTGACGGTGCGTGTCGCTAGCCATACTTGGCTTAGAGACACACTTCGCCACTTTATTGTAAATATGTCCCCTAGTTCCTTAATTCTCCTCAATATGTTTATGTTTCAGTCTCCAACAAATTCTTTGCGTGACAGATTTAAGAGGTATAGGTCTTAGAAGGATAGCATGATGACAAGAGGTAAAGGGGGGCTGTGATGAAAGGAACTATTTGGGAGATTACTGAAAAATAATCCTGGGGAGATGATGGATAACACACATGAACGTGGACGTAGAGGTTTGAATCAACAGGAAGTTGAAAAATGCAACTCATGTCCCATTAAAAATGGATGCCGTACATTGAAAAGATGTTTAGTGTTATTTGCAGAGGGCCACAAAGCACTAGGTCAATTCAGAACGCAAAAAATCTAAAATTAGAAACATCGCTCATGGTCGCCCTGTTGTCAGCGCATTCTCAATATATGAAACAAAGACTTGGACTTAAACAACAGATATTTATTTGTATTTTTTTGCATCGAGGTTGGGCACAGATTCATAAAAGAGTTGCGAATTGTGCCCACTATGTGCACCAAAAAGCAGAAGAATATTTAATCGACTTGAACAGTGTGCTATTCTATGGCATCACAAATCCCACAAGTTTGTAGAGTTGAAAGTATAGATGGGCGAGATTTCCTCCGTTTGTCATTATAGTACAAGTTTTACCAGAGGTACATCATCAAGAAGCTACTTTACGGTTGACACCTTTCCTGTGGCAGAGACAGCCATGGTTCTCTACCGCTTGGAGTTTTCAGGAAATCTCACCATTCTGATTTTGTCTTTATCCAGTTTGCCTATAAAGTCTCACGCGATTGGCAAGATGGCGTCCGCACCGCGGACGTGTGTGTGAGGAGCTCCTAGTTCGATAATCGTCCCACCTGCAAACCGACACTGACTCCCCTTATCGAGAACCCTGTACCTGCTTGGCTGCATTTGCTACACTCCCTTGCCGTTGCTCCCTGCTGGTACCGCGGTGGTACTCGCTCACCTGTGGTTTGTTTCGGGAGCGGAGGCTGCGGCACCTTGGGTTTGGAGGCAGAGTTACGGACTGCTGTTGAGAGCCGGTCCGGTCCGAGGCGGAGTGCTGCGGCGGCGTGTACTCGCCAGTGAACAGTTTCGGGAACCGAGGAACCGAAGTGGCACCGGTGGGGCTCGGGAGAACGCTGGGTTCGATGCAGGCGACGGTCGGCTCTGTAAGCGGCTCTCAGGTGTGGCTGTTGGAGCTGGGAGGCGCTGTGGCTTGATGAAGGAGTGCTGATTTTTAGGTCTCGCGACCTGTCAATGAGCAAAAGCGAGACTATAGGGGCTTAAACAGACTTTAACTAACTGGTGATTTGATGCTGTGCCCGTGCGCTTTTAGGTCAATGCGCAAGCGCATTGACCTAAAATGCGCGTGCACAGCATCAAATCGTCAGCCATCTGTTGCCCAGCTTGGTGCCGCTCCAACCCCTGTGGCATCAAAGGCTTTCACGGCCGGCCGGCCGTGCTTTCAGTTTGCCGCTCCACCCCCTGCGGCATCAAAGGCTTTCACGGCCGGCCGGCCGTGCTTTCAGTTTCAGGAGCGCTGCATTGTTTTCACGGCCGGCCTCCGGCCGTGACTCGCATTTCTCCTTCCTTCCAGCGCTGCCTTGTCTCACTCAGTCGCAATCCGTGCCTCACAGATGTATCTTCCTTTCCAGACTTGCACCTTGTTTTCATCGTTTCCTTTATTTCCAGGCTTCAAACACCGAAGATGTTGCATTTCCAATCTGAATTTGTGCGCGTTTGTCTATTTTTGAAGTGTTTTTTATAGTATGCTTCTTTTCAGTGTGAACACTTTTATCACATTTTAAAATAAACGACATGCCATTATTAACCTAGGATCGGTAATTGGCGCTTCATACTCCAGATGAGTCTGCAAAGTGCTCTGATTTGCAGCGGAATCCTGGTTGCCCTTTCCCGAGTACGGGATGCAGGGTTTTGGTTGTTTGACAAAGTGCATGAGGCCTGGAGACTTGCTCTAAACTAAACACGCTGCAGCAATGAGAACACTAAACACAGATTAAAAACAAGCTAAACTATCAAGAAGCGAGTCTAAGAGTTAATAACAGCATAAATTACATTATTTACTTCGTAGCATTAACATTTAGCACATAAATGATGTTCAGCATAATGACGGTACAGAGCACGATAACATGGTTAACATAAACCAAAGTGAGTGACTATAGTAAGGCGCAATTTTCCAAATGTGTGACTATTGCAAAACGTTCTTTTATTTTGAGAATAGCATTGGTACCTTTTAAAAAACAAGCATTGGCATAGCCAATAGGTCTCGCCTTTGGGACCTTGTGTTTAGTTTTTAACAGTGATGTTGCAGCAAGGATATTGCGCTGCATAATTAAATACTTATAAAGGTCCCAAAGGCGAGACCTATTGGCTATGCCAATGCTTGTTGGACATTGACTCTAAGGTATGGCTGCTGGAGCTGGGAGGCGCCGCGGCTCGATGGAGGAGTGCTGACCTTGGATGGGGAGAATTAGTGTGGAAGATTATTGTGGTGGTTTATTAAACCGGGAGACTACTAGTATATGACAATATTGTACGATATTATTTTTTTAAAAATTTGTTTTCTTTTCTTCGCAATTGGCCATACTATGGCACCTAAGGTGGCTCGCGGTGGGAAAACCAGACCTGTCTGGGAAGGCGCAGTGGGTACACGTGCAGCACTCGCTGCAAGATCTAAAGAGATGTCGGGCAGCGAAGATATTGGCAGTGCAGCTCCAGGTGCTCCCAGGATACCACAAATGTTTCAACCTGCAGTCGGGAAAAAAGTCTGTACTTCTACTTCTTGTTTTGATGCTCTTGCGGCAGGAAGCGAGGAAAGTAGTGCAAGAAACATCACGGAACAGCACCATCCATCCCAAATACCGTCAGATGTATCTATACTGCATTCTGATATACTACAAACTCCGGCTCAGACTGTGGTAGGGGCTAATAATATGGGGGAATTGGAGGAAGGTGACGGTGCAGCTAGCGAAGAAGAAGCCCATGAGCCATTAAGCAGCAAGGACGGCGAGTTTTACTCACTTTCGGAGCATTCAGAAGGATCGAAATTAGAAGGCGATTCCTCTTCCCTGTGGAGGCAACAGCGAGGATGCAGTACTTCTGCACTAGATGACCCCACGGGGGCAGCAATAATGGTGTAATACTATAACCTATAAGAGGTGACACTGTGGAGGCAACAGCAAGGATACAGTACTATAAACTGTATGAGATGACACTGTGGAGGCAACAGCAAGGATACAGTACTATAAACTGTATGAGGTGACACTGTGGAGGCAACAGCAAGGATACAGTACTATAAACTGTATGAGATGACACTATGGAGGCAACAGCAAGGATACAGTACTATAAACTGTATGAGATGACACTATGGAGGCAACAGCAAGGATACAGTACTATAAACTGTATGAGATGACACTGTGGAGGCAACAGCAAGGATACAGTACTATAAACTGTATGAGATGACACTGTGGAGGCAACAGCACGGATACAGTACTATAAACTGTATGAGGTGACACTGTGGAGGCAACAGCAAGGATACAGTACTATAAACTGTATGAGATGACACTGTGGAGGCAACAGCAAGGATACAGTACTATAAACTGTATGAGGTGACACTGTGGAGGCAACAGCAAGGATACAGTACTATAAACTGTATGAGGTGACACTGTGGAGGCAACAGCAAGGATACAGTACTATAAACTGTATGAGGTGACACTGTGGAGGCAACAGCAAGGATACAGTACTATAAACTGTATGAGATGACACTGTGGAGGCAACAGCAAGGATACAGTACTATAAACTGTATGAGGTGACACTATGGAGGCAACAGCAAGGATACAGTACTATAAACTGTATGAGATGACACTGTGGAGTCAACAGCAAGGATACAGTACTATAATTTGTATTAGGTGATTCTGTGAAGGCAGCAGCAGGGTGTAGTGAAATAATCTGCGTTAGATGAACCTGTGGGGCCTGTGACAGTGAACCACGACTGTGACCTGTATGAGATTGCCCTGTGGTGGCAGTAGCAAAGGTACAGTGCTATATCCTGTATGCTATGACAACGTGGGTGTTTTTTATTAATTAGAAAGTAATGCCGAATTCAGGCCATCTTAAGTTAGCATCAGTAGGCCGCAGCCATCTTGCATTTTTGTGATGGGCATAAGAAAGCAGTTGAGCTGCTACCTTGGACACTATTCAAAAAGATTTGCCAATCTACTAGTCTTATGGATTAGGTATTCAAGATATTTTTGTTTATTTTCTCATTATTTGAACTGTCCATTGTATTTCTGTGCTACTTATGATTCATAATATTTCCTTTATTTGCCATGCATACCTCAATTTATTAATATGCAGTAGAAAGTAGGTGCCTCCAAAAGTACAATATTGATTGGCTCACTCGAATGATACATTGCTAGTCCGACCCTACTAAGTCACATCTCATTACCAGATATGCGTGTAGCTTCTATGTCTAAAAACCCCACAAAAGATTATGTTTATGGGAGATGTGCCAGGTCTTTTTGATCTGGGCCCAAGGCTCTTGAAGATCTGGCCCGTTTTATAAAGTTCTCTGTTTGTTTGCACATTGGAGGAGGGATCATATCAGAATACTGGGATTTAGAATAATCACCTGCCGTTTCTTCCAACTATTTAGCTATTTTTATTGTATATAACTTGCTTATGTAATCTATCCATGCCTCAGGTGGGATAGAGAGAACCGAAGAGTTCTTTGTACAACAGTTTAGAGCAACTATTCTCCAAGACAGCCTTGTGTATTTTATTAAAGCAGCGTGATGTAATTTGTGCCAAATTTTTATCATATTCCTACCCCTTTTGTGCGATTCAGTGTATTTTCCATTTTTCCTAAAGTCCATAATCTCTTCTTCCAAGTTATAGATTATTGCAGGATTTTTCTGCGCTTGAGCTTGTTATTATTTTGCATATGCAGCATCTTTCGTATAATTTTAAAAATCTTTTTTTGTGTTTTTGTTTAATTATCAATTTCCTTTGTTACTTTCTACATACAGTTCTCATACTCTGTTCGGAGATGATCCTCTGCAAACTATTAGACCCAAACTTGCTATAGCCATCTTATTGAAATGTTTTATTTTAGTGGTGTTCCAATGCAATTGTCCATGTGTTGGCCCAACATCACTCTGACCATATTGAGTCTCAAAGGACCATTCAAAGGATTGTTTCAGCAAGGGCTCAAAGGTAACTTGAAGAACTGCTTGCTCACTGTGTGTAAAATGTAACAAATGTATTCCCGATATTAAATTGTATAATTCCTTGTTTGAGATTCTATAGTCTATTGTTGAGATGCCTGTGATGGGTCTTCTAGTGGATCTGGCAGGTATATTTGACTCAACTCTTCCATTAATTATGATGCCACCTATGATTAGTAGGAACGCACGCAGTTGTTTGCCTTGTTTGTGAGCTCAGCTTTACAATTTTTTGCAAAGAGTTATTCAGGGATATTACAGACTTCTTCTAGGTAGAACTAGGTGGAATTTCAATTTTACCAGAGTAATCTGAGTAATTTTTGTAATACCGTATTACTCGTTGATGCGGACCAGGACTACCAATAATATCACGATTGCAGCTACTCACGTAATTAAGAGTAATTTGAGCCAGTGGAGGCTTTATGTAATGTAGACAGCCTAATAACAACAATCATTAGAAATGCAATCGGTCTCGGATTTATTTGAGTTAGAGCTAATGGCATTGTAAATGGCAATGTCATTTAGCCATGTGTTATGGAGTGTATGCATGTGGTGTGTAGTTGAATTATGTGGGTTGGATTGGAATTGTAGCAATGGTGGCATGCTGCGCATTAGATGAATATGTTTAAAAGTAAAGTGCACCATACTGCGATTGCTACAATAGTTAATTGTGGATACGTTAACAATTGAAATGTGCACTGCCGGCTGGAGGTGTGTGCCTGGTGGAAGCGTGCACTGATGGCTGGTGGTGTGTGTGCCTGCCTGGTAAAAGCGTGCACAGACGGCTGGAGGTGTGTGTGCCTGGTGAAAGCGTGCACTGACGTCTGGTGTTGTGTGCCTGGTGGAAGCCTGCACTGATGGCTGATGGTTTTTGTGCCCGGTGAAAGTGTGCACTGACAGCTGGTGGTGTGTGTGTGTGGTTGTGTGTGTGGTTGTGTGTGTGGTGGTGAGTGTGTGGTGGTGAGTGGTTGGTGGTGTGTGTGGTGTGAGAGTGGTGTGTGTGTGGTCTTATGTGTGTGGTCTTTTGTGTGTGGTCTTATGTGTGTGGTCATATGTGTGGTGGACTTAGTTCGAGTGTTCGTACCCTGCGCACTCACTCTCACTCTGCAGTCATTTTGCACTCACTCTCACTCTGCACTCACTCTGCAGTCATTCTGCACTCACTCTGCACTCATTCTGCACTCACTCACACTCTGCACTCAGGCTGCACTCATAATGCACTCACTCTGCACTCACTCTCACTCTGCACTCTGCACTCTCTCTCACTCTGCACTTGTACTCATTCTGCACTCACTCTGCACTCACTCACACTCTACACTCACTCTCACTCTGCACTCACTCTCACTCTGCACTCACTCTGCACTCACTCACACTCTGCAGCACTCACTCACACGCTGCAGCACTCACTCACACTCTGCAGCACTCACTCTCACTCTGCACTCACTCTCACTCTGCACTTACTCTCACTCTGCACTCATTCTGCACACTGCACTCACTCTCACTCTGCACTCATTCTGCACTCACTCTCACTCTGCACTCACTCTCACTCTGCACTCACTCTCCACTCACTCTCACTCTGCACTCACACTGCACTCACTCTCACTCTCACTCACTCTCACTCACTCTCACTCTGCACTCACTCTCACTCTCTCTCACTCTGCACTCATTCTGCACTCTGCACTCACTCTCACTCTGCACTCACTCTCACTCTGCACACTGCACTCTCACTCTGCACTCGTACTCATTCTGGACTCACTCTGCACTCACTCATACTCTACACTCACTCTCACTCTGCACTCACTCTCACTCACACTCTGTAGCACTCACTCACACTCTGTAGCACTCACTCACACTCTGCAGCACTCACTCACAATCTGCAGCACTCACTCACACTCTGCAGCACTCACTCTCACTCTGCACTCATTCTGCACTCACTCTCACTCTGCACTCACTCTCACTCTGCACTCACTCTCCACTCACTCTCACTCTGCACTCACACTGCACTCACTCTCACTCTGCACTCACTCTCACTCTGCACTCACTCTCACTCTGCACTCATTCTGCACTCTGCACTCACTCTCACTCTGCACTCACTCTGCACTCACTCTCACTCTGCACTCACTCTCACTCTGCACTCACTCTCACTCTGCTCTCACTCTGCTCTCACTCTGCACTCACTCTGCTCTCACTCTGCACTCACTCTGCACTCACTCTGCACTCACTCTCACTCTGCACTCACACTCATTCTGCACTCACTCTGCACTCACTCTCACTCTGCACTCATTCTGCACTATACTAATATAATAAAGAGAGAACCCAAACCTTTGAGGCGGGTAATCTCAGGAACCACAGTACCAATCACAACACCCAATACAGCGTTGGAAAGGGCAGTTGCAGCAGAAGGACATAGGCTATGCAGACGCCCACCATATACGTTTAAAAGGTAAAAGAACCGTGCCAGCATAGTAGTCCCTTGTGGGTGTGTCTGCATTGTGCTGTGGGTGTGTGCTGGGGGCGTGACAATCGCTGGGAGCATTCCGTCACGAGTGTTGTTTTTTCTTCCCAGGTTCTATACATTCCTGCTCCCTTTAAATAGTAATTCAGTGGAGGTCCCATTCACTTAGAACCACCCCAAGCACAGTTATGGGCAAAAATACAACTAAAAGGCCCTGCAAAGCATTATGGGATAAGATTAGCATAATTTTTAGCATTCATGAAAGGGTTTCAATGTTTTTTAATTTTACTCATCAGGGACATCTTGGGACGACGAAGTGAACTGCAGCTTGATGTATAATATTTTAAATGCTATTGCATTTGCCTCATCAGGGACATCTAGGTGAACTGCAGCTTGATGTATAATATTTTAAATGCTATTGCATTTGCCTCATCAGGGACATCTAGGGACGACGAGGTGAACTGCAGCTTGATGTGTAATATTTTAAATGCTATTGCATTTGCCTCATCAGGGACATCTAGGGACCACGAGGTGAACTGCAGTTTGATGTATAATATTTTAAATGCTATTGCATTTGCCTCATCGGGGACTACTGGGGACGACGAGGTGAACTGCAGCTCTTTGTAGAATTATTTGGATACTAATATTCTAGGGTGCAGTGAATATTATAGTATCCAATATCAAAACATTCCTCAAGGAGCAGGCTCTCAGGCTCAGCTGAGAGCTAATACTATAATATTAACTAAACTCTAGAATCTTGCCCCATAATGCTTTGCTGGGCCTTTGGTTGACATTATACTTTTGCCCATAACTTTGCTTGGGGTGGTCCTAGGAGGATGGGACCATCATAATCATTGAGAATGATATGCTCTTTGTGTTCAAGGCAACTGCTTGGTCCTCCCCCTAGGTTAGGGGGAACCCCAAAATGATGACATCTCTCACTGACTGATATTTTTCAATGCACACTCTTGTGAATTAGTTATATGTTTTGTAGTATGTAAAAGTAAAAATGTTTTAACAGTGGAATGTGGGTGAAGTAGACTGTTCCAGAGTTTTTGTTGTGTTTTAAAGAGTTTTAAACAGAAATCTGACATACCTTTAGTTAATAAAAAATAAATAAATATTGTTACATGCTAAAATACATATAGCAATCTCACAAAAATGAAAATATAGTAAGCAGTGCCTTTAGTTAAACAATAAAAAATTCTATTGGTACATGTTTGTTTCAAAAACCTTTATCTATCTATAATATTATTATAAAGAGAGAACTGTGGGGCATATTATCAAGGGGGTTTATCTCCGCTTTTTTGGCTTTAAAAGCCAAGAAAGCGGAGATAAAATTATCTCTCTATTACCTAGCTGTCGCTAACGCCAGTTAGCGACAGCTAGTAGGAGATAGCGACCATCTTGGGCCCCGCTTTGCATGTCAGTGATATTTATCACTAATGACATGCAAAGTGGGCGTGCCAAGATGTTAGCGACTGGAAACAGTCGCTAACATCGCTATCTCCTATTACCAACTTTTGGAGATATTCGCGCTAAGCGCGATTATCTCCAAAAGCTAACACCTGCCCTGAGCAGTTCTTAGCCATGTTATCCAATGGTAGGTGGATAACATGGCTAAGAGCATTAGCTCGGTAATGCATGAATATCGCTGACTTTTCAGCGATATTCATGCATTGCGGCCGTTTTTTATCGCATTTGCGATAATCCTTGGTAATACCAAGGTTTATCTGCGATAAAAATCGCCGCAGCTCAGCGGTAAATTTTTGTCTCTAACCAAGCAATAGCGATAATTAAAAAAGTTATTTAAAAAATAAACAATAAAAAAATGTAGTCCCTAAGAAGTAGCGCCGGCCGTGTGTGCTAATAGCGTGCGTGCTGACATCATCGGAGGACAGGAACGCGAGGAGGAGCGGACAACAGCGCGGGGAGGAGTGGAAAACTTAGCCAGACTGGAGGGAATGAGGTACGTGAACCAAGGGGAAGAGCGGTGAAGTAAGGCGGACTGGAGCGGAATGGAGGACAACAGCGCATGGAGGAGTGGAGAACGTAGCAAGACTGCAGCGCCATGAGGTATGTGAAACACGGGGAGGAGCGGTGAAGTACGTGGGGAGGAGCGGTAAGTGAGGCGGAATGGAACGGGATAGCGGACTGCAGCGGGGCATGTAGACTGGCTTGGTGTAGTGGGGGCGGTGAAGTGAGGCGGACTGGAGCGGGATAGCAAAATAAATGATAGGTTTTAAAACGGCTTTCACATTTGGTGCAGACATTTAAGTGAGAGTAGTGGGGGCGGTGAGGTGAGGCGGACTGGAGCGGGGGCCTGAGTTTGTGCGACTGGGAGCAACCGCTGAGGTAAGGTGCATGCAAGTCTGAAATGCTGCCCCCAGCCCCCTTCTGCCCCGGGCAACGCTGGGGCGGGCTGCTAGTATATATATATATATATATATATATATATATATATATATATATATGTATATATATATATATATTCAGCTTGGGGTGTAGTTATAGATGTGTGTGAATAGAAATAGATATGTAAATAGAAACAGACATACATAAAAAGACAAAAGTAAATAAAAACAAAGTAGGTTTATGACAATATGGTTTTGTCGAAATAATACACTATATAGAGAAAAGTCATAATTGTGAAATATTGTTTGAGGAAAACAATGATATATAAAATGGAGTCCATTCCCCCACTCCACGTCACTGAATCATTCTCATTCCTAGGCGCCTGCCCGTTTCCCGCTACATGTCACCTGACTATGCTTTCCCTCTATGCCACCTGCCTTTCCAGCTTCCACATCACCTGCCCTTTGCCAGCTCACGCAGTGCTTGTGAAAGAAACACCAATAGCTCAAATCAACCATTTTCTCTCTCGGTTGTTTCTGATCACGAGGTGCGATAAGGTGGCTTGCGCGCCCTTCCTTCACTTTACGTGCCCAGCTGTGCTGCACGTCTCTTCTGGGGAGGGGTAGCGTTGCCAGTGGGTGCATACATCAGTCCATATAGGCAGCAGTATCTCTTCACTGGAAATAAATTCACATTTTACAAATGTGTCTGGAGGTCACTTGTGCGCATTTTTGTTCCAGCACTCCTTGAATTCAGGCTGCACAGAACAGACGGGGCCATAGGGTGGAGTGAAGATAAACTCCCACCGACAGCCACACATTCCGCCTGTCTTGTTTTCCCATCATCCGGCGTTCCCAGTCCTCGCCAGGCAGCGCTTCACACCAGCACCGGCCCCAGGCCTCGAAAACCTCAGCCGAACCCAGTATGCAAATATGCATTTCACTCCGAAACAGGCACGCGCATGTTTATGCATAATAGCTCCTGTTTTAAGAGTTCTTGTTAGTGCCGATGACACAAACAAAGTACCACTTAAACATGAGACCTAAACTGCACGCTGGGGAAAACTTTATGAAAACATGGGGGCATATCATCAAGCAATAGCGATAATTATCGCTATTGCTTGGTTAGCGGGAAAAAAATATAGCCGAGCACCGAGGATTTTTACCGCTGAGATACCTTGATATTATCAAGGTTTATCTCAAAAGCATTAAAAATCCTGCGAAATGCATGAATATCGCTGAAAAATCAGCGATATTCATGCATTATCGTGACAATGCTCTTAGCCATGTTATCCACCTTCCATTGGATAACATGGCTAAGAACTGCTTTTAGCAGGCGTTAGCTTTTGGAGATTTTCGCGCTTAGCGCAAATATTTCCAAAAGTTGTTAATAGGAGTTAGAGATGTTAGCGACGGTTTTCAGTCGCTAACATCTTGGCACGCCCACTTTGCATGTCATTAGCGATAATTATCGCTGACATGCAAAGTGGGCCCCTAAATGCCCCATAACTGGTGTTCGCGACAGCTTGGTAATAGGGCGATAAAATTATCGCCGCATTAGCGGGAAAAAGTCCCGCTAATGCGACGATAATGCCATTGGTAATATGCCCCATGGTTTGTTGTGGCCTATCCCGACACTCCACTCCCCCTCCTCGAACTCTCCCCCACACCACCCCTTTGATCGCAGCTCGATGCCCTCATTGTTAGCGCTCCCTCCTCTCCGTGTAACATCTGAAAACGGACATGGCTCGTGAAGTAATCCTGGACTGAGTCCACACACCAACGCTGCGCACAATGAACACACTCGCATCTGCAGCTCGAGCGCCTGCTGGGCTTCCATGCGCACAGAAATAAGCCTTAGAAGCAGGAAGGACGATGGCCGGCTTCCTCTCAAGAGGGAATCATGGCTACCAGCTAACTCAGAGGGACAGTGACACAAGGCGCACACCCTGACAATCAGATCACTACATGATGGCTGGGGAAAGCTCTCTCACACACAGACACACGCGGAGGCACAAGGGTACAAGACGCACTTAATTCCTGACAACCAGAACACTACGGCACGGCAGAGTCAAGCTCTCTCCGTAGCAGTGAGCAGCCAATGGACCATGTTACAGGAGGAACGCCATCTAGTGCTTACCAAACCATAATAGCAGTCGAAGTGTTTCAATAGCCTCAAGGAAGAACGAGAGTGGTGCACGCTCGCCCAGCATCTGTCTTCAATTACCGCAGGCCCTGACAGCCGCGATAATTGAAGAAATATGCCCTTCTGCTGCGCGTGTCGGCACGGAATATGCACTAGGCGGAGCAACTCTAACGCCTATGGCCTATTGCGTGCTAGCTTGTAAAAACACAGGCATGCGAGGCCCAAATGCCATGCAGCTGCCATAAATAACTAGCAAAAATCACGAGCTTTCTGGAATTCGTAGGAACGATTTTCGAATCCCTCAGAAAAGGACTCTTAAGCCACGCCCACTTCGTGGGACGTAGGCCGAGCCCTAAAAAGGGGTCACTGTGAGACATTCTTTAATCACTGTCCCTTAAAGTGCGGCTCCTAGCTGAAAGCATGTTGGAACTAGGGTCGCTGATACGTAGGGGCTGGAGGGGCCAGGCACCCTACCATCATAATGCCGATTGGGGCACTCGCACTTTAGCTTTAAACATCTGAAGCTAAAGTGCGGGTGCCGCGATTGCTTCTAAAGTAAGGAAATAGAAATTCTGCATTTTTTTCCATTTCCTTACTTTTAAAGCAATTGCAGCACCTGCACTTTAGCTTCAGATGTTTAAAGCTAAAGCATGAGTACCGCAATTGAAACTAAAGTAAACAAATCGGGGAAAAAATGGCAGCAGCATATTTTTTTTCTTCTGTTTGTTTACTTTTGTTATAATGGTGGCATGCGTGCCCCATTGTAATAAAAGTTAATAAATAGAGAAGAAAAAAACCCACGTAATCAATTGTCCCATTTCTATGCTGCCCACAGATGGAGAGGTTGTGGTTCAGGGATTAGAGCTGCTGACTCAGGAGCTTGGGACCAGTACTTGACCCTCAGGATCGGCTCAACAATGGTAATTATTAGTGGCTCAACAATTGTAATTATTAGCAAATCACGGATCTTTCAATAATAAATAAACAGGGATCTCTTAGGGGGAGAGGAGAGAGACAAAAAAATAACTTAATCTCCCTGTTCCTATCCAAAAATTAATGTGTCCAGCAGTTACGTAACTGGTGTTCTTCTTGGAAAGCTCTTCAATACCATCGGGTGGAGCTCGCTGACCTTCAATAGCTAGATGGGAAGACACTGTACTGTGTGATGGCCAACTAAGAGGCATATTAGTAAGATCCTGCGATAATTATCGCTCAGCACTTTTAGCACGAGGATAATTATCGCAGGCTAACGCTGTATTCTATCGCGGAGATAGCGTGCTATCAGCAACGCTTATCTCCCAAGCGATATGAATCCATGCGTTAGCTGGATAACAGTGTGATTATTGCTGGAAATCCAGCGATAATCACACTGCAACCAGCGAAAACTTGCTGATAGGGCAGGGTGATTTTAGCCATGTAATCCACCTCCCATTGGATTACATGGCTAAGTTAGGTTACAAGCAGGTGTTAGGAAATTAGCGTTAACTGTGGTTAGCGCTACTTTTCTTAACGCTCTGCCTGTTTGCGTGCAGCTTGATAATTGGAGAAATGTCGGTTAGTGACAATTCTCCAGTTATTTTGGCACGGAACGCCCACTTTGCATTCGAGATGCAAAGCTGGGCGTTGTTGAAAGGGGCGCTAAAACAGCAAAACACGCGATAGCGTGTCTTTGCTGATAAGGCGATTAAATTATCGCCGCTTTTCGGCTGAAACGGCAGCAAAAGCGGTGATAATTTCATAGTGCCGCCTTGCTAATATGCCCCTTATATGTTCTCAGAGTGAAATCGTCGGAAAGAGAACTAAACACACAAAGGAAAGGACTTTGACAGAAATGAGCAAGCAAACATTTCTGAATGCCATAATTAGTATTCAATACCAATCTGTGGGTTTGCCAAATCCCACAGAACAGATATAATAGGTCGATCTAAGCTTGACCTAAAAATTGTGAAATTAAGGGGCAGAGTTACAAGCCCCTTGCGCCACCGCTGTGTCAGTTTTTGTGATGCACTGGTGGCCCATTTTACTGCTCCATATTTACAAGGACAGGAAAAGCCACCTTGCGTGAAAGGGTTGTTCCATTGGTGTTGCTGTGGGTGTTCCCACGCAACACCCATGGAACCAGACACATTTCCAGACTTACGAGGTATCGTAAATCTGGAAAAAATGTGTGTGAAAGCTACGCCTCGCAAGGAGAGAAGTATTAATTTCTCCTCGTTTTCTTTTCCTCTTTCTGCATCACACATAAAAAGAGGAAATCACCTCTAATTATTGTTTTATGTACAGGAAGGGTTCCCTTCCTGCACATAAACAATCATTGAAACAATGACTTTTTTTAACTTCTATGTGTGCTAATGCAGCACACAGAGAAGTTAAAAAACTGCATTTCAGATTGTTTATCTCCCTACCATGCAGGCAACCTTTAGGGTGCCTGCGCCGGTGCATGGCAGCAGTTTGTGCGGCAGCGCAGGGAGGAGCACAGAGATGCGACATATTGTTGTAAATATGTTGCATCCCTGTGCATTGAAAGTAACTCCGTGCAGCTCAGCCAAATGGCATGTGTTCCTGAGTCACTTTCTTGTAAATCTGCCCCAAAGTCCCTAAGCAGAAAAAAAGCAGAAGCAAACAATTCTGCCGCAATACTTCAGGGCCCACAAAGTACATACAACAGATGATCTTGGGGCACAAGCGACATAGGATAGACCTGAGCAAACATAAATGAGCCATGTTATATATATATATATATATATATTTTATTTTTTTTTGTGCAATTTTATATAGCGCAAACTCGACCCGAAGGTGTTGGGAGTGCTTTACATGATCCCTGATCCCCGGTTACGTTTACACATTCAGGCACGGGGAGATGAAATGATTTGCCCAGAATCACAATATGTGGACGCGACCCTGAGACTCGAACCCGACGGAACACATCTCTACTTGATAAATAATTGGACTAGAGAAGAACTGAAGATCTATTCAGCAGAACACACCGTGTTCGAAAAATGAAAGCAAAGAACCATCTACATTTGTGCCGATAATGATAAGAACCAACTATTCTGAACATTATCTTCGTCACAGTCACACGAAGTACAGTGACACAAAGATTAAAAGAGAAATTCTGCTATTAGTGAAATTTGTAATTGTGAAAAAAAAAGGTAACAAACACAACTTGTACCACTCTGATGTAATGGTTCTTTAAACGCACCTTATGAAAACATCCTTAAATATAATAAATGAAGGGAACAATAATACTATATGATTTATTCTTACTGAATATATGTATTCAGCCGAGAATAAAACAGCTGCTCTTCCTTCCCAAAGGATTGTGGTCATGCAAATTTCTAAGAGGATTGTGGTTCCTGCTGACGTCATTTCCTGCACGGATATACTCTAAGGGAACCTAGCCTTCTTGTTAGATTGGCTGCATAAAGGGCGGCCCCTCTCTTTTCGAATTGTTTTGTTATTTATCTCTGCAAAAAGGATTCATGTCTGTTCGGAGAGTCCAGTGCGTTTTAAGCGCAATCTCTCTCAACTGTTGACAAAAATGTGTCCATTTCTTTGTGCTTTCTGGCTTCGCGGATGGTGTGACCCACGAACCTCGGGGCATTTTATCAAGAAATGGCGATATATTATCGCCGCTTTTATCGGCAGAAAACTGCCAATAAAACGGCGATAATGGGCTTTATAATATGCCCTTGAGAATTCCCATAGAAGCCCATGTTCTGGTGTGAACATGGGCTTCTATGGGAATTCTCAAGGGGATATTATCAAACCCATTATCGCCGTTTTATCGAAGCAGCGATAATGTATCGCCTTTTGTTGATAATATGCCCCCTCAAATTTCCAAACTACAGTATAATCATATATTCTCATCATAATTAAAATCGTCATGAATGTGGAACTAAAAACATAACAGCATTTCCTCTTCTCCCGCACCAATGATTTCTTCATCTACTCCTTTTTGTTTGGAAAATGAGCACAACAGGCTGTAGCCTTGATGGTGCAGTACCTCAGCTCGTCAATAGATGTCCCTGTAGTCAGCTGCAAAATGTGCAGCCAGCAGCGTGAGGTCCCTGTAGAGCAGAGGTCTTCAAACTTTTTTGCTCTGAGCCCCCCAAGCAAAATGTTTTAAGGTCTGCCCCCCCCCAAATCTACCTTTATGGCAAGGATTGGGAGTGTGGGAGGGACATGGCTGGGTGTAGGAGGTGGGGTTTATGAGATGATTTCAGGAGTACTTTTCTATAGTTCATGAACCACACTAAATATGAGACTTATAAAACAGCAAATTAATCAAACAAAAACAAGTACTGTCCCAAAAAAAAAGCTCCCCATAATTGTGGTGTTTGTGAGTCCCTCACACTCTTAGATCCCAATGCAACTACACCAACTGCACTAATGATAACTGCAGTCCTGAGTAGCAGGCTATCTCCTCTGCATCTTTTACCTCTTCCCCATCATGCATGACCATCACTCCAATCTTGAAACAGGCTCTCTGTCCCGTACAAAGAAAAGAACTCCCACATGTTGTATCTCTTTTTTCTGCAAGGGTGGCCTTGGTCATTATGCTAGAAAGGAAAATAAGCTCCCATGCCCCTTTTTTAAAGGTAGACAATCATAACTGTGAAGCAGTGGGCCCCTCAAACCCCTGGGCCCCAGCCCTGCTGCATCTGCTTCATTAATGATAACTAACAGTGGCCACGTCCACACCTTGCAGCAGTACCTGCTGCACTGATGATTGGCCCTTTATGAAGCCTGGAAATGCTGCAAATACATGCCGTACTTCCAGGCCATTTTCATTTACTTATATCTGCAGAGATATAGGTCTTAGAAGGATAGAATGATGACAAGATGTAAAGGGGGTTCTGATAAAAGGAACTATTTGGGAGATTACTGAAAAATAGTCCTGGGGAGGTGATGGATAACACACATGAAAGTGGATGTAGAGGTTCGAATCAATGGGATGTTGAAAAATGCAACTCATGTCTAATTAAAAATGGATGCCGTATGTAGAAAATATGTTTAATGTTATTTGCAGAGGGCCATAAAGCACTAGGGGCCTCATTTATGAGGCCTTGCGAGAGTTTTGCGCTTCCGATGCGTCACTTTTTGTGACGCATTGGCGGCGTAAAACATGCCTCCTCATGCGAACTATTTACAAAGTGACGCATCTAAGCAGATGCGTCACTTTGTAAACCCCTGCGCTACATTATACCTGCGTCAGGTATAATGTATGCAGAGGGGGCGTTCACCCGCAAAAAGCCTCGTAATAGTGACGCAGTGAAATCTATGAGATTTCACTGCGTCACTTTTAGGACGCTGTTGCGTCAAAATCTTGCGCCTGCCTCACAGCAGGCGTAAGACTGACGCAAGCCCTTTCACATGGGGCTTTCCCCATGTGAAAGGAAGCATTGCTGGAGTTGCGTCACTTTTGTGACACACTCCAGCAATGCGTCACTTTTGCGCCTACAGATACATCAGAAATACTGACGTATCTGTAACTCCTTGCGACATGATGCGTCATATTATAAATATGACGCATCAATCATGTCGCAGGGAGAGCGCAGTGAAAAGTGACGCATCGCTGTTTTCACGCAGCGATGCGGCACTTTTCATAAATGAGGCCCTCGGTCAATTCAGAACGCAAAAAGTCTAAAATTAGAAACATCGCTCATGGTCACCCTGTTGTCAGCGCATTCTCAGTATATGAAACAAAGACTTGGATTTAAACAACAGATATTTATTTTTATTTTTTTGCAGCGAGGTTGGGCACAGATTCATAAAAGAGTTGCGAATTATGTGCACCAAAAAGCAGAAGAATATTTAATCTACTTGAACAGTGTGCTCTTCTATGGCATCACAAATCCCACAAGTTTGTAGAATTGAAAGTATGGATGGGCGAGCTACTGAAGGCTCGAGTCTGAATACAGGCTCTGGCTCAGCTCGAGGTCCTATTAGAACCTCGAGCCCATAAGGAGCAGAGCTTTCATGTGGCTTCTACCTGCCTCCCTCCCTTTACCCAGGATCTGGCATTAGGGACAGAGCTGCATAATGCGGAAAAGGGCAGCCAGGTGCGAATCTTGGTGTCGGCTCATCACCATGTGATTCTGGGCAAATCACTTACAGCCTGATTCATGAAAGGAAAATCGGCTCGCAAAGGGCCAGATTCTGAGAATATGGCCCTTTGCGAGCGCAATTATTGCATTTGGGATTCATCATCCCAAATGCAATAATCGCTATTACAGAATTCGCTATTGTGCGAGGAATTGCATTTAAGGAATCTCTATTAGAGATTCCTTAAATGCAATTCATCAACCAATTTCAAATTGCTAATTCGCAATTTCGGGCCGCTATTTACCGAGAGGTCAGACCTCTCGGTAAATAGCAAAAACTTAGAAAAATGCTTTTAAATGCATTTTCTAAGTTGCATGTTGCACACACACATGTCCTTTGGACATGTGTGTGCGCAACACCTGTTCAAATGTGCATTTAAGGGGTGCTACAGGGTGTCCTTTGGACACCCCTGGCACCCTTAAAATCGCTATCTTATTTGCGAGTAGCAAATTGCTACTCGCAAATAAGGGATACTCCCCATTCAGTCCTATGGGCCTTTTGGCCCATAGGAATGAATGGGGAGTTATTCCTTATTTGCAAGTAGCAAATTGTTACTCGCAAATAAGGAATGTGTAGGAATCGCTATTTATTTAGCAATTCCTACATGAATACCGTTTTGCGAGTCCTCAATAGCGATTCGCTATGAATCGCTATTAGGGGCTCGCAAAACGGCCCGTTGATGAATCAGGCTGTTAATCACCCCGTACCTATAAACAATCATGTAACCTTGTGTACTGTAACTGGTGCACATTTAAAGAGCTCAGCCATCTCTGGTTGAGTTCACGCTGTATTTAAAACCTGCAGAAAAATTAAGTAAGCTGTAAAAACAAACCCTTTACATAAGGAAAGGTAAATAGATACGCATTTTCTGCTGATTTGCAAAAAATTTAACCAGAAAACCTGGATAAATCGTGGGCTCCTCGCATATCAAATTGTGTGATCTTAGGCAAATATTTTTTATCACCAAAACTGTTTTCTTCATTATTGCGTAGGAAAGTACTTTCAAATGTGAGTTCAGACAACCAGATTTACAAAATTATCACTTATTAAGTATTTTTCACTGCGGAATTTAGTGTGCCTTATTAATGTCAAAGCTTCGACAGGTTAAAGAAGTAAACTTTTAGGAATTTTGAGGAGGCCTCGTCATATTTTACTTGATGTTTGTAGTATAATTTACTTAGCAAATATTTTCATTGCTTGGCACCTGCACAGGCTCAAGGATGCGAGGCAGACCATCGGCCTTGGCTCGTCTCTAGTTGAAAGAAACGTACAGCTTTCCCAGAGTATCTACATTGAACAGAATATTTCTACGATATGTATTTTCTCCTCAGTTAGTTTGCTAGACTGCAAAATACACACCACCTCGAGTAGGAAAGCAGAAAGGTTCCGATTTTCTACCTAGTTCATCAGAAAGTGGTTTTCTGTGCAGAGCACTTTATATTCTTTGATTTGGAAGTATTATCGTAATCTGTATATTGAGAGAAAGCTACTGGCAGAGCAATTGGCAACCAGCTCGTCAAGCAATTACCTCTGTAATAGCTTAAACCCAAGGAGCAAAGCGGCAGAAGTCGCAAGGATGAGGTCAGGAATCAACAGGCCTCCTCTTACAGACATCAAAAGTCAATATATTCAAAGTGGCTCTGACTTGGAATCAATACAGATGCTAATTGATCTTCCTCATCAGCCAGTATAACGGACTGTCCCCGACAGAACCTGTGAAATCTTGGTTTTCTAATAAATGGAAGCACATCTACTTTAATTCCTTTGAAACATATGAGGTTTTTGCGTTTCCTTATTGACTCAGATACTTTGGGTTTTCTTATTGATCAGAGAGAAATCAATTCTAATTATTAAATAGATTCATCACATTTTAATGACGCCAACTCTGGCTCTTGCTCCACCTTCTTTGGGATGGACAATCTCTCGGCTGTTTGGTATATCAACAATTTCAGGGACAAAGTTGAGACCCACTGCATAGGTTGCCAAAAACCTATCGGAGTTTTCTCTTCAAAGAAAATATAGATGCCAGCAGGGTACCTTCTAGCCAATCTAACTGCAATAGCAGGTTGGTGCTCCATGCATTTTAAATATGCAAGTGAATGGTGTATTCACTTGCATATTCTAAAAACAAATGATTGAGAACGTCCTCCTCAATCGAATTCATCATCTAAATGAGAACTCCTTACAAATCAGTTTTTCTCCAATTTGGCACGCTTGGTGAAAATAATCATGAATTTAGCGGTCATTGTAATGTAATGTAATGATGTCTTGTAAAGCGCATGAATCACCCCACCTGGGGTATCTCCATGCTGTAGACCGCTGGGGAACCCGTCCTGGCTTTCCCTGTGAGATGGTCCCTACTGGGTATCTCCAAGGTGAAACCAGGCATCCCCTGCATATGTGAGGGGCCGTTGTGGAGATGAGGCAAGCTAATGCCCAGAGTTGCCGAGTGTGATCCCTGGTTAGAGTAGGCACCGAGGCGAGAATTATCGAGTCCGCTGACCCTGGTCCACGACCCTGCCGCGTTGGGAATTGAACCCTGGTCCAGGACCGTCCTCTGCTTCCGGGTCTGCCGCCTCTAACCAGTGAGCCACACCACTCCACTTCATTGACTCATCTGCTTTCGAGGCTCCCTCCACAAGGAAAACTTCGGCCTCACAAGCCCTTTAGGCTGGAGCAGTATTGATGGACATTCTCAGACTTGCTGATTGGTCTGTTTTCACTTTTAGGACCTTTTATTACCAACCCATTCCTCATGTTGCTAATTTTATTGTATCTGTGCTTTAAACAAGCATTATGTGAGCCTTTGTAATGAAACGGAGATTTTCATAACTTTATTGAAAGAAGGTCTTGATTTGATTAAAGACACTGAGGCTAAGTTTCCCCACATTTCTCTTTTCTAGCACCTATCAGAGCCACAAATCAATCAACTTAGGGGTACATTTACAAGAATTGCAGCTAACTAACGCTAGCGTTAGTTAGCAGCAATTTTCTAACCCCTGTGTACCTCCAAAAACGATTGGCGGTATGACCTTTTTGCGGTGGCAAATATTGTCGTTAACACCAATGACACAGCGATAAAAATGTTGCAGAAAGTGAGAGAAAAGGGACGAAAGGCCAATAAGAGGCATACAAACTCATGTTAGTCAGCCTAATGTCATTTTTCTTCCTCCAGAAGCAAAAATAGACTATAAGTCCACCACCAATGATAAACAGAAAAGAAAAAACAATGGGATACAGAATGGAGCAGTCAGGTGCCAAGTTCAGTACAGGTAAACAAATTCCCCAAACCCTCCAACTGCCAGGATGAGGGGAAATGCAGATTCAGTGCTCCACATATGTAAAGAGGCGCATCACTGGGGAACACCAGTGATACATCACTTTATATAGCGCATCCCTTGCAACACCATGGCAGCTGAAGCCTGGAAGTGTGGACACCCCCCGGGGCCTGTAGGCCTAGCTGTGCCTGTGCTTGAGACCCAGAGTGGGATGTAAAGGTGCTGTGGAATTGCTGTGTCCAGATGGTGGAGGCAGGCTAAGTCGGGAGAAGCCTTTGGGCCATGGTGGTAGACATTGAGGCATCTGCGATCACTCTTACCTGGTGGTGAAGTCTGACAGGTTGCATGGAGACATGTTGTTGACCGGTATGAGAAGACCGCCTGATGCCCCTTGGAGCTGTGATCGGTAGAGGTACTCCAGTGCACCAACGAAGGGAGCTCTGCAGCGCATAACACATGCCAACACAACACCGTGGTGCACATAGGAGATTTCCAATGGTGGCTCCTGCCTCTCTGCACCACCACCATGATGCACCTCCACTTCCAGCTCCGGACCAAGCCCAACACCACCCTCAGCAGGCACCCTCATTTACCAGCCCCCGGCCCTTGACCCCCCATTCACCGATACAATTGTGGCCCTCATTGCACCCCAGGCTCTCCCATCCACCGACTGCATCCTACTTGGAGACCTCAACTTCCACCTGGACAACCCAAGTGACCAGAACAACACCACCCTCCCAGAGAACCTTGCCAACATCAGACTCAAGCAGTTAGTCACCACAACAACCCACATAGCCAGACACACGCTCGACCTCATCTTCTCCACCAGTGGGAACATTCAACTATAGCCAGACCACACAACTCTGCTGGACTAACCATCATTGTATACATCACGGCTTAACCACACCTACTGTAAACCACCGCCGTCATTGCCTCCCCTCCCATCGCAGCTGGATCAAAGCCACAGACGAACTTCTCATCAACTTCCTCAGCACAACCACTCTACCAATGCTTACAGACACCAACACCGCAGCGCCCAACCTCCAACGTGGATCTCTAAGTGCCCTGATACCCTGGCACCCCTCAAGGAGAAACAACACTCGAAGAAACTCAACTGGTTCACTACTCCCTCGACTATTCCAGACACATGTGCAGACGGCTCAAGAAATGATGGAACTCAGGACCTGCTGGCCTTCAGAAGACTTCTCAAGACCTGGCTCTTCGATCAGTAGTGCCCCCCGCACCCTCCACCCCTCCCCCAGAGGTTTGAGACCCTTACCGGTATGTAGCGCACTTTAGAAATGCAATGATTGAGTGATTGATTGAGCCACAACAGCAATACACACCGCAACACAGTCACCCTTGCACCATGGGACAAGGGTGCCTGCGCTGGTGCATTGCAGCCATTGTGCGCAATCATAAGGGGAAAAGACAGGGGGATTATTCCTGAGTCCCTTCCGACAGTTTAACGTCGCTAGTACATCATTTTCTTGACGTACTTGTGTAGTAATCGACTCCAGACTAGTTGAGGTATTTCAAGTAGATTTATTGTAAGATGTTAAGTATCCTGGAATAAGCCCCACCAGGAGCAGCCAGCAGGCAGCTCAGCCTCATCACAACTGTGGCTTATCTTTAACCAGCACCCAACATTCCATGGTGCATCACAGTCCAGAGGCATTCCACTAGAAAGAATGAAGTAAGTAAAGGCATGCATAGGAATATGTAACAAGTAGAATACAACATACCTCCTTTTCTTCCACAACAAAACAATGAACAAAAGAAACAAAAAGAAAGAGAAAGCGTACCGATCAATACCCGCTGACACATCCACTGGCCAGACAGATGTGGCAGAAGGCACCGCACAGCATGAGACGTAGAAAATACAGAAAAGGAAAGAACGATTAAAGATCAGACACATTCCTTTTCTATAAATACCTAAAATGAAGAATACATAAAGTAAAGCAATAAGACAAGAAGAGTAATACCGAAAGGTACAAACACTTAAATAGGTACTCTTCTTCCCTTCTCCATACACAACGAAAGAGAGAATAGAAAGTTTCACCCAAGAAGTTCTCCAGACACACCCCTTAGAAGGAAAAGTATGAAAGGAGATAGGTATTGAATAAATAAGAATAGTGAACAGAGAAGCAGAGGGAAGTATAACAAAAGATCTTTCATACTACCCTGAAGACACAGTAATTAAAAATATAATGTAAACACTTTGAATAACGGGCAAATACCATTCAGCAAGAAATGTAGTGAGTAATTAAGAGTGAAACACTCATATTAACACGACCTCATGAAAGGTCACATATTGAGAACTTGAGGAGTGTAACTTCACAAAATAGTGAAGATTACCACTGCCAAATTGAGTGGTGATACCATTGAAATATTTAGAGGGATAAACCCCATATCGAAAACCTAAAAGGTTAACATTGAAAATATTGAAATTGTTGAGAATCGGTAAAAACATTTTACAACCTCAAGAAGGTCACACATTGAAAAACCTAGAAAATTTGAGAAATTGAACTTTTGATAGTGACCATTTGATAACGTGAGTACAGAAGCCAGTACAACACAATGTAATCCCAACAAGGGAAAACAACTGGAATGTATGCAAATTGATAAGTAAATTGAAGTGCAGATTTCCTACGAAAGAATACCACAAGCATACATGTACATTTACAATTGAGTAATTGAAAAATGAATTGAGAAAAATTGAGAAAATGAACCCATGCACGCAACTTGAAAAGTTAAATGAGGTGTGCATCCTCTACAAAGGTAAACTGCACGCATGTATGTACATCGATAATGGACAAATAGAAAATATTGAGTAATAGCATGTCGAGAGCATGTAATTAGGCTTAAATATTAATGCTCCGTAAAATATAACCTAGACAATATGGTAAAACACGATAAAACTTCCCTTTGAATAGCACAGAAATCGTGCTCAGGTAGACATGTGAGATATGTTCAATATGCACCCAAAGGACACTGTAAAATCACTGCAAAGTGTAATAAATAAGACCTTAGAGATTTACAGAAACAGATTTGCCAACACTGAAGTCGATGCTTGAAACAAACGGAGTAAGAATAAATCACATTATTATTATTAATATAATTATTTGTCCAAGTTAAGAGGACGACCTTTTGAATTAAGAATGATGTTAAAGTCACTGGTGTGCCTATCATCGGAAAATGGACAGGCGTGGTATAGTTTGTAACAATATGGAGATATACCATAAAAGGCAGTAAATGACTGTACTTGGTCGTGAATCTACAAAAATTTGCAGCAGATGAAAGTAATGTGCAGCTGACATCATGTCCACCGAAGATAGACGAGCAAATGAGCACCATGAGAACTCTCCACATGAGCTGAGGAGAAATGTGATTTGCACATCGGAAAGATTGTGGCAAGATCAGGCCTTCAACAACACTTTATTAAATGAACAGGTTGATTGGCAGCATCCCATATGAACTAACAGTCTCAGCACTGAAAGTAATCTTGGCTGCCTGCTCCGCCAATTTCAAGATGATAAGTAAGTCCAGATCAAGTACAAGTCTAGCTCAAATCTAGCCCCACCAGGAGCAGCCAGCAGGTAGCTCACCCCCATCTAAACTGTCATTAGTCTCCCAGCAGCACTGAACATTCTATATTACATCACAGCACTGAAGCATTCTAATGGACATCACCCAGATGGCAGGAACATACATAAGGAGACATTACTCATAGATTATAACATATCTCCTTTTCTTTGAAAGCAAACAGAAAATTTTAAAACATAAGTCTGGAAGAGAAAAGTATACATACCCATCAATACCCGCTGACACAATTACTGGCCAGGTAAATGTGTCAGAAAGAACAATAAAGCATGTGGAGTTGAAATAGAGATAAGGGCAATTGAAAAGACAACATTCTCATACATTTCCTTAGATTAATATACTATATTCTCTCCTCCTCTTCCTCATAAAAGAGTAAAAAGGAAAGAACAGCTCAACAACCACCCCTCACATATCTAACTCAAAGAAGAGCATGTAAGGAGAAGGACGTCAAGAAGAAAATAGAAAAACTGAATGAAAGCATAAGAAAGAACATATAGTGACTTCTCATACTATTCAATAAACAGTATCAACATAAGAATAAGATAAACATTGAGCAAATAGAAGTTGAAACTCATATAGATAACCTGGAGAATTAAAGGTAGAAAAGGGGATAGAGAACCCAAACCCCTAATAAAGCATTGAAATGTTGACAGTAATATATCTATATCAACAACAAAATAGAATAAAAAATAGTAGAGTTAATCAGATGATATATTCAGCAAATAGAAGTTGAACCAAATCATTGAAATATTGACAGGAACACATCCATATCGACAACCTAAAGGCTGAATATTGATCACAAGTGAGGTAATATTAAGTAAAAACCTCACAAAGGTCACAATTGAATAAACATTGATAATTATGAAACTTCGAGATATTGTGTGATCACTGAAAATAAGACTACTCTAAGTATCTCACAGCAATACATGCAACTTGAATATATTGAGAAATAAATTGAAACGTGTATTCCTTAAGGGAATTTTAGAACATATGCACGTAACTTGAAAATCGAATTGAAATGTTCCTTCCCAACTAGGAAACATTGTAAAAATGCACATACATAGATAATTGAAAATTTGAACACATGCACGTAAGTTGAATAATAAATTGAAGTGTGCATCCTCTACAATAAATAAACTGCACGCATAACTGTATTATCGTACTTATATAGACTGTACTGTGCTTGAAATAATAACAGTATTACTGTATGCTAATAATGCGTAATATAAAGTTGAAAGCATGTAATTAGGCTTATAGATTAATGCCCCGTAAAATCAAACCTAGACAAAGGCAAAACACAAGAAAACTTCCCCTTAAATAGCACAGAAATCGTGTTCAGGCAGGCCTGTGAGATAAGTTCAATATGCACTCAAAAGACGCTGTAAAGAGTCATACACAAGACTTTGGAGATTTCAGAAACACGTCTACCAACATTGAAATTGATGACAAAAATATACATGCAGTAGAAATGATTGATATTCACTTTAAACTTGTCACTAGATGGCAGTATGGTGCAGCGCTTTGAATAATTTCACATAAAACATATAGCAGGTGATCCTCATGAACTACAGAACCACTAAGATGAGATTGTAGTCCAAAATAAATCATAGCGAAAATGAAATCGCTATATACACTTGAAAATTTTGACTAAAGCACTGAAAACTGAAAAGCTATTAAGACACCTTCAGCAAAAATGTGAATAATAGTCACTAGATGGCAGCCTTGCTGTGAGAAGTTGGCCTGATGTGCAGTGTTCACTATTCTAGTGATCACTATATATCAGTCCAAACAACCCTTATTGATGATTGGTTGTAAGTCAACCTTATAGACCAGCTATCCTAGTAGCATGGATACGAGCAGTCTAAGGCTAAGACTCTAGAGGGCGTGTTAAGCCAGCTGTTTTACCATCACATTACCCCTTGAACACCCAGTGAAAGGACACCACACAAGTGTTATGAAAATAAACAATGTATTTATTAGAATCACAACAACCCTGTACTCTTTATGAGGACAGGGTGCTAAGCACACAACAAAACTCTTATGAAAATACTTAAGTTAGCACGTTATACACAAATGCCCGAGGGGCACGAAAAACCATATACTCTAAAAGTGGAATGCGAAATTACTAGCAGGTAAGTACAGTACTAATAGGCTTTGGAATCGCTAGGACTTGACTAGGGAATCGTTAGATTACTTCTAGGAGACCTAGGGGACTCGGGTGCAGAGTGTGCACTCTCACGCGGGATGCGGGACAAAGTCTATGGAAGCTAGTAAAGGCAAAGTTAGTGTTCACGGGCGAACCCGACCTGGTAGGGAGAAAACGACAGTGGATCCTGACCCTTGGATAGTGAGGCTATGCTGGGACACCGAAGTGCCGAAGTTACCTAGCCCAGGGGCTGCAGCTGCATAGGTCTGAAAAGACGTCGGGAATCTCGTTGCCGGACCAGGAGCCTGGAAGAAGGAAGTTGCTGGCAGGCGACCAGTGAAGGAAAGTTCGATGGATCCAAGCCTGGATCAAGGAAGAAGGAAACCTGAAAGCAGAGGGGACCAAGTTCTTGAATCACTAGCCAGTGATTGAGTGGGCACCAGGATGGTACCGGGCGAAGTCACCGCAGTCAGGTGAGTGGGCGCTGCTGGGCTCTGCAGTCTCTCGGACCAGGAGGCGTTGTCGGCGACCAGGATGGAGGTGCGAGCTGTCCCACGAAGGTTCTTGCTGTCGACATCGCTGGACCCAGGATTGGGCAACAAGTCTTGGCAAATGCAAGGCCCACGCGGTGGACCTAAAATGGCGTCTTAATTGGACCAGGAGGGTCCAGGGTACTTCTCCGATGGAGGGAAGCAAGGGCCAGTCTGGAGCAACCAGACCAGCAGCAGTGTTGTCGTCGGGCGTCGTTCGGAAGGCCACAAGCCAGCGGGCTAGTAGCCAAACAACGCGGTGAGCAGCAGAAAGCAGAAGGGCCCCACGCCGATCGTGGAGATGCTGGGGGGCTGCTCTTCGGTGTTGGAGCTGCTCAGGGTGGGGGCTTCTCGGACCCCAAAGCACTCACCAGGAAATTACTCGGTGGGCTTGCTGTGCAGAAGTCGTGCAGTCTTGGCGATGGCCGGTCCCTCGAGGTCTCGTCACACCCACGAATCTCAGCGTGACTGATGATGTAGGTAGAGGTCAGAGGTGCCAGGGAAGCCGGTTCTCGTCGAGCTGGGCAGTCTTGATCCGGAGGAGAGACTTGCAGCAGACCGCAGTGTTCTTAAGATGGTGCCTGCGGATGCAGGGTGACTACTCCTTAGTCACAAGGGAGAAATCTTAGGAAGAAGTCTTGAGTTCCTTTCGTGGAAAGTAGTTTCAGGATTCAAAGATGATCTGATTTGGAAGGGGGCCAGTTCCTACCTTTATCCTGTAAAAAGGGGCTGGCACGCGACTAAGTCCTGCCCTATGGGTGGGACCAGGAGGGGGGTGGTTACACCCACTTCCTTGGCGGGCTTTTCCTCAGCACAGGGTCTGGAGTGACCCTGGAACTGGTTCAAACCAGCCTATGCACAGTGAGCACCGGGGTGCCACGTGCAGTCACCTTCCTCTGAAGCCCTGCCTACCTACAATACACAAAATCCTGTCTGGGACGGTGCTGGCACCGCCCCTGGCAGGAAACCCTTTGTCCTTATCTCCTGCTCTGGGAGGACTCCCAGCAGCAGGAGGGCAGACTTGTGTCTCGGTGGCAGCATCCATTTTGTGGAGCTGAGGCTATGTCTGACTTTAACCGGGGTTAGGGGTTACATACATGTCGTGTCCCTCTAGAAGGGTGGAATGCTAACCCCGTCGCCAGAATTGGCGAGGGGTTAGTATTCCAATTCGTATGACACCTTACTCGACATGTTTTGATAAAGCGATACCAGAGTTGGCATATAACCGCGAGGGTTATAATGCACTTAAGAGTATATGGTATGCGATATCATGGAAACGGCTAAGGGATGGATCCCGAAAGCCGCAGACAGGCTCAGCTCATGCCAGAGCACCATCTCACACGATTCCAAGCACTCTGCCTTCAGGATTGTTAAGGCCTGCCATAGGAGTGACTGATAGGATATCTGTGTGTCCATTTTAGGGTTAGATATAGGTATACTATATCTAAAGCAAAGGGTGAGTACACCACCTTGCCCCAGCTGTCGTGCAGCCAGTTGTGTCAGTTTAGTTAGTCAGCCCAGGGGTGGCATAATACATGCTTCAGCCCCTGGGAGACTTCTGGGTACACCTCAGCCCTGAGTGTCTAAGGTACACTGTACAGGGACTGATAAGGTGACTCAGTATCCAATTAGATATGTACCTAAGGTACATGGAATCCATTTTACAGAGAGAGCAGTAGGCCTGGGGTCCTGAATAGCAGGGCCCCAGGTCAACTAAGTCAGAAAACCAGCAAAACACCAGGCAAAAAGTTGGGGGCAACCATAGTCAGGGATCTACCTTCCTACATAACCCCCCCCCCCCAAACGAAAGGAGATAAGGCTATCCTTGCCAGGTAAGCCTATATTGCCTGAGTGGCCATATAAGGAAGTACCAGCACTGGCATGGTTACCCCCTATCTCATGGTCCACTAAGCAATCCCTCACCCTAAGGGTATCTGAGGGTCTCCACCATAGGGAATCTCTACCTGTGGTGTGTTTTGTCAAAGAAAAAGGCTGGTGCTGAAATGGAGTACTGAAGTGAGGCTCCACTAATTTTGGGCTCAGCTTCCTCCAATCATTTTCCACCATAGAGGCCTTTCTTTCCAAGACTGAGTTGTTTTGGGCTCTCAGGGTCAACCTCTGGCTACCTACAGCTGGAGGTTGGGTCCCTCTGTTTGGCTTACTGGAGGGACAGGTCAGGTTTGGGGCCCTCAGGTCCCAGGTTTGGCTGTGCCCAACAGTGTCCATCTGTGGGAGGTCCCTAACTAAATTTAAGGGGGATCCCTCAGGAGTTGATTTTATTTTCACTTGGCTAGGACTACTAGCTTCAGTGCCCTTAATCTGCTGATTGGGGAATTCTTTTGGACAGGGGGCCCTTTGGGGTCCAACACTGGCCTCCCTGACCTCTACAGCCCTGGGCTGACTGAGGCAGGGTAGAGAGGGGCAGGATACCTGCTCCAGACTGGGTCCCACCTTGGAAGGGTCCACTGACATCAGGGGTTCTGCCAGGCTAGGCCTGACTACCTCTGTGGCAGTTTCTTCACAAGGGGTCAGATCAGTTCCCTGAGGAGGCTGATCCTTTCCTAAAGTCTGGTGGGAGGGAGATTTCTCTTCCTCCTCAATACTCTCTGTCTGAGTGGAGTGATCCATAGTTTCAGGCTTCACAACACTATTATATGTCTGAGTTTGAGCTGTGGCCATCACAACTCCACCAACCTTTTCAGGAGGGGGCTCAGTTTGGGTGTGGGCTGTGACCATCACAGCCTTTACAACCTGTTCTGGGAAGGAAGTAGTCTGAGATTGGGCTGTGACTGGCACAGCCCTCCTGACCTGTTCAGGGAGGACATCTTGGACTGGGGCTGTGGCTAACACTGCCCCACTAACCTTACCATGGGGGTTTACCATTCTAGAATGGGTTTCTTGCTCTACCTCAGCCCAGGCTGAGGTCTCTAAATCATTCCCCAGTAGGCAATCTACAGGCAAGTTGGATGACACTGCCACTCTCTTGGGGCCAGTGACACTTCCCCAGCTGAGATTTACTACTGCCATGGGATGAGTTTTCTTCACTCCATCAATGTTTACCACCTGGTATGTGGCACCAGGTAAAAGTTGCCTTGAGGGGACTAAACTCTCAGTCACCATGGTGATGCTAGCCCCTGTATCTCTATAGGCCTCAACTTTCATTCCATTGATGAGGGGCTCCTGTCTGTACTTGCCCAAAGTGTTGGGACAAGTTGTGAAGTTGGCAAACCCCATGCCAGTCTCACAGACAAGAGTATCTGAGTTTGGGGACCTGGTTAGGCCAGAGTCCCCAGGAACTCCCAAAGTAAATGCACCCAAATTCTTGGGGGCACTCCCACCACCTGGGGGATTACTACTAGTAGTAACAGGAGGTTTGGGAATGTTACCTGGGGGTATGTTCTCCTTATTGTTATTCTTGGGGCAACTGCTGTCAGTTTTTAAATGACCCACCTGTTTACAGGGATAACAGTAAGGCTTCTTCTGGTTATTGGAAGGATTCTGGGACCCACTCCCCTCAGAGGATTTTTGGGGCCCTGATGTGGTTTGATCTGGAGATTTATTCCCACCCTTCTCTTGAGGCTTGGTTGATTCCTTTTTCTGGTCACCACCTTGGTTCTTGGGCCTAATCCTGGTTCTGACCCATTTGTCTGCCCTCTTACCCAATTCTTGTGGAGAGGTCAGATCAGAGTCTACCAGGTGCTGGTGTAATAACTGGTTCTGACAATTATTTAAGACTTGCTCTCTCATAATAAGATTATATAATCCTGTGAAGTCAGTAACCTTGCTACCCAGTAGCCAGCCTTCCAAAGCCTTAGTGGCACAAGCAACAAAGTCAGACCAGTCCTGAGACTGAGTTTTCTGGGTGTCTCTGAACAGCAACCTGTACTGCTCAGTGTCAGTCAGTCAGTCAAAAACTTTATTCGGTTAATTAAAACCATAAAAGCAGTACATAATACGAAAAATGATTATTTTTTATATAAAAAACAATTAAATCAGTAGTAAGGGTAGATTGCATTCCTACTTAAAAACAAAGGATAGGAAACTTTAATAAAAAACGATTTGATAGATACAGGAAACACCTAAGGATAACAGTATATGAATTTCACCAGAGTATATATTAGCGATCAGTTTCCATGGGTTGATAGTACAGCAGTTCTTACTCTTTTCTGTCTGGCGGCAGCTACTAAAAAACAGGCTACGCCATAAGCGACTGGCACTGAGTTCAACATCTGTAAATATAGTAATGCTGGCCGTACCTGAATGAAGTTTAAAGGTTTTAAAATGGGCACAAGAATTTTTTTTCGCAGGACCAAATAGTGCTCACACAGCATAACCAGATGCAAAGTGTCCTCTGTTGAAAAACAGTCGCATGTGCAAGGAGGAGAATTTTCTGGAGTACCCCAATCTGTATACGTACCAAGGATAAAATGGATCAAATTAAATCTAAACCTAATGAGCAGAAATCGATGGTAGGGCTTTGTGACATATTTTAAATAGGGTTCCATCTCTGTAGTAGTGGAAAGTTGAAAAAGTAATCTGACTGTGGGTTTACTGATTTCGGCCGATTCTCTTTCGCCTTCCAACAGAGATCGGAAATGTTGCTTCACCCACTTTGCATCCTCTTTTTTAAGATGTTGCGGAAGAGAGTACATTTCAGGACGCCCTAGGCTAGCACATGCCGCTCTAACATATGCTAGCCATGGAATGGTAAGAGCTTTATCTAGAGATGTACAATCCTTAAGGATGGAGTGATTCAAACCGATTTCTTCATTGGTCCAGGTTTTAATCCAGCAAAGTACTGGGGACATTTTTAGAAGATCGGTAACGTACCCCATACCTAGTTCATTATGCAAAGAATGTATGGGGGAAGATTTCGGGAGAGTCAACAAGGCCCGTAAAAAATTATTTTCGGCAATTTGTATGCCTGGGACCGAAACATAGCCCCAAATATCTGCCCCATAGGAAGCAATTGCCAAGCATTTGGCTCTATAAATCCTGGTCATCGCTTCCATAGGTTTCGAGCCCAATTTTTTCGAAAAGCTCAAAAGTGCTGCTGTTGACCTAATTACTCCATTTTCCTTGAGTTTCATTTGTGGCTTCCAGGTTCCTCTCTCGTCAAAGGTGACGCCCAGATAACAAAAGGAGGGCACCCTTGAAATTGGTGAATTATTGGAGCTGAAAGATCTGATCTTCATGTTTTTCTTTCGCGAACCAACAACCATAACATGGGACTTGACAGTGTTAATTTTTAAATCAAGTGCTTCCATGAACTGGCCAAAATGGTCCAAAAGTTTTTGGAGCCCTATGCCAGTCCGCGCTATGAGAACAGCGTCGTCCGCGTATAGGAGGACCGGAATAGGTAGGCCCCCCATGCGCGGAATATCCAAGGTGGCTGTATTCAGGAATTTCCCCAAGGCGTTGATGTACAGTGTAAAGAGTAGAGGGGCCAGGATGCACCCTTGTCTGACCCCTCTCCCTGATCTAAGCTTTGCTGTACACCTACCGTCCCTTGATGCCCTAACCGTTGCAAACAAATTAGAGTGGAGCTCATGTAAAAAATTAACCAAAGTAATGTCCAATCCAGAGTTGTGTAAGATGGTCCATAATTTTTGACGATTCACCAAGTCGAACGCTGAAGATAGGTCCATAAATCCCAAGTAAAGAAGCCCCCCCTTCACCACAGTGTATGATAGGTCCATAAATCCCAAGTAAAGAAGCCCCCCCTTCACCTCAGTGGTTAAGCCAAACCCATCAACCAGTGCATTCTTCAGGACCTGGTAATCATTAGCATCCTCCACTCTTGTAGTGAGGAGCTTATCTCTACCTTTACCATCAAAGGAGAGCCACAGTATAGCTGCCCACTGACTCTGGGGAATGCACTGCACAGTGCAGGCCCTCTCCAGAGCAGCCATCCATTTCTGGATGTCATCCCCTTGCTTAAAGGGGGGCACTATCTTAGTCAGGTGTTTAGTGTCTAAACCCTTCTCTCTATCTCTTGGGAGATTGCTGCCACCAGTGGGAGCTAACCCACTCATCTGCTGCTCTCTTGCCAGGGCAAGCTTCTCTTTGGCCAGGGCAATTTCTTCCCTTTCAATCCTCAGTTCAGCTTGTCTCATCCTAGCTTCATGCTCCCTTCTCTGAGGGGAAGTAAATCTCCTCTGTGGAGGATTCCTTCTCCCCTGAGAAGAGGCATTAGAGTGCAGAGATCTATTGGAGTCCCTAGAAAGAGATCTATCTCTCCTAACTCCAAGGTTAGGCCCACTTCGGGTTAGTACTGGGGGTCCCCCAGTTCCTAGCCCAAGTAAGTCTAAGTTGGCCCTGGTTAGCCTTCTGACTACCTCAAGACCTTTGTCTACCTCATCCCCAGAGAGTTCCTCCTGATCCTCCTCCTCCTCAACTGCAGTAGCAGTGTTGGGGAGGTCTGGATCCCCAGAGGTTCCCTCTAAGGCTGGCATGTTCTCATGTAACTGAGAAAGCTTTCTGGCATCATATGTCTCTAAGAGACCTATCAGAAAGGGAATGGTGGGGTTAGACCCCTGCTTCAGTTTTCTGGAGACACAGATCTGTCTCATCTCCTGGAAACTGAGAGCTGCATATCTTGAAGTGACCTGTGGAGGGTCAACACTGACCAGGGGAGTCTCAGTAGAATCTCCCTGGGTAGACATGCTTTTCTAGTGAGGTGTAAGTGGTGCACTTACCTACACTATATGTTTGCCTACTGATCCCTTGCTAGAGTTGTAGTTTAGGGTGTGCTAGGCCCTAGGAGCTACAACAGCTGGTTCAGTAGAACTCAGAGTATTCTAAGCTAAGTTATATGTACCTTTAGTACTTATGTGATCTTTCACAAGATATTCTTAGGGCATGTGTGGTAAAACAACAGCAAGCTCAAATCCCAACCGCTGCTCACCAATGTGAGAAGTTGGCCTGATGTGCAGTGTTCACTATTCTAGTGATCACTATATATCAGTCCAAACAACCCTTATTGATGATTGGTTGTAAGTCAACCTTATAGACCAGCTATCCTAGTAGCATGGATACGAGCAGTCTAAGGCTAAGACTCTAGAGGGCGTGTTAAGCCAGCTGTTTTACCATCACATTACCCCTTGAACACCCAGTGAAAGGACACCACACAAGTGTTATGAAAATAAACAATGTATTTATTAGAATCACAACAACCCTGTACTCTTTATGAGGACAGGGTGCTAAGCACACAACAAAACTCTTATGAAAATACTTAAGTTAGCACGTTATACACAAATGCCTGAGGGGCACGAAAAACCATATACTCTAAAAGTGGAATGCGAAATTACTAGCAGGTAAGTACAGTACTAATAGGCTTTGGAATCGCTAGGACTTGACTAGGGAATCGTTAGATTACTTCTAGGAGACCTAGGGGACTCGGGTGCAGAGTGTGCACTCTCACGCGGGATGCGGGACAAAGTCTATGGAAGCTAGTAAAGGCAAAGTTAGTGTTCACGGGCGAACCCGACCTGGTAGGGAGAAAACGACAGTGGATCCTGACCCTTGGATAGTGAGGCTATGCTGGGACACCGAAGTGCCGAAGTTACCTAGCCCAGGGGCTGCAGCTGCATAGGTCTGAAAAGACGTCGGGAATCTCGTTGCCGGACCAGGAGCCTGGAAGAAGGAAGTTGCTGGCAGGCGACCAGTGAAGGAAAGTTCGATGGATCCAAGCCTGGATCAAGGAAGAAGGAAACCTGAAAGCAGAGGGGACCAAGTTCTTGAATCACTAGCCAGTGATTGAGTGGGCACCAGGATGGTACCGGGCGAAGCCACCGCAGTCAGGTGAGTGGGCGCTGCTGGGCTCTGCAGTCTCTCGGACCAGGAGGCGTTGTCGGCGACCAGGATGGAGGTGCGAGCTGTCCCACGAAGGTTCTTGCTGTCAACGTCGCTGGACCCAGGATTGGGCAACAAGTCTTGGCAAATGCAAGGCCCACGCGGTGGACCTAAAATGGCGTCTTAATTGGACCAGGAGGGTCCAGGGTACTTCTCCGATGGAGGGAAGCAAGGGCCAGTCTGGAGCAACCAGACCAGCAGCAGTGTTGTCGTCGGGCGTCGTTCGGAAGGCCACAAGCCAGCGGGCTAGTAGCCAAACAACGCGGTGAGCAGCAGAAAGCAGAAGGGCCCCACGCCGATCGTGGAGATGCTGGGGGGCTGCTCTTCGGTGTTGGAGCTGCTCAGGGTGGGGGCTTCTCGGACCCCAAAGCACTCACCAGGAAATTACTCGGTGGGCTTGCTGTGCAGAAGTCGTGCAGTCTTGGCGATGGCCGGTCCCTCGAGGTCTCGTCACACCCACGAATCTCAGCGTGACTGATGATGTAGGTAGAGGTCAGAGGTGCCAGGGAAGCCGGTTCTCGTCGAGCTGGGCAGTCTTGATCCGGAGGAGAGACTTGCAGCAGACCGCAGTGTTCTTAAGATGGTGCCTGCGGATGCAGGGTGACTACTCCTTAGTCACAAGGGAGAAATCTTAGGAAGAAGTCTTGAGTTCCTTTCGTGGAAAGTAGTTTCAGGATTCAAAGATGATCTGATTTGGAAGGGGGCCAGTTCCTACCTTTATCCTGTAAAAAGGGGCTGGCACGCGACTAAGTCCTGCCCTATGGGTGGGACCAGGAGGGGGGTGGTTACACCCACTTCCTTGGCGGGCTTTTCCTCAGCACAGGGTCTGGAGTGACCCTGGAACTGGTTCAAACCAGCCTATGCACAGTGAGCACCGGGGTGCCACGTGCAGTCACCTTCCTCTGAAGCCCTGCCTACCTACAATACACAAAATCCTGTCTGGGACGGTGCTGACACCGCCCCTGGCAGGAAACCCTTTGTCCTTATCTCCTGCTCTGGGAGGACTCCCAGCAGCAGGAGGGCAGACTTGTGTCTCGGTGGCAGCATCCATTTTGTGGAGCTGAGGCTATGTCTGACTTTAACCGGGGTTAGGGGTTACATACATGTCGTGTCCCTCTAGAAGGGTGGAATGCTAACCCCGTCGCCAGAATTGGCGAGGGGTTAGTATTCCAATTCGTATGACACCTTACTCGACATGTTTTGATAAAGCGATACCAGAGTTGGCATATAACCGCGATGGTTATAATGCACTTAAGAGTATATGGTATGCGATATCATGGAAACGGCTAAGGGATGGATCCCGAAAGCCGCAGACAGGCTCAGCTCATGCCAGAGCACCATCTCACACGATTCCAAGCACTCTGCCTTCAGGATTGTTAAGGCCTGCCATAGGAGTGACTGATAGGATATCTGTGTGTCCATTTTAGGGTTAGATATAGGTATACTATATCTAAAGCAAAGGGTGAGTACACCACCTTGCCCCAGCTGTCGTGCAGCCAGTTGTGTCAGTTTAGTTAGTCAGCCCAGGGGTGGCATAATACATGCTTCAGCCCCTGGGAGACTTCTGGGTACACCTCAGCCCTGAGTGTCTAAGGTACACTGTACAGGGACTGATAAGGTGACTCAGTATCCAATTAGATATGTACCTAAGGTACATGGAATCCATTTTACAGAGAGAGCAGTAGGCCTGGGGTCCTGAATAGCAGGGCCCCAGGTCAACTAAGTCAGAAAACCAGCAAAACACCAGGCAAAAAGTTGGGGGCAACCATAGTCAGGGATCTACCTTCCTACACTTGCACTGTAATCAATGAGGAGAAATAGAAGAACAACATTCCTGAATTATGAACAAAACCATGCTGGAGGAGTGCTCGAGTTTAGAAGTATTCCGATGAGACTTAGAAAGAATTTTGTCATTGATACAAAAATGTCTTGTTATTAGGGGGTTTTCCTCCACAATGAAGATAAACTTGTTACCTGTGCTGGACATGCGCTCCATTTTACACAAAATACAGCTAAGTTGAATACACGCTTGTGATGCGATACATCAGCCTTCCTTCATTAAACAGCACACAGTGGCAGTGAACCTCCGAGACTGCGCACAGGATGATCCACCATAAAATGAAAGGAGGCACGTACTTCACGCTGTGCCGGTGGCTGCAGGTACGTACTTGCTGCGAGGCGTCCGACAGCAGCAGTGTTGTTAGTGTAGTCGGAAAACGTCACAAATAGATCACCAGAGGCTGGAGGTGATGACAAAGAGCGAACAAACCCTGAAGAGCTTCACCATTACCCTGTGTGATTCTAAATACGTCATCATTAGGAAGGTGGCGCTGAAACGGAGAAGAGCTCTCCTGACCAACCGTCACTGACACATCACGGTGAGATCATGAATTGCCTCGCACAGTATCCGTCAAAGCTGTGAACTATTACATGTAATTGGATTTTTTTTAATTTTTTTTATGGAGTTCCTTTTCCGCTGTCTCAGCCAAGATAAAACGTTGGCTTTCAGTTAGGCTCAGAGTCATTAAATTGCATTTATTCCTCCTAACCACACACGCTTCCAAATACACTCAGAGTCAGGGAAGACAGTCAATTCAAAAATGTACAGTCACAATTCAATACAGGAATCCTTCCGCTGCAAAATGCTTTAACCTTAAACAGGTGGAGTTTGAACACATTTCCTCTTGTGCCGTCTAAAATTGAGATTTGAAATCAGTCCTGAACAGCAGCTTGATAGAAACTTTGAAAGGTGATTAAATGTCTAAAATTGAGATTCGAAAGAGAAGTGTGGCATAAAGACGTTGGGGGCGACCGGTGAAATGGTCACTGGTGGGGCTAGGTGCCAGAGCCTTCTTTGAATAAGGTCGAAAATTGAATTAAACCACTTGCCTTTTTGTCGCTTGAATCTTGTTTGAAGTATTGAGTTGAAATCCTAGAGAGGTAGCTGTGACGCTGAAACTCCAGTTGAGCACGTAGAGGGTAAGTTCAAATCGTCGCCATCAAAATGTAGTAATCGACTCCAGACTGGTTGAGGTATTTCAAGTAGATTTATTGTAAGATGTTAAGTATCCTGGAATAAGCCCCACCAGGAGCAGCCAGCAGGCAGCTCAGCCTCATCACAACTGTGGCTTATCTTCAACCAGCACCCAACATTCCATGGTGCATCACAGTCCAGAGGCATTCCACTAGAAAGAACGAAGTAAGTAAAGGCATGCATAGGAATATGTAACAAGTAGATTACAACAACTTGCAGCATGAATCTTGGACCACGTTGTGTCATTTTCACAAAGTGAACCATCTAGGCATATGCCTGACCTTGTGAAGCACTGTGCCATATTATACCTGCATCAGGTATGATGTATGCAGGGTGGGTGTTCCCACATAACAAAGCCTCATAGGTGAGGAGCAGAGAAAAACTAAGACTTGACTGCAACAATTCTAGGACGCCACTGCGTCAAAACCTTAAGCCTGCCTCATGGCAGGCGTAAGGGTGACGCAGTGCCATAGGGATAGGCTGGCCCTATGCATTGTTGGAGTTGCGTCATGCTTGCAACACTACTGCAGCAATGAGTGACTTTAGCGCTGACAGATATGTCAAAATTCCAAACATATCTGTCATTGATTGTAACATTGAGTGCCATACATTGAAACCGGCACATCCAGGTTGTCGCAAGGAGGGCACAGTGAAAGGTGTAGCAACACTGTTTGGTCGCAGGGATGCAACACTTTTCATGAATGGGGCCCAGGAACGAGCCCTATCTTATTCATAGGGCACATCCTTGACCTTTTGTTTCGGTGCCGGGTAGTGCAGAAATATATATATAATTTTAGGACCAGCTATTTGTTGGTTTTAAAAAACAGCCTCTAATTTGACTTAGCAGCAGTTTTGGGGTAATCGCCAGATGGGAATTTAAATATCGCTAAGTGGGATTAGTGGCAGTTTTTGCACTGGAACGCCCACCTTGCTTCTCGTTTTTGTTAGGTTCCCGCTAACAGAAATGGCACTCTTGAAAATGAATGTTTACGCTGGAAAAGTGCTGCTAACTGCAGTTAAATACGGTGATAAAAAAAAGCTGCCCTAACATCAAAAAATTGGCGCTACGGCGGCAATAAGTTCTTGTAAATATACCCCTTAGTATGGATTATCCGAGGAAACATGTCCCTGGTGCCAACTATCATTCAATATTGGATCAATTTTGATCAACCAGGATATTCTTTGCACTGTTTTCTTTATCTCCTTTCACATGTAACACAAAGTATTTATTATGGACGTATAACTTTCTAGGGGAATCCACAACCCTTAGAATCCCCAAGATGTCGGTGAAAAGCACACACATTTGTCCTGTATACCTTTTGTAAAAAAAATAAACAGTAATTAAGGCCTAATCGCAAAGTGCTCCAAATATCAAAAAAGGCCTCCACATAGAGGGTGGAAAAGGCTCAGCAGCTAAGGGGTTAAGTTCTCAGAATATTAAGGGGCACATTTACAAGCCACTATCACTACGGGAACGTAACTTTTTCCAACGTCCTGTGGCGATAGGGGCGTGGTATTATTTACAAGGCAGCGTTAAGCCACTTAACGTAACCTAACGCTGCTTTGTAAATAAGGCCCCTCTTTCATGCTATTCTTAGCGTGAAAGGGGTGGGCAGTGGGTGTTGCGGTGGGCGTTCCACCGCAACACACATTGATTTTGACACTGTCCGCTATTTACAAGGGTGGCGGAGTAAGTGCCAAAATTAAGAACATGGAAAACCTCTTCTTAAGATGGCGAAACTAGGAGAAAAGCTTTATTTCTCCTCGTTTTTGCTTTTTCCATGTGTGCTGCCTTCTGCAGCACACATGGAAAAAGCAAAACGACTTGGATTGTTTATGCGTAGGATGGTGTCCCTTCCTGCACATAAACAATCTTTTTTTAAAAATGACATTTTGTAACTTCCATGTGTGCTGCATTAAGCAACACACATTGAAGTGACAAAACACCATTTAAAGATTGCTTACGTGTCGGAAGGGACACCTTCCTACACATAAACAATCTTCCAATGCACGCAGACACTTTTGCACTATGGTGAAAGGCAGTGCTTTAAATGGACAAAAATAAGTGCAGGTACTCAACAAAAGGAGGGATAGACGGGGGGTGGAGTTTGGGGCGGGCATAAGGACGGCGCTAAAGGCGGAGTAATGGGCGGGGCTACGTTTTTTACCTTTTCAAGCTTTTTATGCAAGAAATCTGCATGCATTGTTAGAATATCTGATGTATCTCTCCATTAGTTTTTTTCACTAATAACCATTTATATAGCACTTACCAATCAGTGTTTATTACCACCCAAAGTAACCCTTTTTCTTCAACCTTAAAAAATTAAAAGATTATGGAAAAACCAGTAAGGTTCTATATATATGCCTTGTTGTTGGATGCAGAGCGTTGCTGTAGCGAAACAATTAACTAAGATATATGCCAACGATGTTAACTTGTGACCTACAACAAAAGCAGTATCCCACATAGCTATCTACATAAATAAAAAATAAAAAAACTCTCTGATCTACATGTTACATGTTGTGCTTTCCAGCAGGCACAATGACCCTCTATGCAATTGTATGGTGAGTGCATTACCCACCAGAGTTATTGATTATATTGCTACTCATGGTGTCCCAATATTTCTTACTTAAGAGAGAGGCCCGGCTTCTTGTTTCTAATGATTAGTGAATGTGCTTAGCTGCAAAAATGCAAGCAATTCATCACACTCTTTTCATTCTCTGCACTAGTGAGTGTTTCTGTTTAAAATGGAAACCAGAGTTGCTTTCTAAGGGACATACTTTGTGTAACTTCAGTAAGCGGCATTTTCTCTCTTGCTGCCACAGGATGAGGAATGTTGGCCCAGAGACAAAATTGCTGCTGGTGGCTCAACCTTTCAACATTCCATTTTATGTGGTTGAAAAGAAGTGATGGACAGAGTAAACATGTTGCACATGTGATGTGAGATGATTAAAGGTATCTGCCGGTTTATCTTAATACACTTTGTAATTAAAATGTACACGATTATGTTTAACACAGCACACATGATGAAATAAACATATCCGTTGGATAATTTGAATTGCTTTAAAATCTTTTGTTAACATTACTTTGCAGTATTTAGTGCGAGCCCAGGTATGCTAATTTAGATAACATATTTTATGCCTCATATACTTCATGAAGTAAATGTCAAATGTATTCTTGAATTTTAAACTGTCGAGCAAACAAATATTTTTAAATAGCAACAGACCTTTACATCACATTACAAATGGCCAGAGAGTCTGAATCGAAATATGGGTACTGACATTAAGTCCTGGTCAGGAGATAGGGTTTATTACAAATGACATTTGTTTTCTGTGTTTAACCAAAATAACTTGTATAAAGGACCACCTGGGGGTGCAAAATAGGAGAAAAAACGCAGTTTTCCTGTTTTTGGAATCCAATCAGTGTGCAATACATTACAATTATGAGTGCGAGTTACACGCATGTACCTAGTCATGAATTACATTTTTTTCTTTTGATAAAAATACAGCTGTATACTTCCTTGTGGCATGTAAGCACAGATAGGTTAGCTCTATCTAGCTGCACACATCTCTGTTCATATCTCGTTTTCACTGGCTTCCCTCCTTGTCTTCCGTTCAAGGTCGATGAACAGGAGGGATCAGTGAGTTTGGTAACGAGATCCCATATTATTTACACATGCAAATAGGCATTTTAGTTGTGGACCGATGGTTAGAGATAGTGAATGCAAGCACAAACTTGAAATTTTTTTTCTGTTGACGCTTCTTGAAAATACCCACCACAGGCAACAGTATCTTGAAAAAATGCTTGTGTTTTGTAAATGCACACTGTACTGGTGAATTTGTGTTAAAAAGTCTAATGGCAGCAGTTTACATATTGTGATTTCTGCTACGGAAGTGTCATTGCAGCCCTGTGTCACCATGAGAATTGCCTTTCACACCCTCTCCCATTAAGTTTTACAGCCTCCTGTAAACACCCGCTGTGTAAGAACAAAGCCACACCTCTGCTCTGATGACTTCCAGAGCAGTACAGGCAGCTCATGGTGTGCTCTTGACAAGAGCAGTTGTCTTTCGGCCCAGGCTCCCACGGTGACTAATAGCTGCTGTCGAGGTGATCGATTAAGGGAGCAACGTAGCAGCGACATCTGCGTCAAAGCCAGGCCCTAGTGAGTACTGGTACTGTCCTTGATTGAGGAAAAAGTGCTGGTACTGAAAAGGAGAAAATAAAAAAGTGCCGGTACTCAGTACCGGTGAGTACCGGCCCATTTAAAGCACTGGTGTAAGGGTGCCTGGGTTGTCACTAAGCTGCTAAACTTAGCACCAGTGCTGGGGAAAATGCAAGGCTGCACCATATTCTTGTAAATATGGTGCAGCCTTGTGTTTCTGAAGTGGCGGAGCGAGGCGTTAAGCCATGATGGCTAACGCCTCACTCCACCACTTCTTTTTACATATGACCCAAAATGTGATCCATTTACATTATTTAGAGCCACTGTACTAGCCACACATTTATTACACATTTATTCACAACAACAACTTGTCCGTGACCGAAATTGATACCTTCAACTATAACTCCTTCGAATGCCTAACCACCAATATTAACTCGAGCAACAACAAACTACTACACTGCCATCTCTTATACCATGCCCCAGGCAACACCACCACGTTCACAAAACACCTGTCAGACCTGGTTGCTCACTCCTCTCTCCTAGACAGCAACAACCTAATTTTGGGTGACCTCAACCTGCACTGGAATGATAAAAACAGCTCACCAATACAAAGCTTGAACAAGCTATTACATTCCAACAACCTTACCCAGCACTGCTTAGAAGAAACGCATAACAAAGGAGTAACCCTGGATGCCATCATCGCCCAACATGACGCAATCACAATAGACCACATTCTACCGGTCGACTAGTCGACCACCACTTAATCCTATTCCGCATCACGCAACCGATCATGTGCCAATCTCCCATCCAAGACCCCCCCACATGGAGAAGAAACCTAACACAGATCAACATAGTGGACTTCGAAAAAAAAATTTGCACCCCCCTGCCCATCTCCCCAGACAGTCTCTCCACAACAGAACTCACCTCCCACTACAACACAACTATGTCCTCCATCTTAGACCAACTAGCCCCCCTGAAACTGAAAAAATTCAGGAACATCCCCTCCAGATCCTGGTTCAACAAGGACATTAACGACTAAAGGAGGCAACTTAGAGCTACAGAATGTCTATGGAGAAATAATCCCTCCTCTAGCCTCTGCGAGAAACGCAAAACAGCAAGGAGAAAGTACAAAAAACATATCAACAATGAAAAAAACAACTTTTTCTGCACCGCTCTTGCCAACCCGAAAACCAGGCCAAAAGAGCTCTTTAATATCATTAAGCAACAAACTTCCAAGACCTCTGCAGCCCCAGTCCAGGCCTCCAAAGACCTGTGTGACAACTTCGCCAACTTCTTCAAAGACAAAATCATCCTACACCCTCGACCCTGTAACTACCCAATTGACCAAAAAGCTGAAACTCTCCCTTGCACCACTATGGTGTGAAATCATAAACAGCTCCTTGAAAAGCGGCATCATACCAGACTGCCTCAAAGTCGGCCAAGTCACACCACTACTGAAAAAGCCAGGCCTAGACACCAACGACCTGAACAACTTCAGACCTGTTTCCAATCTCCCCTTCCTAGCCAAAATCCTCGAAAAATGCGTTCTCCTTCAACTGAATCAGCACATTGACAACATCAACCTGCTAGACCACCACCAATCGGCTTCAGAAAAGGCTGTAGCACTGAAACTTCAGGCCCGATTCACAGAACTAACTTAAGACAAAATCCTAAACTTACTACTTTTGGTACTCACAGAAGTTAGGATTTTGTCTTAAGACAGACTTAAGGCAGACTTTTGTCTTAAGTTAGTTCTGTGAATCGGGCCCTGCGATCCTTAACATCATGAATGACATCCTCAAGTCCCTTGATACTGATCAATGTTCCCTACTCATCCTCCTAGACCTATCGGCATCCTTTGAGACGTTTGATCACAATCTTCTCATCAAGGCTTTCAAAGACCGAGTAGGTGCAGATGAGGTGGTCCTTCAATGGTTCTCCTCCTTCTTTCACAACCGCTCCCAAAGGATAAAAATAAAATCCTTTACGTCTGACCTACTCCCCGTCAACAGAGGTGTCCCCCAAGGCTCAGTACTCTCCCCTCAACTGTTCCACATATACATGGAACCCCTCACCATCATTTTGAAAAAAGCCAACATCCTCTTACACATAGATGCAGACGACACCCAGATCTACTTGGAAACCTCCTCCATTAAAGACATTTTAAGACTCAACAACACTCTTAGAGAAGTTCAACAATGGATATCAACAAACCACCTTAAACTCAATCAAGACAAAATCGGAATCCTCCACATCTACGACAAAGAAAAAAAAACTCAAATCGTAGAGTGGCTGAAAGCAATCGATGCTCTCAACAGTAATATCACCCAGGCTAACTCGGTAAAATCACTAGGAATCCTTCTCGACCAAAAACTAAGCATGACCAAACACATTAAGATCCCCGAGAAGAGTGCCTTCCTCAATCAGAAGCTTCTCAACAAAATTAAACCCTTCATCCCACCCGTGGACCTCAAACAAGCCACCCAATCACTGGTGTTATCAAGACTTGACTATGGGAAGGCAGTCCTCTCCGGTACAGCTCTCTCCCACTTAGTGCCACTCAAAACAACTCTCAATGCTGCTGCCAGAATGGTCTCTGGAGTTAAAAATATGACCACTTATCTCCCGCACTCAGAGAACTAAAATGGTTCTCAGTCGGAATGCGTGCCAGCTTTAGAACTACCTGCCTCACGAACAAAGCTCTGCACACAGGGAAACCGGAATACCTGGCCACCAAACGCAAGAAAGCCGGCCAGTCAAGCAACTCAGGAGCTCCAACACCCTCTTACTCATCCCTTTGCAAACATGCAAGCAAAATAAACGCGCCACGATCCTTTGCAGGAAACGCACTCAAAATCTGAAACTCCATCCCCGCCGATATCAGGACTATCCTTACCTTTATAAAATTCAAAAGACTCCTAAAAGACCTCTACCTCAACCGTGCCTTCCCGAACTGAGTACCGAAACACATAAGCCTGCACTCTGCATCCACCAGGCAATGTTCCACCACTTTACCTCTTCCTGTGCTTTACAGACCCCTGGCAATGTTCCACCACTCCCTACCTCATCCCGCTCCCTAACCCCCTCCTCGTCCACCTCCTCTCGGAGGAAGAATTAGCCCAAGACTTTGTGCATGCATCGAGACTACCTCTGGATCTCTCTACCTTAATGACGCACCTCGGATGCACAGCACACTGGGACTTTTGAACACATGCTTCCCTTTGTCTCTTTTATGGGATTACTCCCCTTTTCTGCTGTAAAAAGCTCCGATACCTTTGGGTCTGGCCAGCGCTATATAAAACCTCTTAAATAAATAAAATAAATTACTGCAATTTTTTTTATGTGCTGCTGAAAAACTGAAATGTTTGCCGCTTTCGGGTCGAAAGGTCAAAACCACTTTGGGAGGGCGAAGGTCTCGAGAGTTTTGAATCCCAACATTAACAGACACTGGTTTCTGTGCTACATTAGGATTCTTTTGACCCTCAGTGTATTAACTGCACTGTACATATCTTTTGTCACTCAGTCTTTCAATGTGCACGCCCTCAAGCACTTGAATACATTTGTTTGTGACTACATACTATTAAATATACATATTTGACAGGGCGAGGCTTCTTGGCTTTGTCATTGCTAGTTCATATAAGTCTGCACTAATAAATAAGCTACAGCGGAGATAGAGGTTTTTTCAACTCAACATTTAAAGTAACATTTAACTGTGGAGTTGGCACTACAAGGGTGCAGTACTGCAGGTCGTTACTAGAAGTCCCTGTAGGGCAGAGTTCTTCAAACTGTGGGGCGCGCGATACCATCCCAAAAATCCTACCTTTGTTGTCCTCTGCGGCGCAAGTCTTCACCCATTTCAAATGGGAATTTCTTTCATTAGCGAACTCCTGGTGACAAAGGGTTGGAGGGGTGAGGGAGGGGAAATCATAGGGCACGACGCGCCCATGCTTTTGTCAGCTAAGTGCTAACAGTTCACCCTCCCAGGAGGGGGTTAATTGGTAGCGCTGAAATGCTTCAGCTGCAGTGAGAGGCAGGACGTCTCCTCAGCTAAAACCGAAAGTGAAGGAATAGACAGTCCTGTTCCTTTGCGTTGGAGTTCAGAGCAGAGGAGACTCCTTGCCTCCCACTGCAGCTTAGAAAGTACTTTTACTTGTCTTTAAATACAAACATCACACTTTAGTTGCATTAAGAAAGCCTGCAAAAATAAACGGCATTACTCATTTTGTGCCGAATCGGACCCTATCAAACCATTTTCCGAGCAGTATAACCACTTTAGGCACTGAGGAGCAAAAGAATTTTGAGAAACAATTTTTTGTTGGACATGAATCTGCTGATATGCCATCTATTCCGTCAACCAATGTACCCTTTGTCATGGACACCACATTGAGATGCAAGACTGTACAAGTCCTATAACAACAGATTGTATTTACACGAGGAGAGATGCCAACAATGCGGAGTGTGCAGCACAGCTCCAAGAGGTGCGGGAAACAACACTTCTGAGAAATTCAAGTTGACTATGTCTGTAGAAACTCTGGCTGCACCCGGGCCACTTTCCTGAACTCCTTCATGTGCGTCTGCGGGCACTGCATCTCACACCAGTTGATAGGCACCATCTGTACTCCTGCTTCACTATGGGCAACCACCACGCCCAGCTCGTTCTCAGCGGTTATCAACAGATAGTTGGACTGAGCATCACCAAGAGAAATAACTTGCCAGGACGATGTCACCAGGTCGGAAACTCTTCTACACTACAACCTTGTTTTTTTCAGTGGCTCGAATGTCTTCCTTTCGTATTGTTCCTCTGAATGTATTCTTCAATGGAGTGGCTGCAATGTAGAGGATCTGAACTTTGGCAAAGCGGGAATTAATGCTGCACACCTTACAAGTGACAGTTGCACCCACGTCAGGTAGGAGCTGGGACTGCGCATCTCTCACCACAGAAACCGTAGGCAAAATTCCATTATCACTTTTCTTCATCACATACCCTGAGAGGGAGGCATAAATATACCCATGCCTGCTGTATGTCCCACTGCCAGGATAAAAGTCTTCAAGACTGCACAACCGTTCTCCGGGTATACAGTACCGTGCTGGAGCCATGACCACTAACTGCTTTGCTGGTCCCAAACACTCTAGCGCAGCGACGCATGCTCTAACGAGCTTGAACCCACTGCAGCTGAAATAACTGTTCCATAGCTGCCAAGGTTTAAGATTGCAATGTGTGACACTTTTATCATTTCAGAGTATTTATGAATTACATTTCAACCACTGAGTGACACTTTTCTCGCAAGCAAAATCAAGCCGACGAGGGAAATGTATATAAACATTAGAAATGACACACATGCTACTTTAGGAAATTTAATTGTACTATAATTGTTTATTGGAGGGAGCATACAGCGAAATTTTCACATTGTGGAGTCCAGAGTGTACAGGGCACTTTATCGCGTAACTTGCACATGATGTTATCTGTTTGAGAGCATTTGCCACTTCTGAAATTTGTTTGATACCAGAACAATTATTAGATACTGGATAGCGACATTATGTACTTTAGGTCGTAAGAGGCACTTGTTTTTAAAGCTTGTATGATATTATGTGTTAAATAATATGTCCAAGTTTATTGTTTGAAGTCAATGATTGGTGTTGTTTTAATATGGATGGATAATAATACTGACACCCATGTATTTGCGATGTTTTTAATATGTGTATTTGTGATTGTAAATATGGTTGTGCTTTGCAAACCAAATAAAGCGTTTTGAACTGAACTGAACTGACACACATATTGGAGCATTAATTCAATTAATTCACTTGCATAAATTCTAGACCCCTTGGCTTCAGAGTTTATGTGAGTTTTCAGATCTTTAAAAACAATTTCTGTAATAGCAAAATTTGCATTGTGTTGCTTGGCTTTTTATTCCATAGGATAACTCTGTTATTAATTGACAGAATCATACATTGACTTGAAAGTCATAATTGGCTAAATATATTTACGAACAAGCTACCTGAGAGATTCAGAATATTGAATGGCTTTTAAATGTGACATATTGTTTTCCGTTGCCATGCAGCCACTGGTATTCCTATTTGATTATATTTTCGAAATTCAAAAGCTTTGTATGATCGTGGCGGTATTTAATTCACAGTTCTTCTTACCCCCATGCACAGTTCTCCTTCCGGTCACCTCACTCAGGTAAACTTGTGTGCCATCCTGCTCACTACCACTTGGATCGCAGGTGGAAAAGGCCTAACGCCACTGTATGTCAATTGGATAGTAAAGACTGTGGGCCTTATAAAGTTATGTGCTGCCTCGTCGCCACAGACACATACATACATGGGTAAAAACTACATCATGGATGCAGGTTAGCCATGCCAGCATGGTGTTCTTGTCATCACTTGTGGTTCCTGACTGTAGGCCTACCAAAGCAGAAGGTGGTGAGCCCATCCTAAACTAAAATCCCCCATGCTGTGGTAGTGTTCTTCCGTGGCGTGGTACTTTTCTGCCCTACTTCTAGTACTACACTTACCTAGTCACATGGCTAAAAAAACTGTAACAGCAATTTATTCACGGCAGAAGCGGATAAGTGTTTAAAAAGATGCAATTGATAACTACAGTTTAGTTAATAGATTACCTGCTCTATCAAGAACTTAATAATTATTCATGATCGTCACTGGACAGCAGCTGAGCCCGGCTGTGGCCCGGTAGGCTTGGTCCCTCCCAGTCGCATGATATATTACCGCCACCGATGTGCCATCAGTCATGCTGCAACCAATGAGCACAGCAGCTTGCTGCACCCACTCTCACTGCAACTGCCCACCCCCCCACCTTTTCCCCCGGCGCTGCACGGTGACCCTGACTCGTGAGCCAGCCAGCCTCTTTAGCCCTGACTTTGGATGACTGGTGCAGGTGGGATCTGATACCACATTGGAACCATCCATGAGCCATCTTTACCGCAGACGGTCGACGGTGTCCTGCATTGATAACGGTGAAAATCAGCCGCAGCTGGCATTAGTTACTGTTGGAAATACCACGGTCAGAGCGGCGAGTTCAGGAGGAGCAGGAGCTGTGCATTTTAAGTTAAGAAACGCAGTCTGCAGCAGGAGGACCATCGGTAGTGACGCACATAGCCTAGTATTGAGAGTCTGCCGGATATGGCCCGTGATATGTACGCGGCGGTCAATTATGTAGTGTACCAGATTCCAGAAATTTCTGTCAGGTGGCAGGGGGGCCCAACATCTAAAAAAATTCAGCTGGGGGGGCTCAACCTACAAAAGTTTGAAGACCTCTGCTGTAGGGTGAGGCGTGCAGCGGTGCAGTACCGCAGGTTGTTACTAGATGTCCCTGTAGAGTCAGCAGCACTCAGTACAGAGCCACAGAACACTGTTATCGACTTTATTGATATTAAACGCACAGAATTAATTACTTAATGAATGAAGAAATTATTTATCTAATAACCATTTACTCTGATCAAAGCCTCCAAAAACATTTCTACATACTATGCCTCGAAGATCTCTATTAGTACGCAAAATAACAAGTAATATGAAGTCCATACTTTCTGTACAGGGGGGCTGGAAAAGGGTTTATTTAACTGTAAGAAACACAAATTCAACACATTCTCTAAGGCTTGAGAGTGACAACGTGATACCCGATCGTGAATGACAACGATTTGCACAAGACATTGCGGGTATGCAGCTGTTGCGCAATGGATTGTGGGTATGACTGAGCTTGCACAAAGGATTGTGGGATATGTTCACTTCCTGTTCAAAGCTCCGCCCCCTCTCCTCCACTTGAGAAGCTACGGGTGGGTCAAAGGTTACCACGGACGTCCCCGAGTTCCTGTGGGTGAACAAACCCAAAATGAGCCTTTATGGCTATTTCATCAAACGAAAAATAAAACGGTGTGAATGAATATCCGCTTAAGTCTTATGAAAAAAAATATATATATATATCTTATGAAATGCATTTTGTATGTTATGACTAAGGAGACACACTTATTAACACCCCTCAAAAGTTCGCCTGACCCAACCCAGTGCATCCTAAATCCATTGACAGCACCAGAAACAGCTAGCCTGATTAAGATTGTTCAGGCAGGTCTACCCCATCTCAATGCCCTCTGACCCTTTGCATCCATCAAAGTCAGCCCATCCAGTTCAAAGCAATTCAAATCCCACTCACATGCACCAGAACCAATGTGCCACGTCCATTCTAGCCCCATTAACCCCTAACACAGCCAACCTGGTGGTGTCCAGTCCCATTCACAAACTGAGCAAGCCAGCCCCACGCAGTGTGTTCACACACCATCAATATTCATACCACCCTGCTAGACTATGCCATTCTAGGTGCATGCACATGATGGTGCAGGGTTACAATTTTGTACCATACCCAACTCATGAAGACCCTTTAAAGTGAGTTTTAACAAAAATGTTGTGTGATACTAAGCAACACAAAGGGGCGCTTTTGCATGGCAAAGTTTGAATAAAACTACTAAAAGCATGTGAGTCAAAAGCATGTGTAACTTGTGTGTGCATCAAAAGCATACTAGTCTATGTATCTGCAGTCTTACATATTTGTAAGTTATGCATATGTTACTAAAAATGCTTGGAGTTCTCTGCTTACACTAGGTAACCACTAACAGTTATTAATAAAATGGTGGGGGGTAGACAAAGATGTAAAAATCCTTGAATTAATACTTACTTTCATCTGTTTTGCATTACTTTGTGTTTGGGCCTAGTTAAAATGGCCGCTAGCGTGATACCTCGTGCTGTGAAAATGGAAGCCAAACAAGATGGAGCCCGCGTCTATGCATTGTTATCATGAATCTGTTTCCTAAAATTTAGATAAAGATTCAAAATTCAAAATTAAATAAATGTGGGCTTATGTGCTTGCGATTATATGTGCTTCTACGAGAAGTCAGGGGGCTAGGGCTGGGGCTTTGAAGGTGTCTGTTACAGCGCAGGGCTCTTGTTGTTCTTAATGAGGGGTCAACTTGCTCTGCTGCCTTCCTCAAATGTGCATAATTATCGGTAAGGGAACCAGATGTATTCTAAGTTCCACATAGTGTGGGTTCAAGGTAGCTCCAGTAATCAGTGTTTGGTGCATCAAATGTACTTCACCCACCCAGACTGTACCTTATCTTTCATACGTCACTGCTCCAATGCTAGCAGGGAAGCCATGCCTACGCTTCAACTTCGCTCGCCTGGACTTTTGCAATGATGTCGCCCACGCATACAGGCAGCTGGGAAGCAGCTCATCGAGGACAACATTTTTAACCAAATCCTCTACCTGCCCCAGGTCTACAAACTCAACCGGGGTGTACTTGGAGAACTTAAAGACAGGTTGGCTGATTGGTAAAAACACCTTTTTGCTGATAAGTGGGCGTCTGCAAATTATGCTTAGTATTTCTCAAATTGTAAGTGAAAACATCTCAACGCTCCTCCCAGTCGAGTGCTGCTTTTTGCACTTTAGTTAAAAATATAAAACAAAAATCAAGAAAAGGTATGTCGCTTTCCTTCTCAGGAATGCTTTACTCCATCATCCTAATTTATAGGACAAGAACCATAAGGGCCTCTGTATTTTCCTGTGCTTTCTCCCCCCTCCTGTTGTCCGCATTCCCTTTATTCCTACCCCCTCCCCACTTGCGGTGACCCTTGAGGTAACCACCCTCCTACCCTCCCGTTGACCCTGTTTACCATGGTCCCGCCCCCTCCCGTTCTCCTTTATAAACATGCTCCCGCCCCCCGGTTCTGTCACGTGGACCTAAAACTTGGATTCAGCCACTTGACACACTATTAATTTATTAACCGCCCGCTTTGTGTAAACAGTGCATTGCAGTGATTAAAAGAGCCTTGCATCAAACAAGAACAGAATTGACCCAAAACACGAATGCCCATACTTGGGGTGCTGTGGGCCTCCATATACTCCACCAGCTCCACTAATGATAGCTGAAGCCCTGAGAAGCAGGCTGTCTCCTCCTCTTTCACTCTTTCCCACCATGTCTGACCATCACACCGATCTCAAAACAAGTCTCCTTCTGAAAATGATCTTCAGCATGCTAACCGCTTTTCAGCGCCAGGAGCGCCATCTGCCCTGATACTAGCATGGAAACTGAGGGGCAGATTTACATGCCCCTTGCGCCTCTTTTACGCCGCCGTTGCGTCACTTTTGTGACGCAGCGGCAGCGCAAAGGATGCGCCATGGGGAGGGATATTTACAACATGACGCATCTGGGAGATGCGTCACGTTGTAAAGCCCTGCGCCTTAAAGAGGCGTTCCGGCATGGGGGGTGAGGGGGGGGGGCGTTCCTGCAGAGGAACGCCTCCTAAAAGTGGCTGAGTGAAATCTACAAGATTTCACTCAGTCACTTTTAGGCCAATGCTGCGTCAAAACCCTGCGCCTGCTTGAAGCAGGAGTAAGGCTTGACGCAGCATTGGAAGAATAGGCACCCCAGAGCATTGCTGGAGCTGCGTCGCGCTTGCGATGCAACTCCAGCAATTCGCTGCCTTTACGGCACAGATGCCTGACGCATCTGTGCCGTTTTTGCCCCATGGTGGGCCGCATTGTAAATGCGGCGCATCATGGGTGGCGTAGGCATGGCGCACAATAAGTGGTGCATCCCTGCTGATATGTAGGGATGCGCCAGTAACTGTAAATCGGCCCAGAGTCCCCAGGACTTCTTTTTACTGTAAAACATTCCTGATTGCGCTGCAGTGGCCCCTGGACTAAAGTATCACTGCACCTGTTTCATCAATGAAAGCGCTCTGACGCCTTCGGGTAAAGTCCGCGCTATATAAAAATGCATAAATAAATAAATTAAATAAATAAATAAATCAATCAATGACAGCTTCTGCTTCCCTGTCACCCAACAACACGGGCTCCGATCTCACACCATGCCCCCCCCCCCCTCCCTCCTCGCAGTGTAATGTAAGTGCAGCCCCCTCCCCCTCACCCCTCTCCCCCTCACCCCCGCGCCCGCCATGCGAACACACCCAAGGTGGAGGGGGGGGGGAAGCAAAGAACTCGTCACAACGACACGTACGTTTCTTTTAGTAAGTATAAAAATGTACATGCGCCCGCGCCCCATCTAAGTGCAACGAACGTCATTTCCAAATGAATCATATAAGTCTGACTGTCACCTAATAAAAACACCTGCTAAGATTTTCCGGTGTATAGTCATTTTTTTTCAAACTCTGTGTAAGTCTTAGAATTCATTTAAGGCCTCCAAAAATTATACACTTTGTCGTTATCATCACCACACGCAGTGCGATACATACCAACAAATGGAATAATCTGTAAATTAATATAGATACACCCTTTCTTTATATTCTTAAGAACAGTTACGAAAATTACGGTGACGATTGATATCCATCACAACTAGTGGAAGAAAATGTCCGTCTGTCTTCCCAAAATACGTGCGTGAAATATTTCTCAGTCTTAAGTGACTCTTTTACACATAACAATGAACCAAAAGTTTTTGGTTTCTTTGCAGTGGCTTCTGGGTATGCAAAATTCACCAAAAGACAGATGGATTTTGTCAGGTATACTGCCCTCTGGTAACAGCAGATGGTAGTGCACCTGGTTCTTGGTAGATAGTACAATTTATCCCTCCACGCCCTCCAAACTCACTGGGCCGATTCACAGAATGAATTTAAGACTCCATCCTAAACTTACTACTATTTGGTATTCACAGAATGCACTTACTACTTTTGGCATTCACAGAATGAATTTACTTCTTTTGATATTCACAGAAATAAGGATTTTGTCTTAAGACTTAAAACAGATTTAAGACAGACTTAAGACAAAATCCTAACTTCTGTGAATACCTAAAGTAGTAAGTTCATTCTGTGAATGCCAAAAGTAGTAAGTGCATTTTGTGAATACCAAAATAGTAGTAAGTTTAGGATTGAGTCTTAAATTCATTCTGTGAATCGGGCCCACTCTCACAAGCTCTCTCTCTCTCTCGCTCTCTCTTTCTCTCTTTCTTTCTTTCTCTCTCTCACACACCCTCTCTCTCTCAAAATGAAACAGCAGCAAAGACTAATGGTTTGGAATTTGAAATGAAAATTATGGGGCTTATTTACAAGCCCCTTGCGCTGCCTGTACACCTCTTTTTCCCATATTAAAAGTGACGCACCGGTGGCGCAAGGGGTTTGTAAATAAGCCCGTAAATTTATAAAGCGCTCAAATGCCTAAAGGCGTCTACTTAAGTCAAAGTGGAAAATGTGGAAAGACTGGCTCAGTGAGTGAGGGGGACTGTCAGGCAACCATTGGTTAAAATACCAGGGGCCTTATTTACAACAAAACGATGCAGCGCAAGCCAGATTGCTGCGTCGCGCTGAGTCCTTTTCAGAGCACAGGGATGAGTCATATTAACAACAGTATTAGCATTCCTGTGCTATCGCCTGCGCTGAAGCACAATTGGCTGCCATGCACCAGTGCAGGCACTCATGCCTGACGTTGCAAGGGTGCCTGAGCCGCGGGTGTGATTTCCCCTTCCTGCCCCACAATAAACATTGATGGCGATTTCCTCTTTCTACGAGGGCTGCAGAAGGCAGCACTCATAGAAAGAAGAAAAAACAAGCATTTACAATGCAACGGTTTCGCCTTACAAAAAGTTAGACACGCTTTCAGTTTTAGTAGAGGAGACCCCTTGCCTCCCACTGCAGCTGAAGCATTTCAGCGCTGTGAATTAACCCCCTCCTGGGAGAGTTAGCTCTACTTTTTCAGAGAACTTTTAAGGCATCTGCAAAGTGGACTCTGGCCCAGGGCCCCAGCCTTTCAAAGGGGGTGGGAGTGAAGGGGAGGTGTGGTGTGAAAGAGCCAGCTCTGTTCTACAGATTTTTGCGCTCATCACTTAAACTATTTCCAAGATTGTCTTTAAAAATTAATCTATTTTTTAATTTATTTTTAATGTATATTACAGACATTTTGCAGACAAAATGTGTTATACAAGGAAGCCATAGCTGGATGGATTAGTGAAAGTATGAATGGATGAGTGAAGGGGTGAATGGAATGATGAGGGAAAGGATGGATAGATGAGTGAATGAATGGAAGGATGGATGAGAGAAAGCGTAAATAAATAGATGTATGTGTGAAACGGTGGATGTATGCGTAAGGGTGGATGGATGAGTGAAAGGATGGATAGATGGGTGAAAGGGTGGATGGATAATGAGTGAAGGGTGAATGGATAATGAGAGAAAAGATGGATGGATGGATGCATGAGTGGAATGTTGGATGAGAGTAAATTAATTATTTTATTGGTGGAAGTGTAGATGGATGTGTAAAAACAGGTGGATGTATTATTGAAATGGTGGATGGATCAATAAAAGGGAGGCTGATGCATCAGTCAGTGGATGGATGAGAGAAATTATGGATGCATTGATGTATTGATAAGTGAAAGGATGAATGAATAAATAGATGGATGAGTGAAAGCGTGGATGTAAGGATGTATGAGTGAGGAGGGTAGAACAGACTAAGTGTGGATGAGCTGTTAATGGATGAATTCATGAGTGGATGAGTAAATGGATGAGTGGGTGGATGGGTGAAGGGCGGATAGAAGGATGGGTGCAATTGGAGGCTGAGCAGAGAGTGCATCAGTGAATGGACGGTGCAGGGAGGGGCTGTGGAGAGAGTGCATCAGTAAAGGGATGGTGCAGGGAGAGGCTGAGGAGAGAGTGCAGCAGTGAAGGCATGGTGCAGTGAGAGGCTGAGGAGAGTGCACCAGGGAAGGGACGGTGCAGGGAAAGGCTGAAGAGAGTGCAGCAGTGAAGGGACGATGCAATGGGAGGCTGAGCAGAGAGTGCATCAGTGAATGGACGGTGCAGGGAGGGGCTGTGGAGAGAGTGCATCAGTGAAGGGACTGTGCAGGGAGAGGCTGAGGAGAGAGTGCAGCAGTGAAGGGATGGTGCAGTGAGAGACTGAAGAGAGTGCAGCAGTGAAGGGATGGTGCAGTGAGAGGCTGAGGAGAGTGCATCAGTGAATGGACGGTGCAGGGAGGGGCTGTGGAGAGAGTGCATCAGTGAAGGGACGGTGCAGGGAGAGGCTGAGGAGAGAGTGCAGCAGTGAAGGCATGGTGCAGTGAGAGGCTGAGGAGAGTGCACCAGGGAAGGGACGGTGCAGGGAAAGGCTGAAGAGAGTGCAGCAGTGAAGGGACGATGCAATGGGAGGCTGAGCAGAGAGTGCATCAGTGAATGGACGGTGCAGGGAGGGGCTGTGGAGAGAGTGCATCAGTAAAGGGATGGTGCAGGGAGAGGCTGAGGAGAGAGTGCAGCAGTGAAGGCATGGTGCAGTGAGAGGCTGAGGAGAGTGCACCAGGGAAGGGACGGTGCAGGGAAAGGCTGAAGAGAGTGCAGCAGTGAAGGGACGATGCAATGGGAGGCTGAGCAGAGAGTGCATCAGTGAATGGACGGTGCAGGGAGGGGCTGTGGAGAGAGTGCATCAGTGAAGGGACTGTGCAGGGAGAGGCTGAGGAGAGAGTGCAGCAGTGAAGGGATGGTGCAGTGAGAGACTGAAGAGAGTGCAGCAGTGAAGGGATGGTGCAGTGAGAGGCTGAGGAGAGTGCATCAGTGAATGGACGGTGCAGGGAGGGGCTGTGGAGAGAGTGCATCAGTGAAGGGACGGTGCAGGGAGAGGCTGAGGAGAGAGTGCAGCAGTGAAGGCATGGTGCAGTGAGAGGCTGAGGAGAGTGCACCAGGGAAGGGACGGTGCAGGGAAAGGCTGAAGAGAGTGCAGCAGTGAAGGGACGATGCAATGGGAGGCTGAGCAGAGAGTGCATCAGTGAATGGACGGTGCAGGGAGGGGCTGTGGAGAGAGTGCATCAGTGAAGGGACTGTGCAGGGAGAGGCTGAGGAGAGAGTGCAGCAGTGAAGGGATGGTGCAGTGAGAGACTGAAGAGAGTGCAGCAGTGAAGGGATGGTGCAGTGAGAGGCTGAGGAGAGTGCAGCAGTGAAGGGACAGTACCGTGAGAGGCTGAGAGAGAGTGCAGCAGCGAGTGATGGTGCAGTGGAGGAGTGAGGGCTGCAGCCTGGATGGGGGGCTGAGCAGAGAGTGAAGCGACGGCGCAGGGAGAGGCTGAGGAGAGAGTGCTGCAGTGAAGCGATGGTGCCGTGAGAGGCTGAGGAAAGTGCAGCAGTGAAGAGACGAGGCAATGGGGGGCTGAACAGAGAGTGCATCAGTGAAGGGACGGTGCAGGGAGAGGCTGAGGAGAGTGCAGCAGTGAAGGGACGGCGCAGGGAGAGGCTGAGGAGAGAGTGCTGCAGTGAAGCGATGGTGCAGTGAGAGGCTGAGGAAAGTGCAGCAGTGAAGGGACGAGGCAATG